>NC_083355.1:122270418-122580418 GCF_030254825.1 Meriones unguiculatus | reverse complement strand
CTAACCCTAACCCTAACCCTAACCCTAACCCTAACCCTAACCCTAACCCTAACCCTAACCCTAACCCTAACCCTAACCCTAACCCTAACCCTAACCCTAACCCTAACCCTAACCCTAACCCTAACCCTAACCCTAACCCTAACCCTAACCCTAACCCTAACCCTAACCCTAACCCTAACCCTAACCCTAACCCTAACCCTAACCCTAACCCTAACCCTAACCCTAACCCTAACCCTAACCCTAACCCTAACCCTAACCCTAACCCTAACCCTAACCCTAACCCTAACCCTAACCCTAACCCTAACCCTAACCCTAACCCTAACCCTAACCCTAACCCTAACCCTAACCCTAACCCTAACCCTAACCCTAACCCTAACCCTAACCCTAACCCTAACCCTAACCCTAACCCTAACCCTAACCCTAACCCTAACCCTAACCCTAACCCTAACCCTAACCCTAACCCTAACCCTAACCCTAACCCTAACCCTAACCCTAACCCTAACCCTAACCCTAACCCTAACCCTAACCCTAACCCTAACCCTAACCCTAACCCTAACCCTAACCCTAACCCTAACCCTAACCCTAACCCTAACCCTAACCCTAACCCTAACCCTAACCCTAACCCTAACCCTAACCCTAACCCTAACCCTAACCCTAACCCTAACCCTAACCCTAACCCTAACCCTAACCCTAACCCTAACCCTAACCCTAACCCTAACCCTAACCCTAACCCTAACCCTAACCCTAACCCTAACCCTAACCCTAACCCTAACCCTAACCCTAACCCTAACCCTAACCCTAACCCTAACCCTAACCCTAACCCTAACCCTAACCCTAACCCTAACCCTAACCCTAACCCTAACCCTAACCCTAACCCTAACCCTAACCCTAACCCTAACCCTAACCCTAACCCTAACCCTAACCCTAACCCTAACCCTAACCCTAACCCTAACCCTAACCCTAACCCTAACCCTAACCCTAACCCTAACCCTAACCCTAACCCTAACCCTAACCCTAACCCTAACCCTAACCCTAACCCTAACCCTAACCCTAACCCTAACCCTAACCCTAACCCTAACCCTAACCCTAACCCTAACCCTAACCCTAACCCTAACCCTAACCCTAACCCTAACCCTAACCCTAACCCTAACCCTAACCCTAACCCTAACCCTAACCCTAACCCTAACCCTAACCCTAACCCTAACCCTAACCCTAACCCTAACCCTAACCCTAACCCTAACCCTAACCCTAACCCTAACCCTAACCCTAACCCTAACCCTAACCCTAACCCTAACCCTAACCCTAACCCTAACCCTAACCCTAACCCTAACCCTAACCCTAACCCTAACCCTAACCCTAACCCTAACCCTAACCCTAACCCTAACCCTAACCCTAACCCTAACCCTAACCCTAACCCTAACCCTAACCCTAACCCTAACCCTAACCCTAACCCTAACCCTAACCCTAACCCTAACCCTAACCCTAACCCTAACCCTAACCCTAACCCTAACCCTAACCCTAACCCTAACCCTAACCCTAACCCTAACCCTAACCCTAACCCTAACCCTAACCCTAACCCTAACCCTAACCCTAACCCTAACCCTAACCCTAACCCTAACCCTAACCCTAACCCTAACCCTAACCCTAACCCTAACCCTAACCCTAACCCTAACCCTAACCCTAACCCTAACCCTAACCCTAACCCTAACCCTAACCCTAACCCTAACCCTAACCCTAACCCTAACCCTAACCCTAACCCTAACCCTAACCCTAACCCTAACCCTAACCCTAACCCTAACCCTAACCCTAACCCTAACCCTAACCCTAACCCTAACCCTAACCCTAACCCTAACCCTAACCCTAACCCTAACCCTAACCCTAACCCTAACCCTAACCCTAACCCTAACCCTAACCCTAACCCTAACCCTAACCCTAACCCTAACCCTAACCCTAACCCTAACCCTAACCCTAACCCTAACCCTAACCCTAACCCTAACCCTAACCCTAACCCTAACCCTAACCCTAACCCTAACCCTAACCCTAACCCTAACCCTAACCCTAACCCTAACCCTAACCCTAACCCTAACCCTAACCCTAACCCTAACCCTAACCCTAACCCTAACCCTAACCCTAACCCTAACCCTAACCCTAACCCTAACCCTAACCCTAACCCTAACCCTAACCCTAACCCTAACCCTAACCCTAACCCTAACCCTAACCCTAACCCTAACCCTAACCCTAACCCTAACCCTAACCCTAACCCTAACCCTAACCCTAACCCTAACCCTAACCCTAACCCTAACCCTAACCCTAACCCTAACCCTAACCCTAACCCTAACCCTAACCCTAACCCTAACCCTAACCCTAACCCTAACCCTAACCCTAACCCTAACCCTAACCCTAACCCTAACCCTAACCCTAACCCTAACCCTAACCCTAACCCTAACCCTAACCCTAACCCTAACCCTAACCCTAACCCTAACCCTAACCCTAACCCTAACCCTAACCCTAACCCTAACCCTAACCCTAACCCTAACCCTAACCCTAACCCTAACCCTAACCCTAACCCTAACCCTAACCCTAACCCTAACCCTAACCCTAACCCTAACCCTAACCCTAACCCTAACCCTAACCCTAACCCTAACCCTAACCCTAACCCTAACCCTAACCCTAACCCTAACCCTAACCCTAACCCTAACCCTAACCCTAACCCTAACCCTAACCCTAACCCTAACCCTAACCCTAACCCTAACCCTAACCCTAACCCTAACCCTAACCCTAACCCTAACCCTAACCCTAACCCTAACCCTAACCCTAACCCTAACCCTAACCCTAACCCTAACCCTAACCCTAACCCTAACCCTAACCCTAACCCTAACCCTAACCCTAACCCTAACCCTAACCCTAACCCTAACCCTAACCCTAACCCTAACCCTAACCCTAACCCTAACCCTAACCCTAACCCTAACCCTAACCCTAACCCTAACCCTAACCCTAACCCTAACCCTAACCCTAACCCTAACCCTAACCCTAACCCTAACCCTAACCCTAACCCTAACCCTAACCCTAACCCTAACCCTAACCCTAACCCTAACCCTAACCCTAACCCTAACCCTAACCCTAACCCTAACCCTAACCCTAACCCTAACCCTAACCCTAACCCTAACCCTAACCCTAACCCTAACCCTAACCCTAACCCTAACCCTAACCCTAACCCTAACCCTAACCCTAACCCTAACCCTAACCCTAACCCTAACCCTAACCCTAACCCTAACCCTAACCCTAACCCTAACCCTAACCCTAACCCTAACCCTAACCCTAACCCTAACCCTAACCCTAACCCTAACCCTAACCCTAACCCTAACCCTAACCCTAACCCTAACCCTAACCCTAACCCTAACCCTAACCCTAACCCTAACCCTAACCCTAACCCTAACCCTAACCCTAACCCTAACCCTAACCCTAACCCTAACCCTAACCCTAACCCTAACCCTAACCCTAACCCTAACCCTAACCCTAACCCTAACCCTAACCCTAACCCTAACCCTAACCCTAACCCTAACCCTAACCCTAACCCTAACCCTAACCCTAACCCTAACCCTAACCCTAACCCTAACCCTAACCCTAACCCTAACCCTAACCCTAACCCTAACCCTAACCCTAACCCTAACCCTAACCCTAACCCTAACCCTAACCCTAACCCTAACCCTAACCCTAACCCTAACCCTAACCCTAACCCTAACCCTAACCCTAACCCTAACCCTAACCCTAACCCTAACCCTAACCCTAACCCTAACCCTAACCCTAACCCTAACCCTAACCCTAACCCTAACCCTAACCCTAACCCTAACCCTAACCCTAACCCTAACCCTAACCCTAACCCTAACCCTAACCCTAACCCTAACCCTAACCCTAACCCTAACCCTAACCCTAACCCTAACCCTAACCCTAACCCTAACCCTAACCCTAACCCTAACCCTAACCCTAACCCTAACCCTAACCCTAACCCTAACCCTAACCCTAACCCTAACCCTAACCCTAACCCTAACCCTAACCCTAACCCTAACCCTAACCCTAACCCTAACCCTAACCCTAACCCTAACCCTAACCCTAACCCTAACCCTAACCCTAACCCTAACCCTAACCCTAACCCTAACCCTAACCCTAACCCTAACCCTAACCCTAACCCTAACCCTAACCCTAACCCTAACCCTAACCCTAACCCTAACCCTAACCCTAACCCTAACCCTAACCCTAACCCTAACCCTAACCCTAACCCTAACCCTAACCCTAACCCTAACCCTAACCCTAACCCTAACCCTAACCCTAACCCTAACCCTAACCCTAACCCTAACCCTAACCCTAACCCTAACCCTAACCCTAACCCTAACCCTAACCCTAACCCTAACCCTAACCCTAACCCTAACCCTAACCCTAACCCTAACCCTAACCCTAACCCTAACCCTAACCCTAACCCTAACCCTAACCCTAACCCTAACCCTAACCCTAACCCTAACCCTAACCCTAACCCTAACCCTAACCCTAACCCTAACCCTAACCCTAACCCTAACCCTAACCCTAACCCTAACCCTAACCCTAACCCTAACCCTAACCCTAACCCTAACCCTAACCCTAACCCTAACCCTAACCCTAACCCTAACCCTAACCCTAACCCTAACCCTAACCCTAACCCTAACCCTAACCCTAACCCTAACCCTAACCCTAACCCTAACCCTAACCCTAACCCTAACCCTAACCCTAACCCTAACCCTAACCCTAACCCTAACCCTAACCCTAACCCTAACCCTAACCCTAACCCTAACCCTAACCCTAACCCTAACCCTAACCCTAACCCTAACCCTAACCCTAACCCTAACCCTAACCCTAACCCTAACCCTAACCCTAACCCTAACCCTAACCCTAACCCTAACCCTAACCCTAACCCTAACCCTAACCCTAACCCTAACCCTAACCCTAACCCTAACCCTAACCCTAACCCTAACCCTAACCCTAACCCTAACCCTAACCCTAACCCTAACCCTAACCCTAACCCTAACCCTAACCCTAACCCTAACCCTAACCCTAACCCTAACCCTAACCCTAACCCTAACCCTAACCCTAACCCTAACCCTAACCCTAACCCTAACCCTAACCCTAACCCTAACCCTAACCCTAACCCTAACCCTAACCCTAACCCTAACCCTAACCCTAACCCTAACCCTAACCCTAACCCTAACCCTAACCCTAACCCTAACCCTAACCCTAACCCTAACCCTAACCCTAACCCTAACCCTAACCCTAACCCTAACCCTAACCCTAACCCTAACCCTAACCCTAACCCTAACCCTAACCCTAACCCTAACCCTAACCCTAACCCTAACCCTAACCCTAACCCTAACCCTAACCCTAACCCTAACCCTAACCCTAACCCTAACCCTAACCCTAACCCTAACCCTAACCCTAACCCTAACCCTAACCCTAACCCTAACCCTAACCCTAACCCTAACCCTAACCCTAACCCTAACCCTAACCCTAACCCTAACCCTAACCCTAACCCTAACCCTAACCCTAACCCTAACCCTAACCCTAACCCTAACCCTAACCCTAACCCTAACCCTAACCCTAACCCTAACCCTAACCCTAACCCTAACCCTAACCCTAACCCTAACCCTAACCCTAACCCTAACCCTAACCCTAACCCTAACCCTAACCCTAACCCTAACCCTAACCCTAACCCTAACCCTAACCCTAACCCTAACCCTAACCCTAACCCTAACCCTAACCCTAACCCTAACCCTAACCCTAACCCTAACCCTAACCCTAACCCTAACCCTAACCCTAACCCTAACCCTAACCCTAACCCTAACCCTAACCCTAACCCTAACCCTAACCCTAACCCTAACCCTAACCCTAACCCTAACCCTAACCCTAACCCTAACCCTAACCCTAACCCTAACCCTAACCCTAACCCTAACCCTAACCCTAACCCTAACCCTAACCCTAACCCTAACCCTAACCCTAACCCTAACCCTAACCCTAACCCTAACCCTAACCCTAACCCTAACCCTAACCCTAACCCTAACCCTAACCCTAACCCTAACCCTAACCCTAACCCTAACCCTAACCCTAACCCTAACCCTAACCCTAACCCTAACCCTAACCCTAACCCTAACCCTAACCCTAACCCTAACCCTAACCCTAACCCTAACCCTAACCCTAACCCTAACCCTAACCCTAACCCTAACCCTAACCCTAACCCTAACCCTAACCCTAACCCTAACCCTAACCCTAACCCTAACCCTAACCCTAACCCTAACCCTAACCCTAACCCTAACCCTAACCCTAACCCTAACCCTAACCCTAACCCTAACCCTAACCCTAACCCTAACCCTAACCCTAACCCTAACCCTAACCCTAACCCTAACCCTAACCCTAACCCTAACCCTAACCCTAACCCTAACCCTAACCCTAACCCTAACCCTAACCCTAACCCTAACCCTAACCCTAACCCTAACCCTAACCCTAACCCTAACCCTAACCCTAACCCTAACCCTAACCCTAACCCTAACCCTAACCCTAACCCTAACCCTAACCCTAACCCTAACCCTAACCCTAACCCTAACCCTAACCCTAACCCTAACCCTAACCCTAACCCTAACCCTAACCCTAACCCTAACCCTAACCCTAACCCTAACCCTAACCCTAACCCTAACCCTAACCCTAACCCTAACCCTAACCCTAACCCTAACCCTAACCCTAACCCTAACCCTAACCCTAACCCTAACCCTAACCCTAACCCTAACCCTAACCCTAACCCTAACCCTAACCCTAACCCTAACCCTAACCCTAACCCTAACCCTAACCCTAACCCTAACCCTAACCCTAACCCTAACCCTAACCCTAACCCTAACCCTAACCCTAACCCTAACCCTAACCCTAACCCTAACCCTAACCCTAACCCTAACCCTAACCCTAACCCTAACCCTAACCCTAACCCTAACCCTAACCCTAACCCTAACCCTAACCCTAACCCTAACCCTAACCCTAACCCTAACCCTAACCCTAACCCTAACCCTAACCCTAACCCTAACCCTAACCCTAACCCTAACCCTAACCCTAACCCTAACCCTAACCCTAACCCTAACCCTAACCCTAACCCTAACCCTAACCCTAACCCTAACCCTAACCCTAACCCTAACCCTAACCCTAACCCTAACCCTAACCCTAACCCTAACCCTAACCCTAACCCTAACCCTAACCCTAACCCTAACCCTAACCCTAACCCTAACCCTAACCCTAACCCTAACCCTAACCCTAACCCTAACCCTAACCCTAACCCTAACCCTAACCCTAACCCTAACCCTAACCCTAACCCTAACCCTAACCCTAACCCTAACCCTAACCCTAACCCTAACCCTAACCCTAACCCTAACCCTAACCCTAACCCTAACCCTAACCCTAACCCTAACCCTAACCCTAACCCTAACCCTAACCCTAACCCTAACCCTAACCCTAACCCTAACCCTAACCCTAACCCTAACCCTAACCCTAACCCTAACCCTAACCCTAACCCTAACCCTAACCCTAACCCTAACCCTAACCCTAACCCTAACCCTAACCCTAACCCTAACCCTAACCCTAACCCTAACCCTAACCCTAACCCTAACCCTAACCCTAACCCTAACCCTAACCCTAACCCTAACCCTAACCCTAACCCTAACCCTAACCCTAACCCTAACCCTAACCCTAACCCTAACCCTAACCCTAACCCTAACCCTAACCCTAACCCTAACCCTAACCCTAACCCTAACCCTAACCCTAACCCTAACCCTAACCCTAACCCTAACCCTAACCCTAACCCTAACCCTAACCCTAACCCTAACCCTAACCCTAACCCTAACCCTAACCCTAACCCTAACCCTAACCCTAACCCTAACCCTAACCCTAACCCTAACCCTAACCCTAACCCTAACCCTAACCCTAACCCTAACCCTAACCCTAACCCTAACCCTAACCCTAACCCTAACCCTAACCCTAACCCTAACCCTAACCCTAACCCTAACCCTAACCCTAACCCTAACCCTAACCCTAACCCTAACCCTAACCCTAACCCTAACCCTAACCCTAACCCTAACCCTAACCCTAACCCTAACCCTAACCCTAACCCTAACCCTAACCCTAACCCTAACCCTAACCCTAACCCTAACCCTAACCCTAACCCTAACCCTAACCCTAACCCTAACCCTAACCCTAACCCTAACCCTAACCCTAACCCTAACCCTAACCCTAACCCTAACCCTAACCCTAACCCTAACCCTAACCCTAACCCTAACCCTAACCCTAACCCTAACCCTAACCCTAACCCTAACCCTAACCCTAACCCTAACCCTAACCCTAACCCTAACCCTAACCCTAACCCTAACCCTAACCCTAACCCTAACCCTAACCCTAACCCTAACCCTAACCCTAACCCTAACCCTAACCCTAACCCTAACCCTAACCCTAACCCTAACCCTAACCCTAACCCTAACCCTAACCCTAACCCTAACCCTAACCCTAACCCTAACCCTAACCCTAACCCTAACCCTAACCCTAACCCTAACCCTAACCCTAACCCTAACCCTAACCCTAACCCTAACCCTAACCCTAACCCTAACCCTAACCCTAACCCTAACCCTAACCCTAACCCTAACCCTAACCCTAACCCTAACCCTAACCCTAACCCTAACCCTAACCCTAACCCTAACCCTAACCCTAACCCTAACCCTAACCCTAACCCTAACCCTAACCCTAACCCTAACCCTAACCCTAACCCTAACCCTAACCCTAACCCTAACCCTAACCCTAACCCTAACCCTAACCCTAACCCTAACCCTAACCCTAACCCTAACCCTAACCCTAACCCTAACCCTAACCCTAACCCTAACCCTAACCCTAACCCTAACCCTAACCCTAACCCTAACCCTAACCCTAACCCTAACCCTAACCCTAACCCTAACCCTAACCCTAACCCTAACCCTAACCCTAACCCTAACCCTAACCCTAACCCTAACCCTAACCCTAACCCTAACCCTAACCCTAACCCTAACCCTAACCCTAACCCTAACCCTAACCCTAACCCTAACCCTAACCCTAACCCTAACCCTAACCCTAACCCTAACCCTAACCCTAACCCTAACCCTAACCCTAACCCTAACCCTAACCCTAACCCTAACCCTAACCCTAACCCTAACCCTAACCCTAACCCTAACCCTAACCCTAACCCTAACCCTAACCCTAACCCTAACCCTAACCCTAACCCTAACCCTAACCCTAACCCTAACCCTAACCCTAACCCTAACCCTAACCCTAACCCTAACCCTAACCCTAACCCTAACCCTAACCCTAACCCTAACCCTAACCCTAACCCTAACCCTAACCCTAACCCTAACCCTAACCCTAACCCTAACCCTAACCCTAACCCTAACCCTAACCCTAACCCTAACCCTAACCCTAACCCTAACCCTAACCCTAACCCTAACCCTAACCCTAACCCTAACCCTAACCCTAACCCCTAACCCTAACCCTAACCCTAACCCTAACCCTAACCCTAACCCTAACCCCTAACCCTGACCCTGACCCTGACCCTGACCCTGACCCTGACCCTGACCCTGACCCTGACCCTGACCCTGACCCTGACCCTGACCCTGACCCTGACCCTGACCCTGACCCTGACCCTGACCCTAACCCCTAACCCTAACCCCTAACCCTGACCCTGACCCTGACCCTGACCCTGACCCTGACCCTGACCCTGACCCTGACCCTGACCCTGTGACCCTGACCCTGTGACCCTGACCCTGACCCTGACCCTGACCCTGACCCTGTGACCCTGACCCTGTGACCCTGACCCTGTGACCCTGACCCTGACCCTGACCCTGACCCTGACCCTGTGACCCTGACCCTGTGACCCTGACCCTGACCCTGACCCTGACCCTGACCCTGTGACCCTGACCCTGTGACCCTGACCCTGACCCTGACCCTGACCCTGACCCTGACCCTATCCCTAACCCTTTTTCTAACCCTCTGACCCTAACCCTCTTCCCAAGCCTCTAACCGTGACCGCACCCTGACCACTTGGTCCAGTCCTGAACCCAAACCCTGATCCTGACCCTAAATCCTTACCCTGATCCTGACTCTAATCCCTAACTTTGACCGTGACCGCACCCTGACCACTTGGTCCAGTCCTGAACCCAAACCCTGATCCTGACCCTAAATCCTTACCCTGATCCTGACTCTAATCCCTAACTTTGACCCTGACCCTGACCCTGACCCCCACTCCCACAGTCATCCTTAACCCTCACCCTCACTTTAAACCCTAACGTTTAACCTTCACCATCACCCTAAAATCTACCTTTTCCCTTATCCTGATCCCTCATCCCTAGCCTTAATCCTTACCTCACCCTCACCTAACCCTCACCCTTACCCCTAACCTCATGCTCACTATGAAGCTCACCCTCATCCTCACCCTGACCCTGATCCCTGTAATCCTAATCCTAACCCCTCTAACCCTGACTTTATCCCTCAATACCCACAGAGACTGCTTTTTTCTTGAACTTACAAAATAACAATGTCTCATGCTGTATATGTGTCTACTGCACACCATAATGTTCCTGAAAATTTGTTAAGAGACTGTGTTAGCTGGTGAGACAGCTCAGTAGGTAGGGATTCTTGCTGCTGAGCATCCATGTAGATACCCCATTCCTGTAATTTCATCATAAGTCTATTGTCTAGGACAGCTCACACATTTTTGAAATATATCCCAGCAGGGCAACATCTGAGGAATAAGTACTCCGTGCTTTAGCCTTTCTTGATTCTTATGGATACTGCATCCTTGCTGAAAACCATGTTTGGTTCCCCTAGAGCACATAAGCAAGTCCTTGCCCCCCCTTCTTTGTTTACATCTCAATCATCTGCCCTTTCTTGACCCTGACAGACATAAATCAACTATTTTGCAAGAATACCCTTTTTAATTTCCTGGGTAAATATCAGGTTGACCTTTATATTCTTAAGGATCCTACTTCTTCCTGCTTATCTTCCTGTACCTGGCTGCTTTCCCTCCCAGGGCTTTCTCATTACACTGGCTGATTTTTATATCAGCACTGCAAAACCTTAACTCAGGGATGTAGTCCAGATTCAAAGACATTCTGGCTGTTTGAGATTATTGTTGATGCTCAGTGTGTGCATTAAAAATAGAATTACAACTCTTCATAAAACAACAATTTCTCAAGAACAGATCTTTTCAACAAAATGTTGCTGAAGAGAATTATCTTGTCAATATGACTCCTCCTCTAAATATCTGAGAAAATAACTGTCTTTCTTTTGTATTTGAATTTATGAAAGGAAATGCTATTAGATGGGGAAAATGCAGAACAATCTAGTCCCTGAGTCAGTCATCAGAAATATATCAAATAACCTGCAGAGCCAGCTTTTATCTATAACATGGCTTTCCTCCCTTAAGAAGCTTGAAAACATAAAAAAGACATGCTTTTTTTTTAACTTGCAAAATAACAAATACCTCATGCTGTGTAACGTGTATCTACCACACACCATAATGTTCCTGAAGTTTTATTAAGAGACTGTATATGAGCTGGTGAGATGACTCAGTAGGTAGGGGGTCTTGCTGCTGAGCATGACTACCTTAGTTTGATTCCCTACGTACATAGTGGAAGAAGAGAAATTATTCCTACAAATTGTCCTGTGATCTCTTTGTGTGAACCATGACACCCCCCCCCCAAATAAAATGGTAACTAAACCAGTAACAAGGTTACTGGTTTTCTGAGCATAGGATGGAAATCTTGAATAATTTGGATCCAACAAACAAACATCATCAACCCCCACTCCCCCTATTTACATGCTTTCAGAATGGTCTGATATTTAGCTTTCTTCCAACCATCTGAGCTCAAAAACAGACTTTACACAAGCAGCTGCAGCTGTGAGAAGCAAAGCTGTCTCTCTAACTGATCACCCTAAGATTCTGCCAGACATAATTATCAGCCTGTCAGATAGCCCCAGGCAAAACACAACCACTAACCACAGCCCACCATTCTGCTACCACAGTGCACCAGGGTCCAGCCACCTCCAAAGAGACAGGGACACCAGAAATCACCACAAACACTGTGAGCGTCATCAACACATGCTGACAAAGCCAGCTGGCAAAATGAGTCATGATGGTGCAAGGGAATAATGGGGTCAGGCTGTCTTCAAGTCTGGAGATGGTTAGAGAGACATTGGAGATGTGATTTGAGACCCTCCCAGAGAAAGAGTCTCCATTTTGGCTTCTAGAGTTAATAACCCCAGGCTCCAACCACTCCAGAGAACAGGAGCTTGCATGCCACTGTTGCCCTAACCAGGTACCAACCTGTCAATTGTTTCAGGCTACACAATATTGTTTGAAACACTCAAATCCCACTCAGGTGTAAATCCCAAGAGCATATCTTCTGTAGGTAGTGGAAAGAATGTAAACTTATTTTTTTTAAAAAATTAGTTATTTTTTTAAACACATTTGGTCTCATGGAAACAGAATTTGCTTTCATAAGGAATCACATGGAAACCATAGAAGCTGCATGACTCACAATCAAAGTACTTCTCCAAAAGAGCTGGGTCAGCCAGCCAGAGGCTCTACTTAGCAAGCTCAGGTGCAAAAACTTTAGAAGGTACCTAGAGCATGAACACTGATCATGGACAAGTTTCAGAAAGTACTTAATACCCCAAGCAAACAATAAATATTTCAGCTGCACACAGCTGCCTGCTAAAAGCGCAGTTCAGTCTAGGTGGCTCTGTATGGAGGCCACCAGCACCATCACAAAGCAGTGCTCCCCGGAGACCATGCTAGTCCCTGACACTGGGAAATATCTACTAGTTCCAATTCCTCTGATTAATGCAAGAAAAATGCAGCAATAAGTACTCTAAAGAGAAAAAAATATCATCTCATTTCATTTTTTTCCCTAAAAATGTAATGCATTTTCTTAGTGTCTTTGCCCACAGTGCTAGTACCCAAATGAGACTTTACAGAGTATTGAATAGACTGTTGGCTAAAATGTCAAGCATTAAACCAAACATTAAAAACCAGTAAATACGTAAGTTTTTTAAATAAATGACTACAGGAACAGAATAGATATAATGTTTTACTCTAACGTTTTACTGTTGTTGTGTTTCAGCCTGAGCTAGTCAGCATTTCATCACCCTTCAGTGATCAGTCTGCTGTGTTTACTTTGCATGGCAGGAGGTGGGCCTCCTGAGCTGTCTATGACTGGCTGATTTGACTAAGGCTCTGATCCCCCACCTTGGCAAAGGCAGAAAGACCGCAAGTATCATTTTTTTTTCTACTTGGGAGACAAGTAGTGGTACCAATCTTAGTAGAAAGTCTTTCTGAAACAAATTTCTCTTCATCACTCATAGAATAGCAAAATTATGCCTCCTGATCTCATTGCTGAGTTGGCTTGACCTTGAACAAACTGAACTTATTCTGCTTGGCAAACACAATGACTTGAATATTTCCTCATGAATCACGCCAGTGTTCTCTTGTCATACCATCATTATGAATGTTCTTGAAACTTCATTCAAAACTTATTGATCTGACTTTCCAAATTCCATTTCCGTCTTTCTCTCAGATTCAAGGATAGATTGTGGCAGTTGGCCTCCCTACACACTATTGCAGGCCAAGGATGTGACCTCCACATGAGTGCCACAGAACAAATGTATTCAGTTGCTGTAACCTGGTCTCACACAGTACATTATTGTTCTTGATTTAATTTCTTTTTTTTAATAGTTTTATTTAGGTCTGAACCCCCAATCTCCACACTTGGAGCCTGCTGCTTTACCAACTGAGCCACTTAAGGCTTTCTTTGGTTTTATTTCTAAAGTGCTTTTTCAAAAGACATTTTGAAGCTAAGGCTACTATGTTTAAAGTTGAAACTGTGCTGATTGTGCTGATTGCTGATTGCTGCATACTCTGTTTAAGAAATAACAGTATTGGGCTAGAAACTGTCTAAGTGGTTAAAAACATGTAGTTCTTGTCCAGAGAACTAGAGTTCAATTCCCAGCATCCATGTGGAGAGACTCACAACTGCATGTAACTCCAGCTTTAGGGACTTTTTCATGTTCTTCAGGTCTCCACAGGTACCTGCTCATACAAGTACATACACTGACATTCACACATAGGCATAATTTTTAAAATAAACATCAACTTCAATAGCTGCCTCACTTGTGGTGATATGATAAAATATTACCTAAAATATTCACAGTTTTGGGTACATGTAACTCAATAAGAAGTAACAGCTTAATGGTTTATAGTCTTTACTTGTCATGTTCTTGACCAGAGATTTGTAAACATTTTGGCTCATGAAAACCTGAGAAATTCTTGCATGAGTTCAGAAATGTAGGTATATAAGTATATACATAAATAAAAACTTTCCTCATAATAAATCACAAAGAAATTTATTCTTAAAAACTCTGTGTAGGCTGAAGAGATGGTTCAGTGGTTGAAAGTGTTCATTGCTTTTGCAGAGGGACTGGCATGGTTTGAAGCACTACATCAGGTTGCTCAAATCTACCTTTTACCTTAGATCCAGAAAAAAAAGGAATGCTTTGCAGATCTCCAGGAGCATCTGAATTCATGAACACAAAACAACACATAGACACTCACATATATAAATAGCTAAAAGGAAGTCTTTGGGACACATACGATTTTACCATTATTATATATGGGATAGATGTACTTAATGGTTAACACATATTATCTTTGCTGAATATTTAATATTGTGGTTGTAAAATCTTTGAAATATATTTCAGTTGATGAATGTTGATTTTACAGTTCCCAAAGTGAAAAAATTGCTTCATGTAAGTATATGGTATAGGACTACATAAATATCTTAGGTTGATCTCAGAAGTTGCTGGGCATTTATTGTGGTTTGAATGTGAAATGGGGGCATAGGCTCAAGGTTTTGAAACTTAGCTTGCAGCTGTTGGCACTATCTGGGAAGGTTGGGGAGCCTTCAGGATGTAGAGCCTCTAAGGAGAAAGCATATAACTTGCAGTAGACCCTTGTGTTTTCTATACAGGCACACTCCCTGTCCACTGTTAGCTTCCTGAGTTCAGATGCAGTTTGTCCAGCCAGCATCCTGCCTATATTGCTATGTTTTCCATACCTAAAAGCATGCTTTCCTTGCCATGGTAGAATGAACCCATCAGTGCTTTATCCTATGCCCATTGAAAAGTTGTGGGGTTCTGTTAATTGTTGTGTAATGCAAGAAGAATCTTCTTTTATGAAAGCTGAGAAATTCACAGATATAGGGGTATAGCAAAAACTCACTAGGATTTGTTTTAGTACTACCTTGATTTAGCCTAGACATGGGTTCTTTGCCCACTTTCAGTGTCAGATGGTTCCACCTTGTGGAGAGGACCTTAAATGCAAGCAGAATATTTTCGGTTATTTCCCTAATATTTATGCCACTAGAGCACAAATAGGACAGTCATTATTATAATTTATTATAATTTTTATTATAATAAATTATAATAAAAAACTGAGTAAGGGTGATGATTTCTTTTCTTCTGGTTAATTTTTGTTGACTTGACACAAGCTAGAGTCACCTGGGAAGAGAAAACTTCCACTGAAAAGTTGCTTCTCTCAGATTGGCCTGTGGAGCTGTTGTTGAGGCATTTCCTTGGTTAATGATTGATGAGGGGTAGGGGCAGCCCACTACAGACAGTGCTAGCTCTGGGCTAGTGGTCTCGGGTTGTGTAAGAGAGCAAACTTAGCATGAAAAAATAAGCCAGTAAGCAATGTTCTTCCACGGTCTCTGCTCCAAGTTTCAATCTTGAATTTGTGCCTTGACTTCCCACAGTGATGGACTATGACCTGAAAATTTACTGAAATAAATTTATTTTAATAAATAAATAAATTGAAAATGTATTGAAATTATAAAATGAATAAACCCTTTCCTTTCACGAGTTGTTTTTGGTCAGTAACGTAAATTGGAACTTTGTGTTATTCCTGATTGTGGTGCAAATGCTTCGAATTTTTTTTTCTTTTCTTTGTATAATGTTTACTATAAGTTTGTCATATGAAGCTTTTCTTATTTGAGGCATTTTCCTCCTATCACTAGTTCTTTTTCTGGGATTTTTTGTTTTGTTTTGTTTTGGTTTTTCAAGACAGTGTTTTTCTGTGTAGCTGAGGATGTCCTGCACTTGCTTTGTAGACCAGGCTGGCCTCAAAATCACAGATCTATCTGCCTTTCTCTGCCTCCTGAGTGCTGGGATTACAGGCATGCACCACCTAGCCTGGATCTCTTTTGGGAAGTGATGTTGGATTTTGTAAAGTCTTTTCTGTACCTTTTGAGATGGTCATGTGATTTCTGCCCTTGAGTCCCTTTATGTTATACATTTAATGTACTGACATGCATGTGTTAAAGGATTCCTGAATTTCTGGAATGAAGCCAGCTTGATATTGTTGCACACACAATACCAATGTTGTTGAATTTTGTTTTTAAGTATTTCATCGCAAATTTTATATCTATGTTCTCCAGTAAGAGTGACCTACATCTTGTTTAAGATTGTATCTTTAACTCATTTTATAAAAAAGAGTTTGTAGCATTACTTCCCTTTTTATTTTGTAAAATGCTTTGATAAGCATTGATCCTCTTCTTAAAAGTCTATTAGCTGGGATAGTTACGAGCACTCACATGCTGCTCTTGCAGAGGACTCCAAGTTGTCCACCAAACCCATGTGCTCATAACCACATACAAACAGATAAATATACATACATACAAATAAAAACAATAAGAACTCTTTTCTAGTTCCCACCATTTGCCTGCAAATTTCATGATTTCCTTGTTTTTAATTGCTGAGTAGTATTCCATTGTGTAAATGTACAATTTCTGTATCCATTCCTCTGTTGAGGGACATCTGGGTTGTTTCCAGGTTCTGGCTATTGTGAATAAAGCTGCTACAAACATGGTTGAGCAAATGTCCTTGTATAGTTGATCATATTTTGGATATATGCCTAGGAGTGGTATAGCTGGATCTTGAGGAAGCACTATTTTTAAATGTCTGAAAAGCATCAGATTGATTTCCAAAGTGGTTGTACAAGTTTACATTTCTATCAGCAATGGAGGAGGCTTCACCTGTCTCCACATCCTCTCCAGCATGTATTGTCACTTGAATTTTTTATCTTAGCCATTCTGATGGGTGTAAGGTGAAATCTCAGGGTCATTTTGATTTGCATTTCCCTGATGACTAAGGATGCTGAGCATTTCTTTAAGTGTTTCTCTGCCATTCTATATTCCTCTACAGAGAATTCTCTGTTTAGTTCTATGCCTCATTTTTAAATTGGATTACTTAATTTGTTGCTTTTAACATTCTTGAGTTCTTTATATATTCTAGGTATTAGTCCTCTGTCAGATATAGGGTTGGTGAAGATCCTTTCCCAGTCTGTAGGCTACGTTTTGTTCTGATGACAGAGTCCTTTGTTTTACAGAAGCTTATCAGTTTCATGAGGTCCCATTTATTGATTGTTGATCTTAGAGCCTGAGCTGTTGGTGTTCTGTTCAGGAAGTTGTCTCCTGTGCCAATGAGTTCTAGGGTCTTCCCCACTTTTTCTTCTAACAGATTTAGAGTACCTGGTTTTATGTTGAGATCTTTCATCCACTTGGACTTTAGTTTTATGAAGGGTGATAAATATGGATCTATGTGCATTTTTCTACATGTAGACATCCAGTTAGACCAGCACCATTTGTTGAAGACACTATCTTTTTTTCCATTGTATGGTTTTGGCTTCTTTGTCAAAATCAAGTATCCATAGGTGTGTGGGTTTATTTCTGGGTCTTCTGCTCAATTCTATTGATCCACTATTCTGTTTCTATGCCAATACCATGCAGTTTTATTACTATTGCTCTGTAGAACAGCTTGAGATCAGGGATGGAGATACCTCCAGATGATCTGTTGTTATACAGAGTTGTTTGGGCAATTCTGGGTTTTTTGTTTTTCCATATGAAGTTGAGAATTTTTCTTTCAAGGTCTGTAAATAATTGTGTTGGTATTTTGATGGGAATTGCATTGAATTTGTAGATTGCTTTTGTCAGGATTGCCAGTTTCACTATATTAATCCTACCAATCCATGAGCATGGGAGATCTTTCCATCTTCTGAAATCTTCAATTTCTTTCTTCAGAGATCTGAAGATTTTTTTCAAACAGGTCTTTCACTTGCTTGGTTAGAGTCACACCAAGGTACTTTATGTTATTAGAAGCTATTGTTAAGGGTGTTGTTTCCCTAATTTCTTTCTTGGACATTTTGTCTTTGGTGTATAGGAGGGCTTCTGTGTTTTGTTTATTTGTTTTGCTTTGTTGAGTTAATTTTTTATCCAGCCACTTTGCTGAAGGTGTTTATCAGCTGAAGGAGTACTCTGGTTGAATTTTGGGGGTCGCTCATGTGTATTATCATATCATCTGCAAATAATGATACTTTGACCTCTTACTTTCCAATTTGTATCCCCTTGATCTCCTTTAGTTGTGTTATTGCTCTAGCTAGGACTTAAAGTACTATGTTGAAGAGATATGGAGAGAGTGGGCAGCCTTGCCTTGTCCCTGATTTCAGTGGGATTCATTTAAGTTTCTCTCTGTTTAGTTTGTTGTTGGCTGTAGGCTTGCTATTTATTTTCTTTACAATGTTTAGGTATGTGCCTTGTATCTCCGATCTCTCCAAAACTTTAAACATGAATGGGTGTTGGATTTTGTCAAATGCTCTTTTGGCATTTAAGGAGACAATCATGCAGGTTTTCTCCTTCATTTTGTTTATATGATGGATTACATTTATGGATTTCTGTATATTGAACCACCCCTGCATGACTGGGATGAAGCCTACTTGGTCATGGTGGATGATATTTTTTATGTGTTCTTAGATTCATTTTGCAAGTATTTTATTGAGTATTTTTGCATCAATGTTTATAAGAAAGATAGGTCTGAAGTTCTCTTTTTTCGTTGGGTCTTTGTGTGGTTTAGGTATCAAGGTGACTGTGGCTTCATAGAATGAGTTTGGTAATGTTCCTTCTGTTTCTATTTTGTAGAATAATTTGAAGAGAATTGTAGTTAGCTCTTCTTTAAAGGTCTGTTAGAATTCTGCTCTGAAACTATCTGGCCCTGGGCTGTTTTTGGAAGGGATACTTTTGATGACTGCTTTTATTTCCTTTGGGGATATAGGACTATTCAAATTAAATCTTGATTTAATTTTGGTAAATGGAATCTATCAAGAAAATTGTCCATTTCATTTAGATTTTCAAATTTTGTGGCATAAAGGCTTTTGTAGTAAGACCTAATGATTATTTGGTTTTCCTCAGTGTCTGTTGTTATGTCCTGTGTTTTGTTTCTGATTTTGCTGATTTGGATACTTTCTCTCTGCTTTTTAGTTAGTTTGGCCAAAGGTTTGTCTATCTTGTTGATTTTCTCAAAGAACCAGCTCTTGGTTTCATTGTTTCTAATATTTGTTTCTAATTTATGATTTCAGCCATGAGTTTGATTATTTCTAGCCATCTACTCCTCTTGGGTGTGTCTGCTTCTCTCACCCCCCCCAGGGCTTTCAGTTGCTTGTATGAGAAGTTCCAAATTTCTTCTTGAAGGCACTTAGTGCTATGAATTTTCCTCTTAGCACTGCTTTCATTGTATCCCATAAGTTTGGGTATGTTGTACCTTCATTTTCAACGGATTCTAGGAACTCTTTAATTTCTTTTTCCCTGTCATTGAGTAGCAAGTTGTTCAGTTTCCATGTGTGTGTAGGCTTTATGCTATTTTTGTTGTTGTTGAGGTCCAGCTTTAGTCCATGGTGGTCAGATAGGATATAAGTGATTATTCTGATCTTCTTGTATCTGTTGAGGCTTGCTTTGTGACCAACTATGTGGTCTATTTTGGAGAAGGTTCCATAAGGTGCTGAAAAGATGGTATACTCTTTTGAACTTGGGTAAAAAGTTCTGTAGACATCTATTACAAATATTTGATTTAGGACCCCTCTAAATACCATTATTTCCCTGGTTAGCTTCTGTCTGGATGATCTGTCCCTTGGCGAGAGTGGAATGTTGAAGTCTCCCACTCTTAAGGTGTTGGGATCAATGTGTGATTTAAGCTTTAATAATATTTCATTTACAAATGTAGATGTTCTTGTATTTGGGGCATAGATGTTAAGAATTGTGATGTCTTCCTGGTGGATTTTTTCTTTGATGAGAATGAAATGTCCCTCCTCATCTTTCTTGATTAATTTTGGTTGAAAGTCTATTTTTATTAGATATTAGGATAGCTATCTCAACTTGTTTTCTGGGTCCATTTGCTTGAAAAATAGTTTTCCAGCCCTTTACTCTGAGATAGTGTTTATCTTTGTTGCAGAGGTGTATTTCTTGGAGCAGCAGAATGTTGGATCCTGTTTCTGCAACCATTCTGTTAGTCTGTGCCTTTTAATGGAGAGTTGAGTCTACTGATGCTGATAGATAATAGTTACCAATGAATGTTAGTTTCTTTTATTGTGGAGTTGGTGGTGTTACTGTGTTTCATTGCTTATTTTCTTTTAATTTTTGTTGTGAAGTTATCTGTATCCTATGTTT
Source organism: Meriones unguiculatus (assembly GCF_030254825.1). Lineage (NCBI taxonomy): Eukaryota > Metazoa > Chordata > Mammalia > Rodentia > Muridae > Meriones > Meriones unguiculatus. The sequence continues at coordinate 122,559,800 of NC_083355.1, read as the reverse complement.
TCTTGAGTCTAGTTCTTTTTATTGGATTGGAGTTTTTCTTCTAGTATCTTCTGTAGGGCTGGGTTGTATAGATATTGTTCAAGTTTAGTTTTGTCATGGAATATTTTGTTTTCTCTATCTATGTTGATTGAAAGCATTGTTGGGTATAGTAGTCTGGGTTGGCATTTGTGGTCTCTTAAAGTCTGCATGACATCTGCTCAGGCCCTTCTGGCTTTTATAGTTTCTGTTGAGAAGTCTGGTGTAATTCTGATAGGTCTACCTTTATATGTTACTTGGCCTTTTTCCCTTGATGCTTTCAATATTTTTTTTCTTTGTTCTGTAGATTTATTGTTTTGACTATGATGTGATGTGAGGAGTTTCTTTTTTGGTCTAGTCTATTTGGTGGTTTGTAGGCCTCTTGTATGTTTATGGACACCTCTTTCTTTAAGTTGGAAAAAATTTCTTCTACAATTTTCTTGAAAATATTTTCTAGACCTTGGAGCCTGGAATCTTCTTTTTCATCTATTCCTATTATTCTTAGATTTTGTCTTTTCATGGCATCCTTGATTTCTAAGATGTTTCGTGTTTGGAACTTTCCTCACATTGATTGACTCTGTTCTTCTTCTTCTGGAGTTTTTGACCCTTCTAGGTTCCTCTATCCTTCCTCTCACTCTTCCACAAGGCTCTGTATGCTCCACCTAATGCTTGGCTGTGAGTCTCAACATCTGTTTTGATCAGGTGCTGGGTGGAGCCTCTCAGAGAACAGTTATGTTAGGCTCTTCTCTGCAAGCATAGCAGAGTGTCAGTAAAAATGTCAGGGGTTGGCTCTCTCCCATGGGCTGAATCTCAGGTTGGACCAGGCATTGGTTGGGCATTTTCTCAAACTCTGCTCTATCTTTATCCCTGTACATCTTGTAAGCAGGGTCAATTTTTGGTCAAAGTTTTTGAGGGTGGGTTGGTGTTCCTCTCCCTCCACTAGAAGTCCTGTCTAGCTAGAAGGTGGTCCCCTATCCTAAGGGACTTATTCATTTCCTCTTTAAAGGTCTCCATTATCTTTATGAGATTGGATTTAGGGTTATCTTCTTGTGTTTCAGCTGTATTAGGATATCACAGGCTTGTTGTAGTCAGAGAGCTGGACTCTTGTGCTGCCATATTGCCATGGCTCCTGTTGATTGTGTTCTTATGCTGGCCTTTAGTCATCTAATTGTCCCTGGTGTTGGCTGAACATTCCTGATGCTTGTAGGCTTCCTTGAGGAGGAGGGAAAGCTTTGGGACAGACAGTGGAGCTCAGGGAACAGCATGTTGTTCACCTCTGCAGCTGTGCACCAGGTTCGGTCTTTGTTTATTTTCTTCTTCAGGTCTTTTTTTTTTTTTTGAGTTCTTTATATGTTCTAGATATTATTCCTTTGTCAGGTATAGCTGTCAAATACTTCCATTCTGAGAACCTCCTCTTCATTGGATTTATTGTTTCTTTAGCTATGCAGAAGCTTTTTAATTTTATGAAGTCCCACTTATCAATTGTTGGCCTTAATTCTTGGTCAGATGGAGTCCTATTAAGTAACCCCTTTCCTACTCCTATACCACATAAGGTACTGGCTATGTTTTCTTCTAGAAGTTTCAGTTTTCACATTTATGGTCTATTTGGAGTTAGCTTTTGTGCTAACTGAGAGATTTAGGGCTAATTTCATTTGTCTGCATGTAAACGCCTACTTTTTATAGTACCATTTATTAAAGATACTTTCTTTTTTCCAGAGTAGATTTTTGTCATCTTTGTCAAAAATTAAATGGGAGAAGTTATATGTTATCATGCTTATATCTTTGTTCCAATTGTCTGCTTCATGATGTTTTTATTTTATTTAGTTTCAACAATTTTTTTCTATCTTAATTTTTGTTTTCAACCATTTATCATTCAAGAATAAGATGCTTAGTTCTCCTGATTTTGTATATTTAATAGAGTTTTGTTTGCTGTCAGTTTAATTTTATTGAATATGATATGATACATGAAGTTATTATTCTGCTGCTTATAAGAAACATACCTATGACAGTACCATGCAGTTTTTATTACTGTTGTTCTATAGTACAGCTGGAAATCAGGGATGGCAATATCTCCAGAAGATCTTTTATTGTAGAAAATTGTTTTAGTTATTTTTTTCTTTGTTTTTCCATGTGAAGTTAAGAACTTTCTTTTCAAGGTCTGTAAAGAATTGTATACAACCCAGTGAGTCAATAAAATTGAATTGAAGACCAGGAAATAAACCCACACCTCTTCAGACACCTGATTTTTGACAAAGGTGTCAAAACCATACAATGGAAAAAAGATAGTGTTTTCATCAAATGGTGCTGGTCTAACTGGATGACAACATGCAGAAAAATGCAAATAGATCCATATTTATCACCCTGCACAAAATTAAAGTCTAAGTGGATCAAAGACCTCAACATAAAACCAGACACAATAAATCTGTTGGAAGAAAAAGTAAGGAAGAACCTTGAACTCATTGGCACAGGTAACAACTTCCTGAACAGAACACCAACAACACAGGCTCTAAGATCAACAATCAATAAATGGGACCTCATGAAATTGAAAAGCTTCTGTAAAGCAAAGGACACTGTCATCAGAACAAAATGGCAGCCTACAGACTGGGAAAAGGATCTTTACCAACCCTGTATCTGACAGAGGGCTAATATCCAGAATATATGAAGAACTCAAGAAGTTAAAAAGCAACAAATCAAGTAATCCAATTTAAAAATGGGGTACAGAGCTAAACAGAGAATTCTCAATAGAGGAATGGCAGAGAAACACTTAAAGAAATGCTCAATGGCTAAGATAAAAAACTCAGTGACAACACATGCTGGAGAGGATGTGGAGAAAAGGGAACCCTCCTCCACTGCTGATAGGAATGTAAACTTGCACAACCACTTTGGAAATCAATCTGGTGCATTCTCAGAAAATTAGGAATAGTGCTACCTTAAGATTCAGCTATACCACTCCTAGGCATATATCCAAAATATACAACTATACAACAAGTACATTTACTCAAACATGTTCATAACAACTTTGTTTGTAACAGCCAGAATATGGAAACAATCTATATGTCCCTCAGTTGAGGAATGGATACAGAAATTGTGGTACATTTACACAATGGAATACTACTCAGCAATTAAAAACAAGGAAACCATGAAATTTGCAGGCAAATGGTGGGAACTAGAGAAGATTATCCTGAGTGAGTATCCCAGAAGCATAAAGACACATCTTGTATATACTCACTTATAACTGGATATTAGACATATCCACTTATAAGAATATGTTTATAGGATATATATATATATATATATATATATATATATATATATATGTTACAGTATGTTTATAGGATAAACATGCTAAAATCTGTATACCTAAAGAAGTTAAGCAAGAAGGAGAGGATCCTGGGTAACTTGATCAATCTGCATTCAGAAAGGCAAACAGGAGGGACATCGGAAGAGGGATAAAACAGGGAATAGGAGCCTACCACAGAGGGCCTCTGAAAGACTCTACCCAGCAAGGTATCGAAACAGATGCTTAGACTCATAGTTAAACTTCGGCAAGAGTGCAGGGAATCTTATGAAAGACGGGGGATCTAGAAAGACTGGAGGGAACATGGGAGGAGAAGAAGGAGAGTGGGATTGGGAGGGGCCAAGGGAAGGGTCTATAGCTGGGACACAAAGTGAATAAATTGTAATAAATAAAAAATAAATAAATTTAAAATAAAATTAAAAAAAAAACAATTAATAAATGGAAGTTTGTGAAACTGAAAAGCTTCTGAAAAGCAAAGGACACTGTTAATAGAAAAAAATGACAGCCTAGAGACTAGAAAAAGATCATCACCAACTCTACATCTGACGAGGGCTAATATCCAGAATATATGAAGAACTCAAGAAAATAGACACCAACAAACCAAATAATCCAATTAAAAATTGGGTTACATAGCTAAACAGAGGAATATCGAGTGGCAGAGAAACACTTAAGGAAATGCTCAACATCCTTAGTCATCAGGGAAACACAAATCAAAATGACTCTGAGATTATAACAGAGGAACAGTAATAAAATTCACATAGTACTGGCGTAAAAAAAAAGACAAGTCAATCATGAATAGAATTGAAGATGTAGAAATAAAACTAATCACACATACAGACACTTGATATTTGACAAAGAAACCAAAACCATACAATGGAAAAAAAGAAAGCATCTTCTACAAATGGTGCTGGTCTAACTGGATGTCTGCCTGCAGAAGAATGCAAATAGATCCATATTTACCACCCTGTACAAAACTCCAGTCCAACTGGATCAAAGACTTTAACATAAAACCAGATACACTAAATCTAATAGAAGAGAAAGTAGGAAATAGCCTTGTATGCTTTCAGGAGACAACTTCGTGAACAGAACACCAACAGTTCAGGCTCTAATTTCAACAATTAATAAATTGGACCTCATGAAACTGAAAAACTTCTCTAAGGCAAAGGCACTGTCAATAGGACAAAATGGCAGCTTACAGAATGGGAAAAGATCTTCACCAACCCTGACAGGGACCTATCCAAAATATATAAAGAACTCAAGAAGTTAAAAACCAAGAAACCAAATAAGCTGGTTAAAAAAAAAAATAAGGTTCAGAGCTAAACAGAGAATTCTCAACAGAGGGATATCGAATGGCAGAGAAGCACTTAAAGAAATGGTTCCCTGTCCTTAGTCATCAGGGAAATGCAAATCAAAACAACTCTGAAATTCCATCTTATACCCATTAGAATGGCTACTATCAAAAACTCAAGTGACAGCACAAGCTGGCAAGGACGTAGAGCAAGGGGAATGCTTCTCCATTGCTGGTGGGAATGAAAACTTGCACAATCACTTTGGAAATCAATCTGGCTGTTTCTCAGAAAATTGGGATTGGTTCTACAGTTCTACCTCAAGACCCAGCTATACCACTCCTGGGCATACCCAAAAGATGCTCTACCATAAAAAGACATTTGCCAAACTATGTTCATAGCAGCTTTATTCATACTAGCCAAAAACTAGAAACAACCCAGATGTTCCTCAACTGAAAAAGAAGAAAATGTATTACATTTACACAGTGGAACACTCAGCTATTAAAATCAAGGACATCATTTGTAGGACAATGGATGGAACTAGAAAAGATCATCCTGAGTGCGGAACCGAGACCCAGAAAGACACATATGGTATGTATTCACATATCAGTGAAAATAAGCCATATAGTACAGGATAACCATACTACAATCCACAGATCCAAAGAAGCTAAGTAACAAGGAGGGCCCAAGGAAAGATGTTTGAATCTCACTCAGAAGGGGAAATAAAATGGACATTGGAAATGGTTGGATAGAAGGACCTGGTGGGAGAGGATCAGGGGTGTGGATAACAAATGGTGAGAGCAGAGGTGAGGGGGTGGGGAGAGAGAATGGAAATCAGTGGAGGGGCTGAACACAGAGTTCCTGTAGAAGCCAGGAAGGGCCACAGGAGTAGGAAATGCCTTGAGGGAGAGGGAATAGTAGAACATAGGTTATAGGAGGAGAGAAGGGGGAAATTTGGTAATGGCAAGGTATGAGAGAGATGGAGGAGATGACAGGATGGCAAGAGCAGGCTAATAACAATGAAGAATATATGAAAGGCCTAATGTACTGCACTATAAGCCAATTAAGAACTATAACATGAAGATTTTAATTCAAGATTGTATTTAATAAAATAGATTTTTGTCAAAAACCATATTTTTAGTATATTGTATTATATACTATATATAATATATATAAGATCCAAGTATGGATCTTATTTCTTTACATAACACCACTTTATAGAGAATGATTCAGTGCTATTCACAGTGTCTTCATTATTTCAGTTTGTACCACCTTAATATGTTGATAGATCATTTCTATTAATTAGCAGGGATCAACTTGTAAAGCCACTGATATTCTTTTAAATGTATCCAGGTACAAATATATCCACAGTGAGTGACATGTCACACAGTTTTAGTTATAACATTCATATATTGTAACAAACTACCCCCCAAAGCCTCTAAAAACTGATTATATTGGAAGACAGAATGTAAAAATAAATTCTAATTTTTTTCTGTGAACAACTGGTCTTATCTTTGTTTTATTGTTTTTGATCTGATAGTCAGGAGCAACATGTGCCATAGTGAGCAGTGATGTGGACATACAGCGCACGTGTTAAGAGCTTAGGTCCTCAGGGCCGTGCATGGAGATAACCTAGAACCCCGCACAGATGGAGCCCACAGCAGCTCAGTCTCCAAGTGGGAAACAGGTACTTCTCTGACATGAACTCAGTGGCTGGCTCTTTGATCACCTCCCCCTGATGGGGGAGCAGCCTTGCCAGGCCAGAGAGGAAGAGAAAGCAGCCAGTCCTGATGAGACCTGATAGGCTAGGGTCAGATGGAAGGGGAGGAGGACCTCCCCTATCAGTGGACTTGGGGAGGGTCATGGGAGGGGATGAGGGAGGGAGCTACAGCTGGGATACAAAGTGAATAAACTGAAATTAATAAAAAAATTAATAAACTTAAAAAATTAAGGAAAATAAGAGCTCCCATAATTGCCTAATTCAAATCATTTTATCAATTGTGGCTTCTGCTCTCGTTTTTTTAATAGTTAAGACTTTATTTTAATAGCTATAATTACAGTGCTTGTCAAAATGAAAACTAAAAACAAGTATAGAAACATCTGATTACTAATTGTGTATTGAAAGCAGTAAGAAGTTCCATGACACCAAATAAACCAGATTTCCTCAAGAGAAATTTAATAGCTCTAGCTTCAGTGTTTATCAGAATACAAAAGAAAACAGCAGAGGTCGTCCTTCATTGGCAAATTGGACCCTTGCGGGCTGAGGGAGGAAGCTGCTTCACACTTGGAGATGGGGTGCTCCAGGATGTGGGTCTGTAGTGGACGGACCCTCCCAGCTCTCAAGTCCTGCTGTTCAGGCCCAGGCCTCTAGCCAGGGCATCCAAGCGGGCCCAAGAGTAAGCGAAGTATGCGAGCTGGCCGGGCCACACAGCAAGTACAAGCCGGGCCCTGCATCCCACAGTGGGCCCAGCCCGCCCGTAGGTGACCATGTGAGCACAAGCATAAGCACAATGCACTGGAATACAGGTGACCAAAGACCAAGCCACGGGGGCTCGACTGTGACCGTGCAGCGGAGGGTGGTTTGCTCATCACCTTCTCTCCTATTCCCACAGGGAAACAGGTGATCTGATGGACTGCAAAACCTACACTTGGCGTAATCTCCATTCTGTGTTAAGCATTCTTGTCCTGTATTTTAACTATTTTTTAAAAATTCACTGAGTTTGGGTTAAAAATCAGCCATCAAATGGATACCAACACCAGTCTACAGCCCAATGGCTCCCGGAAGCCGGGTGCCTCTACACTCAATCCCTTCTCGGTACTGACAGTGAATTGATTCTCTTTTTACAATAAAAAAGGTAAGTAATATTGCATAGGAGTACCAGAAACTGCCTCAATAGAAACCTGGCTGCAGGCTGGGTCTGCACATGTTCAGCGACACACACTGTGACCAACCCATGAAGCCAGCTTCTGGCACTCAGGACCACAGAGTCGCACGTTTGCCGCATGAGAGGAAAGCAGAGGGCGGAAAAGAGGAAGTGAGGGGGAGGGAGGGGTCTGGCTCACTTCTGGTTCTGGAGCTGATTGGACAGCCAGTCTAGTCCTTCATACAGCCCGTCCCCGCTGGTGGTACAGGTGGCCCGAATGTACCAGTTCCTGTGGCATAGAGTGCAGCCCCACTTGTCTGTGATTTCAGCTGCAGTCATGGCATTGGGGAGCTTCTGCTTGTTGGCAAACACCAAGAGAGCAGCATCCCAGAGCTCATCTTCAGCTAGCATCCTCATTAGCTCTTCACAGGCCCCTTCACACATTGTCATTCCTGTCCACTACGCAGATCAAGCCTTGGGTGTCCTGGAAGTAGTAACGTCACAGTGGCTGGATTTCGTCCTGACCATCCACTTCCCACACGGTGAAGCAGATATTCTTGTATTCAACAGTCTCCGCGTTGAAACCAATGGTGGGAATGGTGGTCACAATTTCGCCCAGCTTCAGTTTGTGTAGAATTGTCTTCCCTGCAGCATCAAGCCCACCATAAGAGTGTGCATTTCTTTTTTTGAAAAAAAAAAAAAAAAAAAAAAAAAGGGCCCTTGAAGAGGTTTGTAAAGATATTCCCCATGCTTGTGGACAGGTGGAAGTAATACTGGCCAGAGACTTCCGCGGTGGATGCTCCCAGCCAGACGTTTGTCTCGCTCCCACCTCTGCTCTTGTTCTTTTGAAGTCACCTGAAGCTTGGCCAGATACCGCACAAAAGCTGCCCTGGACTGCAATGGGGAAGGATGCATGGCTGTGTTTTAGCAAAACACGGATAAAGAAGGCACAGACTAATCGTGGCACAGCAGATATTTGAATGTTTTCATATCAGTGCCCAAACTTTCCACTCTTATAGTATCTTCTTGGTGGCCAATAAATGAATTAAACCCGATGCTTGTACCTAGAGTCAGCATCAGGTGCAGCAGTTTGGGGAGAGTTCATTAGATTCATCCCACTTTACACACTGAGTGTAGATTCTGGGCCTCACATTCATTTGCAATGGGCTATAAATATATCCTAGTTTATAGGGCCTCTACATCACGACAGGAAGTAGACCAAATACATAGTCACTAATATGTCAGACAATAATAAGGCGCTTCTTAGCTAAGCACCCTCAGATCTTTCCTCACTTACTTCTCTTTGTTGGGTTCCTGGCTGTTCTCCCTTTCTTTGTCTTTTTAACGTCATAAAACACAGACTTGGCTTCTCTTTCTAAGATATCCATATCCTGTTGAGTCATTGCTCTGGGTAGACCTATGCTACCTCATGAATACTTTAAGCAGTGTTCTCTGTCTTTCTCTGTGGCCTATACCTTAATACTTAAGTTTGTATGAATTTTGCTTCATTGGCCATCCATCTAAGTCAATCATTACATCAGTCACACATTTATCAATCATGTACCTAATTTTGGCACTCTTTTAGGACCTGTGAAATAGTTTTAGCAAATCAACATTTTTCTACTCTCTTAGGGCTTAGTTATTCATGGATACAAAACTGTCACTATGCTTTCAATAAGCAGGTGCTATATGCTCCACCTCATTGTGATTAGGAAATGAAATCACCATGTCATGAATTGCTTAGGACTATAAAAGTAGAAAAAGAAATCAAATTGAGATAGTATATACTGTTCAACGCTGACAAGCAAATAATGAAGTAGATAAGCAAATATCCAGTAATAATAAGTACTGCCATGAAACCTACTGTGACCTGGGGTGACTTTAGTTTGGAAGCCATTGAAAGTTAATTGGAGAAGTGGCATTCAAGCAGTAATTGAATAGTAACAATGTGTGGCAAAAGTCACCAGTAGCTAACAAATATTAGGTATGTGTTAGGTCTGGGTGTGGTGCTTAGTATCTGCACTCAGATTCTAGCCCTTTGTGTATCCCGGCTCCTTTGACATGAGCTCTTATCTTGGACTAACATTGTATCTTCTTTTTCAGTCTTATCCTCCTATTCTCCTAGGAATCTTCTCATGTTTACTTTTTTAATATTATTAATTCTGTTTCATCTGATGTTGATTCTTGGTATAAGGATCAGATTTTATTCATTTCTTGACCATAAAGAAGATACTATAAAAGTGGAAAATTAGGCCACTGATATGTAAACCCTCAAATATTTGTTGTAGCAGTGTAAGTTGTGAAATCTTCACTTAGTCTCAAGGTCATACAGTCAGCAGAAAGCTGGATATACAAAGTTACTAAAGGGGCGTGTCCTCCCAGGAACATTCAGAAGCTCCACACAGGAACGCACCCATTGCTCAGCTGTCTTAGTAAACTTCAAGGTAGTGTTTGTAGTAAAAATCCAGAATAATTCCTCCCCAAAGCTTCAAGACCTAGTCCATTGTTTGAGGGCTAGGGAAATCCTCTCCTAAACAAAAGCTTGCTCTACAGTGGAATCTTTTGAGTTGAGGAAAATTATTTCTAATCAATCTATTGTCAATCTTTTCTCAGTGCATCATCATCCACCCCTCAGGTTTTGTTTTGTTTTGTTTTTGTATTTATTGTTTTTGTTGAATCTCAGTTACAATAATTTTTGAGATAAGGTAGCTGTCTCATTACTATCCTCCTGTCTCTGCCTCCCAAGTGGTGGGATCATATGCTTTTTTCACCATGGACAGTTTTATGCCCATGAATTTTGAATGGTTATTCCAAACAAACAACAAAATCCTAACCAACAACAAATTGTTGTTGCAGTCAATATTTAAAGGAATAAAATCTCCTTGTGTTACCATACTATGCTTTCCTATCTTCCAAAGAATATTCCATTATTTCTTCTTCCTTGTGCTGGGCTGTGTTCTGTTACTAGAACAAATACCTGAGAAAAATAATGCAACAGACAGATTTATACTGGCTAACAGTTTCAAAGGTTTCAGGCCAAGGGCAGCTAGCTCCAGTGCTGATGTGAGGTGAAGTATCATGTGGGGAGAGCAGGTGGTCTAGGACACATAGGAAAGCAGAAGGAAGGCCCTGGGCATGTGGTAGACCCTTCAAAGATACACACCCAGTGACTACTTTCTCCAACATACCCCAACTAGTAGCTCAGGTAGCTATGAAGTCATCAGTGAATCCATTGACTAAGGTAAAATTCACACAACCCACACACCTCTCAATAGAGGCAACTGTTGTATTCAGTGTATGAACCTTTCTTGGGGACACACAGAGAAAAGCTCCTTCTGAACACAGTGGCAGGCTCCCCTGGAGTGCATAAGGCAACACATTGTTCTTTCTCACATCCTGGTCATTTGCCCTCAGGTGAACCTTCTGGATATCTGTCACCATGTCACAAGAATATCCTTACCGATTCTTTGGGCAAATATTCTGAATTCAATACCAGAATGACCTTAAAATACTTAAGAATTGTGCGTCTTCCTGCTCACCCTCCTGTACCTGCTGCTTTCCATGTCAGTGATTTTTCATCACACTTGCTGATGACTATTTCTGCATTTTGAATTATTTATTCAGTGATCTGCTCCAGATTTAAGGATATCCTGGTAGTTTAAAATTACTGTTGATTCTCAGTGCTCATTTAAAAGTCAAGACTACAGCTCTTAATAAAAATAAAAATAAAACAGGTTCTGTAGTAAAATAATTTTTGCCTAATTTCGAGCCTACCCCCAGGCTCCAAGTACTTCACAGGGGAGAACAAGAGCTTTCACAGCACTGTTTCCCTAAAATCAGATACTAACTTGCCGACTGTTTCAGGCTACACAGTTCAGTTTGAAACACTCAGAGTCCGTGCAGGTGTAAATGTCAAGAACACGTCTCTGTAGGCAGTGGGAAGAATGGACACTCATCTTCTTAGAATAATTAGTTATTTTTAACACATTTGGTCTCATGGGAGCAGAACTTGCTTTCATAAGGAGTCACATGGAAACCATAGAAGCTACACTATTCACAATCAGACAAGGTACTTCTCCAAAAGAGCTGGGTCAGGCAGCCAGAGGCTCTACTTAGCAAGCACGGGTGCAACAACTTTAGAAGATACCTAGAGTACAAACACTGATCAGGGACAGTTTTCAGAAAGTACTTGCAACCCCACAGAAAACACTAAGTTTTCAACTTAGTTTCAACTGTGCACAATTATCCCTGAAATACTTGGGAGCTAAGACTGGGTGGTTCAGTGTGGAGGCCACCACTATTGTCATTATGAAGCATCTGAAAGCACCTCTCCACAAAGGCCATAGATACCCATTTCTCCAGTTTTCTTCCAAAACTCAGGACAAATGGATAAATGGAAAAAAATTATCTCCTATTTTATTTCTTTCCTAAAACATGAAGTGCATATTCTTGGTGTTGCTTCCCTCAGTGCTGGTACCTGGGTAGAACTTCACAAGGTACTGAATAGACTACTTATGTGTCAAGTGTTTATCTACAAATTAATAAATAGAAGGTGTGTAAGAGGGTTTTTCTAAAAAAAATAAATACAAAAAATGAGTGGGTTGAGTGTTTTACTCTAATTGGTTGTGTTTCAGCCTGAGCTAGTCAGTGCTACATCATGTTGCAGTGACCAGCCTGAGCTGGTCTGTGTTCACTTTGCCTAGCAGGAAGTGGGCCTCCTGAATTGTTAGTTACTGATCTGACTAAGGCTCTGCTCTCCCACCTTAGCAAAGGCAGAAAGACTGTAATAATCTTTGCTTCCCTACATTGGAACAATGACATGAGACCAGTAGTTGAGCCAATCTTAGCAGAATGTCTTAGAAATAAATTTCTTTTCATGCAAATAATATCAGAGTTATGCTTCCTGATCTCAGTGCAGAGCCTGCTAAACTGAGTATTTCCTGACTGACAAACTCAATAACTTGAAGACTTCCATATGAACGATGCCAGGGTTCTACTGCCATCTCTTCATTAAGAACGTTCTCAAAACTTGTTGATCTTCATTTCCAAATCCTGTTTCCGTGTTCATTCCAGACATAAAGACTTTGTGTGCCAGCTGGCCCTCATGCACACTGCTGTAAGTCACAAACTCAGCTCTGACCTCCACGCCACAGAGAAAATGTGTTTAGTTGTTTAGTTTGGGGTTTCATACAATAAATTATATTTTTAGTTTTATTTCTAAACTGTTTTAAAAATAAGATAGATTGACTGTAAGACTATTCTATTTAAACCTAATAGTATGTGAAGTAGACATTATCAGTACTGTTTTTTTTTAAATAAAAATAATTTCATTGCTGGAGAGATGATTCAATGGTTAAGATAGTGTACTTTTTCATCCAGAGGAGTGGAGTTCAGATCCAGTACCCAAGTTAGAGGCTCACAGCCACACATAACTCCAGCTCCAAAATCTGACATCCCCTTCTGTCCTATGCACACACATGTGTACAAACACATGATTTAAAAAAAATAAAAATGAAGAGAAGAGGGAGGGAGCATTGGATTGGGAGGAGAGAAGTTACTTTTAAAAAATATTTAAAAAAAATATTTTTAAAAGAGTGTCAACCTGCTAATATATTTATATATTTGTGACTTTGTAATATATGCTAATATAAATGTTATCATCTTGTGAACATTATTCAAAGGTAGATTATAAAAATAATAAAAATATAATTCATATAGAAAATTAAGATTTCACATGTTAATATAATTAACGCTGGTCTACTGAGATGGCTCAGAGGGTAAAAATGCTACAAGAGCCTAACAACTAGAGTTTGATCTTTAAGATCCACATGGTAGAGTTATAGAATAGAATCCTGACTTCTTCAAGTTGCCTTCTGGTAGACACACACACACACACACACACACACACACACACACAGACTAATAAGCAAATAAAATAAATTCTAAAACCATATTTAACTCTAAAGAGTAACTTGTCCTTGTCACATATGTATTTTTTTTTCAGTTTTTAATGTCTCAAAGCCAATAAAATTTCTTTGATGTTTATGAAGGAAATAAACCAAAACCTGGCACTGGCTTTTGGATAAGATTTGGGACAAAAGATGCAAGAAATGTAGTACTGCAATATGTGGCAAGACTGAAATGTAACAGCTAGGAAATATGAAGCTTTTGCCCATCAGAGGGAATCAAGCAGATTAACTTTTCAGAACATGAGAAAATACTTTTAAACCATCTCACAAAAGAGTGTCTCACATAGAGATTATAAAAAGGAATTGGAAAATCAATAACAATAATAATAAAAATAATAATATTGGAGAACAAGACAGGAGTCTAGCATTGCTATCCTCTGAGAGACTCCACCCAGCAGCAGATCAAAACAGGAGCTGAGACTCACAGCCAAAAATTGGGTCAAGCATAGGGAGTCTTGTGGAAAAGTGGGAGGAAGGATAGAAGGACCTGGAGGTGCCAGGAGCTCCACAAGAAGACCAAAAAAGCCAACTAACCTGGGTCCAGAGGGGCTTCTGGAGACTGAAGCACCAACCAAGGACCATGCATAGACTGGACCTAGGCCCCACACAGATGTAGCAGATGGGCAGCTCAGGCTTCATGTTTGATCACCTAATAAGGGGAGTGGGGGCTGTCTCGGACATGGAGTCTGTTGCCTGCTTTCTGATCTCTCCACACTGGCTGCCTCGCCAAGCCACAGGGGGCCCGCTCAGTCCTGATGGGTCTTAGTGAGCTGGGGTGAGTGGGTGGGGTCTCTCCTCATCTGAGAATAGGGAAAAGGGGATGGAAGAAGAGGGAGGGAGCATTGGACTGGGAGGAGAGAAGTTACTTTTAATTAATTAAAATAAAAAAACAAAACACAAAAATTAGTGAATGATCCGAATAGGCATTATTCAAAAGATGATAGACCACAACTATTTAAATGTAACCAATAGCCCAGCTGAAAGAAGCCCAAACCTCAGTGAGGCATAATCCCATCTCAAAATAGTTAATATCAACAGGGAAAATGGCTCAGGGTAACATCCACTCTGAACTCCCCCAGATGTTCCTGCCTCTGCCTATGCTCTTCTCCTCCATAATGAACCTTCTCCTCCATACCTAGGGACACTCATGTTCTTTTCTTTTTATGTTTTTTTTTTTTAAATTCAGAGATAATCAAGCAGTGCTGAAATCAATAAAATAGAAACAAAATTAATACAAGAATCAATGAAATGAACAATTAGATTTTTTAGAAAATAAGATTGATAAACAGCAAAATTAGCTAAAAGAGAAAGAGAAGATCTAAGTTAATAAAATTGGAGAGAGAAAAGAATATACAAAAACAGATAGCAAGTAAATACAGAGAATCATAAAGCATACTTTAAAAATCTCTTCTCCATCAAGTTGGAAATCTAAATGATATGGATATATACCACATACCAAAATTAAATCAAGATCAAATAAGTAGTTTAAATAAACCTGTAACTCCTGAGAAATAGAAGCAGGCATTAAAAGCATCTCTAACTCTTCCTCAAAAAAGCCCAGATACACAAAATTCTACCAAACTTTCCCAAATAGAAAGTAAGAAATATTGCCTAATTCCTTTTACAAGGCCACAGTTACCCTGAAACCAAAACCACATAAGGTGACCCTAAAACAAACAAACAAACAAAATCAGAAAAATATTTTAAATTTATTTATTTTTATTAATTACAGTTTATTCATTTTGTATCCCAGCTGTTGCCCCTTCCCTCATCCCTTTCCAATCTCATGCTCCCTTCCTCATCTCCTCCTATGTCCCTCCCCAAGTCTACTGATAGGGGAGATCTTCCTCCCCTTCTCCATCAGAAAAATCTTACAACTGATAAACACTTTCAGCAAAGTAGCAGGATACAAAATTAACACATAAAAACCAGTAGCCTTCCTCACAAAAATGACAAAACAACTAAGGAAAAAAAAATCTTGGGAAACACTAACCAATCAAGTGAAAGACTATATAACAAAAACTTTAAGAATCTGAAGAAAGAAATTGAAAGAAGCTATCAGAAGATAGAAAGCTCTCCCATACTCACAGATCACTTAAATTAACCTAGTAAAAATGGCCACCCTTCCAGAAACAATCTACAGATTCAATGCAATCTCTATCAAAATTCCAACACAGTTCTTCACAAATCTTGAAAGGACAATTTTAGGCTTTGTAAGGAAACACAAAGAAACCAGGATAATTATCCTGGATAACTATCAGGATAAAATATCCTGAATAATAAAATAACTGCTGTAGGTATCACCATCCCCAATCTCAAACTGTACTACAAAGCTATAATAATAAAAATAAAAACAGTAGGATATTGGTATAAAAACAGACACATTGATCAATTGAATAAAATTGAAGATCCAGACATAAGTGCACATAACTATGGACAACTGACTGTTTTTAAAGAATCCAGAAACACACACTAGAAAAAAAAAAAAAAGACATCTTCAACAGATGGAGGTGGTCAAACTATATGTCTGCAGGTAGAAGAATAAAAACGAATTCATACTTATCACAAACTCAATTCCAAATCTATCAAAGACATCAACATAAAGCCAGATACATTGAACCTGATAGAAGAGAAAGTGTGAGTCTCCAAACAGTCTAGGATTTTACCAAAAAACAATAGGTTGTTCTCCACAAACAGCAAGGCCCTATATCAGAAGACAACACTTACAGGACTCATTGAACATAGAGAAGTTGAGCTGGTGCCTACATAGAATCTTCACCTCTATGTTGTAGCATCTTTGGTACAGAAAAGTACTCTTCAAGTTACTAAAAGAAACATAAACACCAAGCTACCCACAAACACTTTGATCTACAATGGTGTCCTGCTTGCAAAATACGTTAGGGCAAAAATGCTTGTGAGAGTAACTACCCAAATCTGATTTGACTTATGGCCCACTCCATGAGATGGAACCCAAACTTGGCACTGCTTGGCTGACCAAAAACCAGAGACTAAATAGCACAGGAACTTAGGGTAAAACCAAATACTATAACTGTTTTATGTTTTTTGTTTTGTTTGGTTTTGGTTTTTGGTAATGATAAAATTACTCCTAACGAAGTTCTGCTATACTCATAGCTCAGTACCTTGTTCAGCCATCATCAGGGAAGATTCCTTCTGCAGTAGAAGTGAACAAACATAGAGACATAGCTAGACATTTCAAAGAGGGTGAAATACCTTGGAACACTCATCTTTAAAGGCATGTCTTCATCAAATCTTTCCCTTCAGAGCTCAGGGAATCCCATGGAAGAGGATGACCAAAGAGTATAAGAGCCATAGGGGATAGAGGACACCAAGAAACAAGGCTTTCTAAATCAACATGAGCAAAGCTCAAATGAACTCACAGAGACTGAAGCAGCATGCACAGGGTCTGCCTCAGGTTCTCTTCGTATATATTATGGCTTCAGTTTTAATGTCGCTATGCAATTCCCATCTGGGGTTCTTTTTATTCTGTTGGCTTGTCTTACCCAGCTTCAATAGTTGAAGTTTTTATTTCATAGTGATAGTTTTTACTTTATCTCATTATGTTTTATTTTTAATATCATCTCTTAGATCTTTTCTAATGAGAGACAGAAAGGGAATTGATCTAGATGGGAGGGGAGATGGAAGGAACTGGGCAGAGTAGTGAGAGGGGAAAATGTAATCACAATATATTGCAAGAAAAGAATATATTGTTCAATAAAGGAGAAAATATCTTTGCGATTTTATCTTAATCAGTCAGAATGGCCAAGATTAATTAAACAAATGACAATTCATGATGGTGAGGATGTAGGATAAGAGGAGCACTCATCTATTCTGAGGAGAGTAAGCTTGTCCAACCACTTTAGAAATCAGTTCGTGATTCTTTGGGAAGCTGGGAATAGATCTAGCTATACCATCCTTGAGCACCTATGTAAAGGGCTCTATGCCCCAATATAGTAACACTTTCCCATCTGTATTCATTGTTGCTTTATTCTTTTTAAATCTATCTATCTATCTATCTATCTATCTATCTATCTATCTATCTATCTATCTATCTATCTATCTATCTAGTGTTATATTCCAACCACAGTTTACCCTCCCTCCTCTCCTCCCAGTTCCTAACCCCCTCCACTCCTTCTCAGTCTCTCTTTAGAAAAGGACAGGCCTCCCATGGATATCAACCAAACATGACATATCAAGTTGCAGTAAGACTAGGCACCTCTCCTATTAATGCTAGACTAGATAACACAGAAGGAAAGGGTCTCAAAGGCAGGTAACAGAGTCAGAGACAACCCCTGCTCATACTGTTAGAAGTCCCACAAGAAAGTCAAGGCACACAAATGCAATACATATGTAGAGGGCTTATGTCAGTCCCATGAAGGTTTCCTGGTTGGTGGTTCAGTCTCTGTAAGGTTCTATGAGCCCAAGTTAGTTGATTGTGTGGGTTTTCTTGTGGAGTCCTTGACCCCTCTGGCTCTTACAGTCCTTCTTACCCCTCTTCTGCTGGATTCCCCAAGCTCTGCCTAATGTTTGGCTGTGGGTCTCTGCATCTGTTTCCATCAGTTGCTGGGTAAAGCCTCTTTGATGACAGTTGGGTTGGGCATCAATCTATGAGCATAGCAGAATATCATTAGGAATCACTGTGATATGGAACCCATGCCTCACAGTGCTGTGTAGCCAAAAACCTAAGTCTAGATAGGAAAAGGACCAAGCACAAAACCAAATACTATTGTTTTGCTAAAGGAACGTAGACATAAATGACTCCTAATGGTATTCTGCTATCCCCCTAGGACAGTGTTTTGCTCAGCCAGTATCAGAGATACTTCCTCCTGCAGGAGATGGAAACTGATACAGAAACCTACAATTGGGCTATGAACACAACTTGAAAGACCTTGCTGAGAACACTCAGTCCTAAATGGGATATCTCCATCAGAACCCTCCCCTCAGGGCTCAGAGAGTTATGCAGAAGAGGAGGCAGAAAGATTGTAAGATCCAGGGGGGACAGAAGGAAACAGTACCTTCCAGACACACCAGGACAGATGCACACATGAATTGACAGAGATTGAGGCAGCATGCACAGCATCTGCATAGCTCCCAGCCTGATGGGGGTCTCAGCACTGAGAAGGAAAGTGGGCAGAAAACTCACCACTAACCCAAAAGTTATGTCCAGCTAAAAACTGCTCACCAAGTAAAAACTACTTTCTCCCCTTCCATCTGACCCTAGCCTATCAAGTCTCATCAGGACTGGCTGCATTGTCATCCTCTGTGGCCTGGTACCTCCCCTATCAGTGGACTGGGAGAGGGGCATAGGAGGAGAAGAGGGAAGGAGGGTGGAATTGGGAGGGGATGAGGGAGGGGGTTACATCTGGGATACAAAGTGAATAAATTGTAATAAATAAAAGGAGGAAAAGAAAAAAAAAAACCTTTCTCCATTGGAGTCTGGATATATGAACAACACTTAAGAGAGGCTCCATGCCCAGTCGAAGAGGGCCAACACAAAACAAACTCAATGGTATTTTTGGAGATGTTTTGTCCCATAATGTCTTGTTTGAGCATTTTTTTTCCTTACTTGTCTTTTACTTATCTGTAACAATTTCTAATTTTCTCTTGTTATGGGTTATCTCTGTCTGTGTGAGTGTGTGTGTATGTGTTTTTTTTCTTTTTTTTTGTTATTGTTATTTTTCCTTGGTTTGCCTGTTTTATTCTGGTTTGTATTTTATTGGTTTGTTTATTTTTTAAAGAGAGAGAAAGAAGGTGAGAAGTTGGATGTATGGGGAAATGGAAAGGATTTGTGGAGACGAGGAAGGGAAAAACCATAATCATAATGTATAGTATGAAAAAAATATTTTCAATTAAAAAAACAGTTTTACTGTATATAGTAATCTGGGTTGACAGTCATTTTTTTTTCTTCCAAAACTTGGTATAAATATTTCCACATCCTGGCTTTTAGAGTTTCTGTTAAGAAAGTCTCATGATTTTTATTGTATATAATTTGTGTATTTAGGCTAAATTGATTCTCCTGCTACCCTCATGATTATAAAATTTCAATTTTTCTGTCCCACAGATCCCAAGTATGTTGTTCATACTTCCTTATTTTAAAAATTCAATAAGATTTGGTTTTCTTTCTTTTTATTATTAATATGTCACTTGTTCTTTAGATTTTTCTTATATGTATATCTTATCTTATTCCCTATTTCACTTACCTGTTTATTTATATTCTCTTTAAATCCATATGGAAATTGATTTGTATTTTCTTTAATTGAATTAAACATTTTTATACTTGCTCTTTCAAATCTTTGTCATTTCACTTTATATGTACATCTTATCTTTATCATGTATACCTCTTCTCTTCATGTTCCCTCTATGCCTCTAACTTCACATGATGTTCTTTTTTAAAAATCTTGCTTAATTAATTTTACTTTAATTACACAATGTTCTAATTCATCTGCATTGCTTTTTTTTACTTGAATTATGGGATTCTCAGGTCTAAATTTCATTTTAATTTTTTGCTGTTTTTACAGTTTCTTTTATTTATGCATCTCTGAGGATGTATTAGTGTATGGGGTGCCAGTGGAATACGGAAGAAAGTGCCATATCTCAGGGAACAAAGATTAGAGGGATTATAAACTGCACAACTTGAATGCTTGGAATTGAACTCAGGACCTGGAAGAGCAGTGACTTCTCTTAACAATGGAGTGCTTTCTCCCAACTCTCTTATTTCCATGATTTAAAAAATCTCTTTATTGTATTCTTCTTTCATATCCTGTATTGACTTCCTTATTTCACTTACGTGTTCATTTATATTCTCTTTAAATCCATATAAAAGTTCATTTGTATTTTCTTTAATTAAACATTTTTTTGTATTTGCTCTTTTGAATTCTTTTTCATTTCATTTTCTTAAGTCTCATTGCAATCCATTACTGTGGAATAGATATCATTAGTACCCATACTGCCTTAATTTTTGTTTCTTGTGTTTTTGAATAAGGACTTGCAAATCTTTGATAATTTCTTGATTGTTTTTTTTAGTTATTACCTATACTCTCTCACATGTAGTGTTTACAAGGTTTAATTGGGACTAAGTTGTGGCAGGATTAAGACATTGTTTCTCATCATATTACTGGGAGTTCAGTAGCTAACCCCTCATTTCTCAGGTTATGTGTTTAGGGTGATGAACACAGACCCAGAGTAGCATATTAACTAAATAAGCAACCACAGCAGATGAATGGACTGTGCAGCCTGGCTGACTCTGAAGAACACTTGGATTCAGTTGTTCCACCCCAATTACTCCCTTGAAGGAGAAACAAAGCTGAAGATTCTGTAAGTTTCTAGCTTCTTCTGTCTTGAAAGGAGCAGTTCAGACATAAGGAAGACTGTGTGGACATATATAACTTTTCAGAAGAGTTTATAAGTATGGCAGCCTCACGCCTCACACAAGACAAAGTCAGAGTTATTCATTAGACAGCAGCTCGACTGGACACTTGTGTTGTCAGAATCAACTATTTGTCAAACATTTCAAGTCATGACCTTTCTAAATGGCCTCTGGCTGTGTAGCTGATTCTCATTTGTTCTGCTCCCCAACCTTTCCTGTTACTCACTTACCGGGTTGTGGCAGCTTCTGACTGGCGTGTTCTACATATATAGTCCTGTGATGTGGAACCCTGGTATCAACAGTGTTACTTTTCTCCTGGTATTGGAGCTTGATCTGTGTGTAACTTGCTCTTCCATTTGTCACCATGAAGCTCCTGGCATTCCTTGTGTTGCTTGGTGTCTCCACTATCTTGGTCTCTTGCCGTAAGTAAAAATTCTTGCTTTAACTTAAAATGGGGGTCACAATATATAAAGATACTCACTCTGTGAGACATGAATTTATGGACGCTTACAACTTGCTATTTTCTTTCCTCCTATCTAATACCTGGTTCTACCTTAAACAGTTTATATTTTTATTACTATCATCATCATTGTTTTATTATCATTATTATGTATGTGTATGTATG
This sequence comes from Meriones unguiculatus, assembly GCF_030254825.1. Classification (NCBI taxonomy): domain Eukaryota; kingdom Metazoa; phylum Chordata; class Mammalia; order Rodentia; family Muridae; genus Meriones; species Meriones unguiculatus. Next base: position 122,538,359 of record NC_083355.1, on the reverse strand, counting down.
TGCCATATGGTGTCAGGGTTTCATATATATTATGGTACATGTGAGGAGGTTAGAGACAGGAATCAGTTCCCTCAACTATGGAATTCAGCTCATGTCGCCCAGCTTGTAAAAGAAAGGCTTTTACACACAGAGCCATTTCGCTGGCACTAATCTCCATTTTGACACATCACTGTAGGTAGGTTGACCCTCCCTAGAGTCCTAATTCAGTTCACTTTTTTCTCTATTCCAAACATGACACTCAAGTGCATTGTTAATGTCAGCAAGTTACATTTGAGAAGGTGAGTAAAGACCTATTTCAGGAAGGAAAACTGACCACATGTCAGATTTCAAAGGTTTTCTCTCATCTGTGCTTGTGTTCCCCTCAACCTGCCTGCTCAGAACTAAGGCTTTCCAGTTGTAAATGTGTGTAGTAGTGTTCACATCTCCATCTCATCAAAATGTTTTTTTAAGTTCTTCTGTCTTATTTTGCTTATTTTCCTTCAGAGGAAGAGGTGGCACTAAATGATTCTGAAGATGAAGAGACTCAACCTGTTGCTACTGGTGAGCCCTAGTCTGAGTACCTTTCATTACCTTCTTACCATACCATCAAAATGTTTAAGTTCTTCTGTCTTATTTTGCTTAATTTCCTTCAGAGGAAGAGGTGGCACCTGAATCTGAAGCTCAACAACAGGATGCTCAACCTGATAATGGTGATGAGCCCTAGTCTGAGTACCTTTCATTAACTTCTTACCATACCATCAAAATGTTTAAGTTCTTCTGTCTTATTTTTCTTGTTTTCCTTCAGAGAAAGGGGCAACACAGAATGAATCTGAAGTTCAACAGGATGCTCAACCTGATAATGGTGGTGAGCCCTAGTCTTAGTACCTTTCAATACCCTTTTACCATAACCATTTTTCCTTCACAGTCTCACGGCAACTCATGTAATATGGATATATTTAGTAAAATCCACAGAAAGCTGCATTTAGATTATAAAATTATTTTGAATGTAAAGATATTTTTTTCATTCCTTATATAAAGATAATTAAACCTCAGGCATGGACTTAGAAGGACTCTAGGAATTTATTGTTCTTATGCAGTAGACACAAGGCCATGAAGCCTTATATTATGGCTTAAGTATTATATGTGAGTACACATAAAGTCTTCCACAAGATAAGGGACTGAAGATACAGGTCATGTTCATAAAAAGAGCAATTGTCACTGGAACAGACAACAACTTCCTGAAGGTGCTGGAGTGAGGGCAGGGGAACATTTGCCAGAGTCTGTGCTTTGCTGCTGTGTGCAGTGGCACATCTGTGTTAGTCTCAGTATTTGTTTCCTTTCTTGGAATTGACACTGGAGGCTGTTGCCTGTGGGGCATTCTTTATAGATTTTGGGCAATAGTGTCTGTGAATAACTTGAGCTAGTAACAAAGTACTTTTGTGTGTCTTGGGTCAGTGTCATTGCCCAGGAAGTTGTGATGTCATAAAAGATGAAGCAATCATATATATGATAGACTAAAGATGGAATCAATGAATTCAGAATAGGGAATGAACACACAATCATGGGTAGGAATAATATCATTCATTCTAAAGAAAAGTCAGTATCTCACTTGGAGCTTTTCTTCCCGATTTCAGCTGTTCCTGCAGATAGCTCATCTGACCCTGAAAAACAGGAAGAAACTATGACTAGTGAGGTTACCGGTGAAATCCCTGGGGAGAAAAACACTGGTGAACATGATGAGATCACTCAAAAAGAAAAAAATCCAGTGGAAGGAAGCTCAGAAACAAAAGAAAAAGGAAAAGTAAAAAAAATAAAAGAAGGTAGTTAAAAACTTACGTTATTTTGTTCTTTATGTGACTCTTAGATTCCTTGGGTTCCCCCATGACCACAGTGAGCTGTACTTTAGGGAGGAAGTGACGGGTGGTAAAGATAGAAAGAAGGAAAGACCCCTGTCTTGTTTCTCTTTTCTAAATCCATTGAATTGTCTATATATAAGTGCCAGAAAGGTCAGAAGTTTATGTTATCAATTTTAACTGCGCTCTTGCAATATTAGGGCCCATTAGAGACAATGTATATTCAGCAGAAATCATTGAAAGTGTAAAGTAGCATGTAGCATGGTAACTTGCAAGGCTTTTCTTAAATAAAAGTTATATTTTCTTTGGAGACTATTCTAAAAATAGAAATAGAAAAGAGCTTTCTGATGAGGTCTTCCATGGTGACTATTGTAGCATAAATCAGGAGAGGTCTAGGAGTCTAAAAATTTATTCAGGATGGGTGCATTTTTTATTTATGATTTTTCCTAGCTCTCAGCTTTAAAGTAATACCAATTGTTTTATTTAATATTATAAACATATGTCAGGCACCATGTTATAAAATTTGCATATATGATATTCAAATCTCTAAGAAGTCAGTCTAGGTAATACATACTCTAAGATGAAGGAATGGGGGCATCTTTTTTCTGAGAGAAAAGGCAGTAGTGGAGGATGGTGTTTGCCCTCAGAGGATGAGGTGCTGAAGGATCTTCTCCGAGTAATGCTTCTCTTTCATATCTGGGCTGTTGTTTGCCATCTTACTTGATGACCTGTACTAGGCAGGTGCTGAGTGAGTGTATGGTCATAATTTCCTTATTAGAGAAGCTGGATTCTTTGTGCACTAACAGAATAAATATTAATGCTAATCATCATCCTTTTGACTGTAAAATGTCCTGTCTAATGGTTCCATCATAGACTTCACATCCAAATACTTTAGATGAGAAATTAAAAGTGGTTAATTTATTTAGTTTTGAGACAGTGCCTCACTATGTGGCTACCCATGAATTCTTTATCTTTCTGACTCTAATACCTGAAGGTTAGGGTTCCAGACATTATGAATTTTACCTTTGAGAGATGAAATTTTTATGTTTTTTTTGTTCTGTTGAACATAGTAGTGTTATTAGTTCTCATTCAAGTTAAAACAAAAAATTAAATCTCAAAAAACCTCCTTATTTTTTTTCTCTCTTTTACAGGTTTATATAAATTAGCAAAAACATTGTTTTTGGGGAGATGAGTTTGTATCTTCTACTATTGATATTTCTGGACCAGACTAGAACATCCTTCATTTGCTTTCCTGCAACTATTTACCCGGAGTTTTACTCTCTCTCCCTCATATCTAACTTTTATTTCCTATCAAATAAATGATAGTCATGAGCAGCATCAAAAAGGTCTTTTTTTTTTTAATGTATGAACTGATGATGATTTTCTATTGTTTAGGCAATACACTGGAGATATAAACCATTATCTGATACTTCCTTGAGATCTTTTTAATAACTGGACTTTCTATAGCTTTATCTGAAAAATTCTTTTATGTTATTTAAATAAGACATAGATATTAGGCATATTACTGGAAGCCTAGAATTTTCTATATTAATATACTGACCAAACACTTCCTTGGTTTAAGTGTTCAGTTTCATTCCTTCAGATTTTTCTGAATAATTATTTTTTACCTGTGATGTTTTAGAGGTGACAGTGATGAAATAAACTCCTGAATCTGCTACTGGTCTGACACAGGCAACCAGGCTTTGAAGGTTAGGACTGAGCCTGTTATCAAGGTAGCCAGTGAGTTCTGAGGTTTGAACAAATTCATAAAACTCTAGCATCAGATGGGGTCCCTCAGGAACCGTGAGAAAATAAGACAAAATGACGATTTCTTCACAGTTGTTTTGAACACCAAACAAGTTTAATGTATGACATCAATCATCTTTCTCTCAGCTAATGAGTTAGTGCTCCTACTTAATCAATTACAGATTTTGTTTCTTAGACTTCCTTCTTTTTAGAAAATGTTCATTAAAATTCCAGATACTAGCATTTTATTCTCCCCCAAGTTATCAAATCCACAGAAATGTAAACATTTTCACAAAGGCATTTCCCATTCCTTGAAATTTTTACTAGTGTGCTACTTCTTTAACTGACTAAAGTGATAAAGTCTCCCAGATTTTTCAAGTGTAATTATACACCTGGCAGTCACCATGGCAAGTTTTGAAATAACATGCATAGTTTGGATGGATGTTTTATGTGACTGTACCTTGGTCTCTTACTTGTTTCATTGACTTGACTAGAATCATATTCATTTGTCGGAGGTATGCAGGAAGTAATTTAGGGGATTACTGAGCTCATTCCATGATATGGACATAGAACTGAAAAGCTGGGGAAGACAGACTACAGAGACACAGAAAAAGAAGGAGTAACAGATTCATTGTCAACAGCTCCCATCTGGATGGGAGGGCCAATAAAGCAGGTTTCTGGTAAACAGACTCTGGGTTGGGTGTTTTATTGGGTCTCTTGGTTCTGTTTCTCCTATTGGTCCTACTTTGATACCTGTCCCCATTCCTCCTCACCTTTCTCTTCACAATGTCTTCTGAGAATAAGAAACCAACATCTTAGAGAGCCTGCCTTCACTTTCCTTGTCTACCAATGTCCCTTTAATTTCTTTTCAGTTGAGTCTCTGGACCTGCTTCCCAGGACCCAATGTCTGCAACTTTGAAGGCTTTGTTTTTCATTTTGACTTTCTGATCAGAATGTATTGATTAGTCAGATTTCTTAGCCACTATAGTGACATTCAGTTGATTGATCCTTTAGGAGACATTTGTTTGTTAAAACTATGACTGTTGAGGTTAAAGAGATGGCATTTGCTGCTTTTGTAGACAACCTGGGTTTGGTTTCCATGATCCATTCAGTGGTCCATAAATATCTGTAACCCCAGTTCCAATATCCTTTTCTGGCTTCTGCAGACACTTCTTAAACATTTGGGACACACACACACACACACACACACACACACACATATTTGCAGACAAACACTTAAACACAGAAAAGAAAAATAATCTTTTAAAAAATTATGTTGTGTACTTTAGAGCCTGGGTTACAGTTTTGGTGAAACTGAAGTTATATGGATTTTCTCCTGAGTATGAAAATAGCAAGAATTCACAAGTCTATCAGCAAAGAAATGGCCAGCTGTTCGTGTTCTGCTCAGGAAGTTGTCTCCTGTACCAATGAGTTCAAGGCTCTTCTCCACTTTACCTTCTAGTAGATTTCGTGTTTCTGTTTTATGTTGAAGTCTTTGATCCACTTGGATTTGAGTTTTGTGTAGGAGTATGTGCTTACTTATAAGTGGATTTTAGCCACACAATACAGAATAACCATACTACAATTCATAGAACCAAAGAAGATAAGTAACAAAGAGGACTCAATTAGGGATAGAATAAACAGTGGAAGTGGTTGAAGAGAGGGAACAGGATAAGAGAGGAAGCACAGAGAGAAATGAGGGTCAATATTAGACCTGTAGATAGTCGGGGGACAAAATGACAGAGGGCTTGCAGAGAGAAGAGAAACCTCAGGCAGGGACTTCTTTGTGACAAGCTGGAGAACTACAACAGGGTAGGCTCCTGGGAGGAAGTAAGAGTTACTCTAGCTGAGACTCCTAGTAACAGAGGTTACAGACACTGAAGAGGCCACCATCTAACTAGATATGACTCCTAGTGAAGAGCGGGGAACACCAACGCACCCACAAAACTTCGATCCAAAATTTACCCTGCCTTCAAGATGTACAGGGACAAAAATAAAGCAGAGATTGAGGTAATGTCTAATCAGTGACTAGCCCAACCTGAGACTCACCCCATGGGAGACAGCCAACCCCTTACACAATTAATGATACTATGCTATCTTGCAGATGGTAGCCTAGCATAGCTGTCCTCTGAGGCTCTACTCAGCAGCCAGATGCAGAGACCCACAACCAAACATTAGGTGGAGAGCAGGGAGTCTTGTGGAGGGAAGGAAAAAGGACTGAGAGGGGTCAGGGGCTCTATAAGAAGACCAATAGAGCCAACTAACTAGGGTCCAAGAGGAGGTATGGAGACTGAAGCACCAACCAGGGACCACACATTGACTGGACCTAGGCTGCCTACACAGAGGTAGCCAATGGGCATCTTGGTCCTTATATGTGTCCCATAGTAAAGGGGAATAGGAGCTGACTCTGACATGGACTCTGTTGCCTGCTTTTCAATCACTTTTCCCTGGCAGGGCTACCTCACCAGGCCACAGGGGAGGAGGATGCTCTTAGTCCAGATGTGACTTAATATGCTGAGGTGGGTGAGTAGGGGTGCACCCCTTCTCTGAGGAGTAGGGGAGGGGAAATAGGAGAAGTGGAGATGGAGGGTGGGACCAGGAGGAAAGAAGGAAGGGGGCTATGTTCGGGATATAAAGTGAATAAATGAAAATTAAAAGTAAATTGGGTAAGATCAGTTGGTCTAAACTTCTCCTTAATGTGGATCCTGAATTCTGTGCATTTTCTACTTCCATAATTAAACATACTTAAGGGAGGGAGATGTAAGGAAGGAGTGTGAAAGAACGAGAGAGAGACAGAAAGTGTGTGGGAGAGAGGAAGGCAGAGGTGAGTAAAAGAGAGGAGGAGAGAGAAAAAACAGTGGAAGAGATTGAGAGAATCCATAATACCCTTGTTTAATCTACATTATTATTAATTAATAATAATTTCTTATTCTTTTCCCAAATCATCTTAATAAGTAATCATCAGAGAGGCCAGGTTGTTGCAATTTCATTGTTACCTTAGCAATTTCAATGGCATCACTTTTACAGTATGAATATTTTAAAGATAAATTATGAAATTAATACAAATCAGTAGAAAGTACAAACTGCACATAGCATGGTGCCTGCCTACTTTTGATGTTTAGATGAAATTTTTCCTTTATTAGGTTATACCAAGAGTAGAAATAGAATTTCTATAGCAATCTGTTTTACATTACTGGAGTAATTTGTTTTTATTGCTATTCAGGGTATTTCTGGGAATTGGCTATTTTATATGGTGTCAATGAACTTTTCTTTTTCCTATTTTGAGTTCTTATTTTTTCCCCTTCAAATATATGACCACCATAAATTATACAGTTTTATTTTCTAAATACATTACAGGCACTATGTTATAAAACCCACAGACTTAGTGTTATTTAAATTTCACAACCAACCCAGCAAATAAACATTGTCAAGGTGAAGAAATGGGAATGTTATGGTGTGAACCTGTCCATGTGTCATACTTGCACTCAGACAGTAGACAAACTGGGAATTCTCTGGAATCACTTTTTCCTCATTGATGTCTGGCCTTCCCAGCATTTTCTCATAAGTTTCTACTGGGAAGATCCTTGCACGTGGCCATACCCTTATCAAACAAGCTGGTTTGTTCTGTACTATAATAGAGAGAAAACTTGCTTCCTTTCTGATCTCTGTAACTTTTAGTCTAATTTGCTTAAAATATATAATAATGATTATCTGGATTTCCTCAGTGTCTCTGGTTGTTCCCCTTTTGTATCTTCTCCTTCTGCCTTTTAGCTAATTACACTAAGGGTGTGACAATTGTATTAATTTTCTGGAAGAACCAACGTCCTTAGTCATCTGAAAAATGCAAATCAAAATGACCCTGAGATTTAACCTTACAGCCATTAGAATGGCTAAGATCAAAACCTCAAGTGACAATACATGCTGTAGAGGATGTGGAGAAAGGGGAACCCTCCTCCAACTGCTGGTGGGAATGTAAACTTGTACAACCACTTTGGAAATCAATCTGGCACTTTCTCAGACAAGTAGGAATAGTGCTTCCTCAAGATCCAGCTATATACCACTCCTAGGCATATATCCAAAATATGCTCAAATACACAAGAAGGGCTTTTGCTCAACAATGTTCATAGCAGCTTTATTCATAATAGCCAGAACCTGGAAACAACCCAGATGTCTCTCAACAGAGGAATGGATATAGAAATTGTGGTACATTTACACAATGGAATACTACTCAGCCATTAAAAACAAGGAAATCATGAAATTTGCAGGCAAATGGTTGGAACTAGAAAAGATCATCCTGAGTGAAGTATCCCAGGAGCAGAAAGACACACATGGTATATACTCCCTTATAAGTGGATATTAGACATATAATATAGGATAAACATACTAAAATCTGTATACCTAAAGAAGTTAAGCAAGAAGGAGGTTCCTGGGTAATATGATCAATCCTCACTCAGAAAGACAAATGGGATGGACATTGGAAGAAGGAGAAAACAGGAAACAGGACAGGAGCCTACCACAGAGGGCCTCTGAAAGACTCTACCCAGCTGGGTATCAAAGCAGATGCTGAGACTCATAACCAAACTTTGGGCAGAGTGCAGGGAATCTTATGAAAGAAGGGGGAGATAGTAAGACCTGGAGAGGACAGGAGATCCACAAGGAGAGCAACAGAACCAAAAAATCTGGGCCCAGGGGTCTTTTCTGAGACTGATACTCCTACCAAGAACCATTCATAGGTATAACCTAGAACCCCTGCTCAGATGTAGCCCAAGGCAGTGCAGTATCCAAATGGGTTCCCTAATTAGAAGAACAGGGACTGTCTCTGACATGAACTCAGAGGCTGGCTCTTTGATCACCTCCCCTTGAGGAGGGAGCAGCCTTGCCAGGTCACAGAGAAAGACCATGCAGCCAGTCCTGATGAGACCTGATAAGCTAGGGTCAGATGGAAGGGGAGCAGGATCCCCTCCCCCCATCAGTGGACTTGGAGAGGGGCATGGGAGGAGGTGAGGGAGGGAAGGTGGGAATAGTAAAAATGAGGGAGGGGGCTACAGCTGTGAATAAATGGTAATTAATATAAAAATAAAAATTAATTAATAAAAACCAACTTGCTGATACTTATGTTGCTAGGACTCCATGGTTCCATCCCTAGAGAGAAAGGTATTTGAAGCCACAACTCTGTTTCAAGCCTACCTCCTATTAAGGCATCTGGAGGTCCACAAAAGTATTTATCGCAGCCATAAAACATTCTATCAACTGTTTAGCTTCTAAATTTTTTTGAACCCAAATCAAGAATTCTATAATTGGGAATTAATTCACCTGAACAGCAGTCCATCTTCATAAAGATCCCATTGGAAGTTTGTTCAGAGTTGGTAGATACCTAGAAAGTGATGGTTTACACCATGGCACATCTTTTAAAGATACAGCAGCACAGAAAGAAGGAGGAGTGTCAGAGGCTGGAAGCAATTCTGGGGTGCATCACAGTACAGACCTTGCAAAATACCGTATTGCCTTCCAGAAAGCCCACATGTCTACTGAACTCCTTTAACAGAATGGCCTTTGGCACATAATTGAGCAAATGTCCTTGTAGGATGAAGCATTCTTCAGATATATGCCCAGGAGTGGTATGGCTGGGTCTTTGAGGTAGATTAGTTCCATTTTTTTTTTGAGAAACCACCATATTGATTTCCTTAGTGGTGTAGAAGTTTGCACTCCCACGAGGCCCACACTACAAGAGGGAGCCAAGATAATGCCCAGATTCCCAGGAACCAGAGGCTAGATAGCCCAGAGACTAGTATAGAACCAAACATAACTGTAATGCTTGCTCTTTTCTAAATGAGAATGGAGAAGGAGTAGGTGGAGGGGTGATGGGATGGGGCTGGGAGGAGTGGAGAGAGGGGAAACTGCAGTTGGAATGTAATATGAGAAAAGAAAAAAAAAGTTCCTTCCCTTTTTTTCCTGCAAAGGGTTACTCTGCCTGTCCCTTGATCTGTATTCAGTAGTCCAATGCTGCACACGTTAACAACACTTTCTGCATGCTCCAGAAGTCTGGAGCCTTCTTTTTTGGATCATCTCTAGAAAAATCATTGTTTCTAGGATTACCTTGCGTATAATTCCTCTTCAAATGACCTGACTTACCACAATTAAAGCATCTGGCCTTTGATTTTTCTTAAAACTTTTAAAAAATACTTTTCCTATCAGAGTAACATCATAAACATGAGATCTAATATCAGCTGTATTTCTAATCCATTCATCTATTTGTGCTGATCTTGCCTTTAAAGGTCTAATCATTTTTTTTTTACATTCTGAATTAGCATTTTCAAAAGCCAAAGATTCGATTAGTACTTTTCTGACTTCTGAATCTGATACTATTCTATTCATAACTGAAGTCATTTTTTCCAAAAAATCAGAAGACTTCTTTCGAGCCTTGTATAATTTTAGCAAATTACTCAGACCCCTTCCCTGATTCTTCAACCTTATCCTAAGACTTTAAAGCTGCTAAACAATATAGCACCAAGGTGTGATTACCAAATTCAATTTGCCTTTGTGACTCAGCATATTGTCCTTCACCTAGCAACTGATCTTGGTAAAAATTGATACCTTTACTCTTAGCTTCCTCTTTCCATCATGTTCACTATTGTACCTGAGGGCTAGCTTCCAATATCGCTGTTGCTAAATCTTTCCAGTCTTGGGGAATAATTCTGTTTTGAGTTGCTCATGAATTTAATATCTGCTTTACATAGAGTGAATGCATACCCTAACCCTAACCCCTAACCTTAACCCAGAAGAAGAGCCTAGCTATATGTAAATATAGCTAAGATTTGTAAATATATTTTGAATCTCACAAGTTTTTATTCCGGAGGGTTGGGGGCCAGAAGGAAAAAAAATCCCATCAACACTTTCCAAGGCATGAATCACATATACAAAAGAAGAAACTTCATCATTCCAGCATAAGAAGACAGCCTTTCCTTTTGAGCCACCAGTGGTATTCTACCTACATCCAAGCCCATTTACCCTCTTCCAACTGTACACTCAATAAAATAAAGTAAATAAATGAATGAATGAATAAGAAGTTTATTGACTTTTAATTTCATCTGAGCTAAATTCTTCCTTGAACCCACCCCTTCCTCATCACTTGTCCTGAGCCACTTACTGCTGGCTGTGTGTGTGTGTGTGTGTGTGTGTGTGTGTGTGTGTGTGTGTCTGCATGTCTGTCTGTTTGTGAATTACTTGAGCGTGCCTGGTCCCCACAGTGGCCTTGAGGAAGGTATCAGATTTCCTGGGACTGAAAGAGCAGCCTGTTGTGGTGATTAATACTTATTATTGATTTATCTTTTAGTTAAACAGTGGTTATTCCTAAACCAGTTGTATACCCAAATCACCACACAGAGACTAGGATTTATTTAATTAACCTAGAGCACAATTCTGGGCAATAGTTACTCCATCCTAAACCTCCAAGAATGCATAATTTCCTCCCATTCAGATGTCCCACATTATAGTTGCTTTTAGTCATCTCTCATGGTTCCAAGTCCTCTCCCACTCCTCTCACTCACTTTCTTCTCCTTCCCTCTGGACCAGGATGTCCCACCTTATTTTCTCCTTTAAGCAGCATTGGCTGGTTGTTTTATTGACAATACAGAGAACAAATGGTGGCATATTTACACAAACTTGAGACAGGCAAACTTGATTCTAAGCATCACAATGGAATGTCCGGATTGAAACCACATAGTTCGGGAGAGAAATCAGCATTTGAATAAACAAGGGTAAATTGTATACATTCCATAAGAACATAATGCAAACAGCAGCTAGTGCTTCTAACTGCTGAACCATGTCTCTCCAGTTGCAAATTTTCTGTGTAAAATCAGTTATGATTTCAGTGTGAATGTTTTAGAACCCCAGTTGAAGATCTGGTTTTTAAGGTTTACTTGGGTTTAGAGGAAACTTTGGCTCCTCTAGCCTTCCTTTTGCAAATTAACTCTGTGTGAGGATAACTGCTGTTTCTTTTGTTTTCCTCTTTGTTGACCCTGCTCTTTGCAGAATGGACACTGGTTAATATCCACCTCTCCCTGAACAAAACTGGGGGTAGGGTGACTTTCCACAGTTAAGATACAAAATATGTAGAGAGCTGCCCTTGCAGTTTCCCTGGGGTTTAGGAGGGGAGAGTAAGTCTCTCTGAGTGTTGTTATTGAACACAAAGAAACCTAGGCAGGTTCAGTTGTACCAGTCTGGTATTTTTAATTGATGTTTAATATCTAGATAAAGCTTAAACAAATATTAAGCATATTAATGTCTTAGGTAGGTATGTTTATTCCTTTCTTATAAGTTTTTTTTTCTGTTGTTGCTTGTTTTTTGTTTTAACCAGCAATACTCTGCAGGACTGATGGATTTGTAAGGCTTACCTACAGAGCTTACTTGAGGCTTTTAGGACTGTCAGGAGCATCCTGAGGGCAGCTATATTGGAAAGTCTATATAGTATTGATAGATTCCCATAACTATATAGGTGGCTCTCCTCTTTCTTAACCTCAATAGTACAACTGGGACAGAATTGCATACTAGCTAGTTGGGAGTGGTTGGATATGCAGAAAAGGAAGAACAATTACAGCAAAAGGAAGAACAGTCAGCAAAGCAGCTGTGTGAGGTTTGTTGTTTGTTTAGTTTAGTTTTGTTGTTATTTATTTAGTTTTTGGGGGGGATGCTTGCAAATAGAATTTTTATTTCCTACTGTGAATTCTGATCATAGTTTTCCAAAAGCTCCTCCTAGATCCTCTCTATTTACCCAAATCTACTCAGGCTCTGCTCCTAGATATGGTTTATATACCCAGTGAGGCTCCATTGGAAGAAAAACAGTATTTCCTTCTCAGTGGTTGTCAACTGGCGATAACTTCTTGGCTAAGGATTGGGGCTTGTCTCTATTTCTCCTCTCAGACCTGGAACCCCATTTGGAATAGACCTGTTACAGACCCTGTTTTTTGAAAAAAAATTTAAAGGCAGGAACAACTGATTGCATACAAAGAGGGAGTTGGCTAGTCTTTGAAGATAGTACTGTGTACTTTTCTTAAGTTCCTTAATAAAACAAAGTTGAATCCAAACTACATAGACAGAACAATATAATAAATTAGGATTGCTTGTGTATATAGAAAACTTTTCTTTTCCCACTCTTTGGTCCCAAATTGTATTTTGAGCATGATCTGGGTGATCCCACAGGTAAAATACAAGTTAAAAAATAGGGACATTCAGCTGGTTGTGGTGGTACATGCCTTTAATCTCAGCACTATTTGGGAGGCAGAGGCAGGCAGATCTCTAAGGCCAACCTGCTTTACAAAGTGAGTTCTGGGACAGCCAAGATCACACAGAGAATCCCTTTCTCAAAAGAACCAAAAACAAACAAACAAAAAAAATTGAGTGGGAAGATTGAAGGAACAGCTCTAATTGAAGAATAGTATTACAATTAAGAACTGTCTTTTCAGTGGGATGAGGTGGTGCATGTCTAGAATCCCAGCACTCAGGGAGGCAGAGGCAGGTGGATCTCTATGATCCAACCTGGTCTACAAAGTGAGTTCAGGACAACCAAGGCTACACAGAAAAGCCCTGTCTTGAAAAGAAAGAAAGAAAGAAAGGAAGGAAGGAAGGAAGGAAGGAAGGAAGGAAGAAGAAAGAAAGAAAGAAAGAAAGAAAGAAAGAAAGAAAGAAAGAAAGAAAGAAAGGTGGTAGTGGTAGAGGCAGGTGAATTTCTGTAAATTTGAGGCTAGCCTACTCTATAGAGCAAGTTCTAGGACAGCCAGAGCTACACAAAGAGAAACTCTGTCTTGAAACCAAACAAAAAAGACTTTAGCTTTTATTTTATAGAGAATGTTCCTTTTAGTATTATTGTCTGTGGAACTGTAATCATGAAGGCATCTTGAATTTCATTAAAGAACTTTTCTGTGTTTTATATCTCAGCTTTGACTGCTGTTACTTGCTGTATAGTAAGTTTCTGTTTGATTTGTTTATATTTTTCCTAATTCTTGACCTGTGTACTTAAGTCAATTACTTGTACCTTTTTCTTTCTTTCTTTCTTTCTTTCTTTCTTTCTTTCTTTCTTTCTTTCTCTGTTTTTAAAGGTAGGCAATTATATCAATAAATTTCCTCATAAGATTGATTTTACTGTATGACAGAGTTTGCATAATGTTTTCATTTTCATTTACTTGAGGGACTCTCTCTATTTTTGTTTTGTCATATTCATCATGAAGTGATGAATGAGTTAGTTGTTGGATCTCTAATGAAAACTGTCTTTTCATTCATATTTTCTTTCTCTTGCTAGACTGACTTTGTGGAAGCTTCAACTATTGTGGGATCTTCTTTCCTGGCCACTTATTGAGTCTTTATTTCAGGGTTATTTAGTTCTTTGTCCAAATTTATATTTCACACTCAATTTATTATTCATACCCTACATTGTATCCTTCAACTCCTCTATACTTACCAGGCTCTCTCATTTGGCCTTTTTATGATCACTCTAAAAATTCGTCATCAGATATTTTATCCATGTTGATTTCTTTGGGATTTGTTGCTAGAGAATCACTTTATTACTTTCCTTCCTTCCTTCCTTCCTTCCTTCCTTCCTTCCTTCCTTCCTTCCTTCCTTCCTTTTTTCTTTCTTTCTCTCTTTTTTTTAAAGGTAGGCAATTATATCTATAAATTTCCTTATAGGATTGATTTTACTGTATGACAGGGGTTGCATAGTGTTTTCATTTTCATTTACTTGAGGGACTCTCTCTCTCTCTATTTTTGTTTTGTCATATTCATCATGAAGTGATGAATGAGTTAGTCGTTGGATCTCTAGTCCCATGGACTCTGATGCACACTGTAGTAAAAGTTTTGGAGTCTTTAAAAACTCAGTTATGTTATACAAACATGTTTTTGTTTTAATCTCAGGTGTAGGATATCGGACTGCTTTAGATTGTCCACAATCGCAGACTATTTGCAGGCTCTGAGAGGGGTATGATCTTTGTCAGCTGCAGGTAGTTTAATTATGAGGACTCTGGCGAGGGAATAAATACCAGAGCTAGGGAGCAGGAGAGGGCTCTGAGAAAGAATGCTGGTGCTCCCCACTGCTGTTCTTGGTTGCTGTTGATGCAGTTTGAGGAAGTTGGAGTTGTACTTAAATGAATATTGGACTTGCCCCTAAGGAACCCAAAAACCCTAATCAGCAGGAAGTAGCTAAAGAGACCTATGTCTTTTCTCCCCACTAACCTTAATCTCCTACCTGGTGCTGGGGTGTTGGAAGAGATTCGGGTAGAGTAGAGAGCTAGAATCATAAAAAACCCAAAATAAAGTAGATAAAAAGTATGTTTACAGACCACATCTGTCCTCTGAAGGGACCTGGTGGTGGAAGTGTGATACACAGACTTATAGGTAAGAAAAATGCCTATTCCTATAAAAATATATAAGGATCAGAAGTTCAAGGTCATCATCCCTTCCTAACTCCTTACCCTTGTGCTAGAGACTGTAGGGAAGAAACAATAAGGGCGAGGCCATTCACACCTTGACTAAACTACTTAGACATGCCTTTCTTGTCTTCTAGTTAAACTCTACCTTCTTATTGGAGGTAGGGGAGCCTCCATTGCTAATGTGAAAGTCAGCCATTTTCAGGTTTCTGAGGAAAACTCTCATTTGATTTACTTCACATTTTAACTCCATTTTTTATTGTTTATTATTATTAGTTACATTTTATTAACTCTGTATCCCAGCTGTATCCCACTCCCTTATTCCCTCCCAACCCCACCCTCCCTCCCTCAGCTTCTCCTTGCCCCTTTCCAACTCCACGGATTGGGGAGGACCTCCTCCCCTTTGTCTGGCCCTGTTTTATCAGGTATCTTCAGGACTGGCTGCAAAGTCCTCCTCTGTGGCCTAGCAGGACTGCTCCTCCCTTGTGGGGTGGGGAGGTCAAAGAGCCTGCCATTGAGTTCCTGTCAGAGATAGTCCCTGTTCCCCTTACTATGGAACACCAATTGGTTATTGAGCTACCATGAGCTTTGTCCGAGTAAAGGTTCTAGGTTATATCCATACATGGTCCTTGGTTGGAGAAACAATTTCAGAAAAAAACCCTTTGCCCAGATATATATGATCCTTGTGGGGCTCCTATTCTTTTCCTGTCATACTAACTCCCCTTCTGCCGAAGGTTTGGTTATGAGTCTTAGTATCTGTTTTGAAATGTTGCTTGGTAGGGTTTTTCAGGTGCCTTCTGTAGTAGACTCCTGTCATACGTCCAATGCACATCTCATTTGTCTTTCTAAGTGAGGATTGATCATCTTACCTCATGTCTGCTTTCTTGTTTATCTTCTTTAGTTGTATAGACTTCATCATGTTTATCATATCTTGTAGGTCTATATAAGCGAGTATATACCATGTTTGTCTTTCTCCTTCTGGGATACTTCACTCAGAATGATCTTTTCTAGGTCCCACCATTTGCCTGCAAATTTCATGATTTCCTCCTTTTTGATTGCTGAGTATTCCATTGTGTAAAAATACCACAATTCCTGTATCCATTCCTCCATTGATGGACATCTGGGTTGTTTCCAGGTTCTGGCTATTACGAATAAAGCTGCTACAAACATTGTTGAGCAAATGTCCTTGTTGTGTACTTGAGCAAATTTTGGGTATATACCTAGCAGTGGTATAGCTGGGTGTTGAGGAAGCATTATTTCTAATTGTCTGAGTAAGCACCATATTGACTTATCCCTAGCCCTAACAGTAATCTTAACCTTTTAATCCTAACCCTTAACCCCAACCCTAACTCTGACCCCAACCCTAAACCAACCTGACCTGACCCTGACCCTAATCTTCCTTAATCTGCATCTTTTCAGATGATAAGATCCAGCTTTAATCTAGGGCACAGATTCTGGTGTCACAGTTTGACAAAGCTTTTGGTATCAACCTATATATATAAAGGGCATTGAAGATGGTCGCTCTTTCTGTTTGTCTGCTTGCCCTACCTCTGGCTAGAAAGTTCATTTTTTACTGGCATTAGAAACTATTTCTCCAGAATTCTGTTATGTACTGAAGACCAGCTGAGACATCCAGCAACATGGACTGAACCACTGTTGGATTCTTCCATTGGTAGACAGACATTGTTGGACTAGGTGGACCTCAGCCTGTGAGACATTATAATAAATTCAGTTTTTGTTTGTTTTTTTTTTTTCTTCGTGTGGCCTTGAGATATGCCTGCCTCCCTAACTGCTGGTCTTAGAGGTGTGTGCCACCGTGCCAGCCTTTCACTTTCTACATACATAGATTCACTCTATCAGGACTGTTCATCTAAAAAACCTTTATTAATTCAGCGGGTTTTGTTTGTTTGTTTTCACCTTCCCATTGAGGAAGATGGCTAACACAGTGTTTGTCATCTGTTTCCTGCTTTTCTCCCAGTGTTGTCCCGTCCCTACCAGATGAAAATTAGCTGTAGTTTACCATGAAGCTACAAAACAAAAATTTTGTTTCCTAAAATCTCTTCTGTAATCGTTAATATTCTGGGCATCCTTCCACTTGTGGGACAGATTGTTAATTCCAGAGCAAGTTAAGTAATGGGTTATGCTAGCTACCCACCTTGATTCCATGAGGAAGTAAAGGAAGTGCCTTAATGAGTGCAGTGAAGAAAGCTCAGGCAATATCAGATATCACTACCGCGATGAGTCCAGGCTCATCGCATACAAAGGAGAGGAGGAGGCGGCTGAGCAGCGAGAGCTCCTATAGCGGGCCCTCTCCTGGGCTAGGTGGGAAGACAGCCGGGTAGGCTATTGGAGAACAGGCAAAGTGCTCCTGGAATGCAAATCTCTGCAGGTCTGAAAAAAGTCTGGCCCTGGACTGGAGGAAGCTTGGGCAAGGAAGCTCTATGCTGTGTCCTTTCAGCACCCTCTAAACCTATGGGAGGTGCTCATGTCGCTCAAGATTCATTAGCCAATCAGAGCCTCCACGCGGACCTGCCAGACAGAAGAGGAGGGTTTTTCCGGGTGCCCGGCTGCAGGCTTGCTTTGTATCTGACCAGGCTTGAATGGTTCGGTGTGTTGTGCTCTGAGCGCTGCTGCTGGGCGCTGTGAGGGGAGCTCAGGCAAGCTCCGAAGTTGCGACATGGTGAGCGCTGGGTCACTGCCTACAACAGGGAGGAGCAGGCAGCTGAGCAGCGGGAGCTGGAGTGGTGGGTCCTTTCCGGGTCAAGGTGGGAAGGCAGTCGGGTAGGCTATTGGACCACGGGCCCGAGTGCTACTGGAAAGCAAATCTCTGCAGCTCTGAAAAAGGTCTGGCTCTTGATTTTAATCCTGGGCCAGCACTATGAGACTTTAGCACACTCTGAGGGAAGAGATCATGGTACTCAAGACTCACTGGCCAATCAAGGCCTCCAGGCGGACCTGCCAGTCAGACGAGGAGGGTTTTTCCGGGTGACATACTGCAGATTCAGCTCCTGTTCCTGAGCAGGCTTTAATGGTTTGGAGTGATGTGCTCTGAGCGCTGCTGCTGGGTACTGTGACGGGAACTCAGGCAAGCTCCGAATTCGCGACGTGAGTAGCGCAAAGTCACTGCCCACAACAAAGAGGAGCTGGCAGCTGAGCAGCAGTAGCTGATGTGGTGGGTTCTCCCTGGAGATGGGTGGTTAGTAGCAGCCAGATGCGGCCACCTGTGAGATCCCTTGTGGGCCTAGTCACTCCCTGGACCTGGCGGTGGCCTCTGCATAACTTCACTATGAGGGCTGCATCTCTGCAAATCATTTGGACCAGGGGTGCCATGTAGAAACAGCGTTGGTTGGGATGCCAAACTTGGAGAGCCCTAGTTTTTCTAGTATCTTGTGCAAGTTCTGCCCCTAGCATATTTGGAGTTAATTTTGTGGAGGTTGTAAAAGATGACTTGGGTAGCACTCCAGTATTAAGATGTGATGTAGAAGAGTAGAATTGATGTAAAGGATTTACCAATGCCACTAAAACACCCCACAGCTAAGAAGTATGCTAACCAAGCCTCAATAGAGATTAGGATGCTCGGATACATATGTTTGTTCACCAGGATCGTCCAAACATTTGGCTCCAAACCATAACAAAGGCGACAACTCTGATTTACAGTCAGCCATTAGGCCCATCCTCATATCAAAAACAGGTTTCTAACAAGCTGCTCAAGGGGGCATTACAGGGTCACAACTAACATTAAGGCTTGGGGTGTGCCATAAAGGTCCAGTTTTCTTCTTGAGGAAAATATAGTTCTGCCACATGGGCAAGACTACACTGGGTGACAACTCTTTGAAAAGGAATAATACTGTTGTGTTGAGGGCTGGCCTGATCAAGCAAGTCTTTCTGTGAGGCCCTCATTTATGGAGTAGGAACACCGCTCCTTCTGAAACCCAGGAACATGCTTGGCAGAGCCAGTAACAGCCTGGGAACTTTCCCTGAGGACCTAGTGAATTGAAAATAAAACAGAGCTCCTTCTCTAAATGTGCTTGGGAGAGCTGATAATGGTCTGGGGCCAGGGCCTTTGGGGAGGTGTTGCTTTAGCTCCTCAGAACCCAACTCTCCTCAAAACATGGGGCTGTGGTTATCAGTCCATTGTAGGCTTGGTCAGTAATGTAGTTGAGATATCCTGTGTTACCCTTGTACAGCATTGTTTTATTAGACTTCTCCTGAGTTTGTCCCACTGTATGATAGTTTCTGCTGACTTCATAGAAGTCTCCCATTTCTTTTCATTTTTTCCCTTGTAAGTAGTATACAAGATGCTAGTCTTAAGAAACCTACTTAGCGTAAGTCATAGCTTGTGTAAGATCTACAGACCGTAGCTTTTATACTTTCTCCCTTCTACTTTTCCTATCTTTTTAATATTCTGGGACCTTCCACTTAGCACTCTGTCACTGAAAATGACCTGCTGTTTCAGGGCACTGGTGTACTTAAAAAATGATTCTGGGAATATCTTTGCTGTGTAAATCTCCCATCTCTAAGTGGCTAGACTTGCAGTCTTCAGTCTGTATTTAAATTGTTCAAAACATAACCTGAGGCCTGAACCTAAAAGAGACTTAAGGGTGACAGCATATGTGGAATGCAAAATCTTTCTTGGCTGGTTCTTCTTCGAGCATTCACCAGAGCTGAATTCATGCTGTCATTAAAGAGATTTTTCTTAATAATATTTTAATTGTGTATGGAATGATTTCTCTTTGGCATATGAATTCTAGGACAGCTGCTTCTTCAGACTTTTAGAAAAATATTTCTGTGACAAGCTATATTGACTCAGGTCACCTTGATCCCAGCCTGTTGCTCCCCAGGACAATGACCTTATTTTCCTTTTGATTAAACTTCCTAAATCCTTTAGTTAAAGGACTGTACCACCACAGAATTTTAAAAGAACGTATTTGAGTCATGTAGTGAACTGTCTTTTGAAGTAACGGAAAAAGGATTTGCATGTGGAGCATGGCTTCTGGCTTCAGACCAGAACAGGAGGAGCAGTTTCCAGTACACTGCAGAGTGAAACGGGGTAGACAATAGCTAGATCACAGACTAAAGTTTAAGGTAGTTAGCTCCAGGGGTCAGCATTATGAAGAAGGACCTGATTGAGGCAGGGTGAGTGATTTTTGTAATTTGCTAGTATGTATTAATTCATACTGAGTGAAAACAGACCAGGAGAGGTTAGCTTGGGACTATCTTTTTTTTTTCAAGATTGATTTATTTATTATATATACAGAGTTCCACCTGCATGTACACCTGCATGACAGAAGAGGACACCAGATCTCACTATGGATGGTTGTGAGCCACCATGTGGTTGCTGGGAATTGAACTCAGGACCTTTGGAAGAGCAGTCAGTGCTCTTAACCTCTGAGCCATCTCTCCAGCCCCCAGCTTGGGACTATCTTATGAAAATGTGAGCAATCCTCATTGACATAGTTAAGTCATCTCAGAAATGTGAGACACAAAGCAAGACATTGGCTCTAGCTGTATATGTGTGTTAGGTTACAGATCTCAACAGCTAACATTGCACATAAGGGCAACGTCAAACAGTAGCTCATTAAGGGCATTTCCTTTACCAGGGAAGGGCCTGTTCTTTTTCAAAGTCATTATACCTGTATGTTTTTTCAATTGTATTTACCTTTTTAAAAAGTCAGTTGTTGGTATCCTTTTTAAATTTCATTTTCTCAATGTATCACTGCTCTAACCTCTTATTTGTTTCTATTCTTCAGTGTTTCCCAGTCATTAAGAATTTTCCTTCCCTCTTCTCAAGTGCTTTCATACTTGTTTTTGTTTAGAGCAACGTCTCTTGTAGCTTATCCTTGCCTTATGTTATATAGTTAAGATTGGCTTTGAACACCTAATCCTGCTGCCAAATGCCTGGAACAGTCTTGCAAGTCCTTTCAGGCTGGGCCCTGACTGTTCAACGAGAAAGAAAAGACACCAGTGAATGAGTACATGCAGCCTCCATGGCTTTTTGAGGGAATTACAAATAAAGAGGGACCTATGTAAGAATTCACTGACTAATTTTGAATCTGATGTAGTCACAGAACAGAAAGGGACAGGGAGGAAGGAAGGTGAGAGCTTTCCTGCTTGGAGAGTAGTTGGCATTAGCAATGAGTAGTCTGGTAATCAATTCTAGATAATAAGTAAAAGTTCAAACTGACCATTTCGGCAGGGGGAGGGGAGGCATTCACAGAGCAGGGCAATCAAGAATCTGGTTGAGGAACTGAACTTATTTCTAGAAACCAAATTTCTTTTCTTTTTAATTTTAATTTTAGTTTTATTAATTACAGTTTATTCACTTTGTATCCCAGCTGTAGCCCCCTCTCCAATCCCACCTTCCCTCCCTCTTCTCCTATGCCCCTCCTCCAGTTCAGTGATAGGAGAGGTCCTTCTCCCCTTCCATTTGATCCTAGTCTATCATGTCTCATCAGAACTGGCTTCTTTGTCTTCCTCTGTGGAGTGATAAGGCTGCTCCCCTCCTCAGGTGGAGGTGGTTAAAGAGCCAGCCCATGAGTTCATGTCACAGACAGTCCTTGTTCCTATTATTGGGGAACCCTCTTGGACACTGATCTGCCATGGGCTACTTCTGTGCAGGGGTTCTAGGTTATCTCAGTGCATGGTCCTTGGTTGGAGTATCAGTCTTGGAAAAGACCCCTGTGCCCAGATTATTTGGTTCTGTTGCTCTCCTTGTGGAGTTCCTCCAGGTCTTTCTATCTCCCCCTTCTTTCATAAGATTCCTGCACTCTGTGCAAAGTTTGGCTATGAGTCTCCACATATATTTTTATACCCTGCTGGGCAGAATCTTTCAGAGGCCCTCTGTGATGGGCTCCTGTCCTGTTCCCTGTTTTCTCCCTTTTCCAATGTCTGTCTCGGTTGCCTTTCTGAATGAAGATTGAGCATCTTACCCAGGGTCCTCCTTCTTGATTAGCTTCCTTAGGTGTATAGATTTTAGTACGACTATCCTATATTATATGTCTAATGTCCACTTATAAGTGAGTATAGACTGTGTGTGTCTTTCTGCTTTTGGGATACCTCACTCAGGAGGATCTTTTCTAGTTCCCACCATTTTCCTACAAATTTCATGATTTCCTTGTTTTTAATTGCTGAGTAGTATTCCATTATGTAAATGTACCACAATTTTTGTATCCATTCCTCAACTGAAACCAAATTTCTTTAGTTACACAGTTCAACCAACACAGAAGATCTTGACAAACTGTTGTGGCAAAGCATAACAGGAATTTTATTTTTTCTGTCTAAAAATGCACAATATGAGAGAAAAGGTGTTGGGCTTTTTCAAGCTACCTTTTCTTATGTAATCCAACCATTTTGGTTACCTGGCCTTTATCATCTATCATTTACCCTCTGGGCCTCTTGGTCTGGCTCTCTCCTCTCTTGTCTTCTCTCTCCTTACATGGCTCTGGGTCATGTCCACTCTGTACTCTCCTAGATGTTCCTGTGTCTGGCTGTACTCTCCCTTTTATCTATAGTAAGCTTTCTACTCCACCATATTTAGGAGCAGCCATGCCCTTTCCTTTTTATTTCTTTCTTTTCTTCTTTTTTTTTTTTCCCATTTACCTCCTACCTTGCTTTCACATTTTCCATTTACAGCACCTTGCTTTCAAATTCATGGCCACTTTTTGCTTTAATTGTTGTTACTGTTTGTTTGACTGAAGTTTGGCTTCAGGGCTTCCCAGCTATGAGGTAGAGATGGCTGCATTGGACATTGAATGTGCACACAAAGGACCCTGTGCCTTGGAAGAGGGAACTAAAATACAAGTTTCCACCCTAGGGCTAGGAAAACCTCATCTGCCTGAGTCATTTGTTCTCTGATCCCTCTGGGTTGTCCAAGCTAATCAGAGATTCTAGGCAGGCCTAGCAATCACGAAGCACCAGTGGGAGGTAGCTTGCAAGTCCTTTCCAGGATTCTCCTTTGATGCAGCTGTAGGGAGGTACGAGGGAGACCACAAGCTATGACATGATGAGTTTGGGGCAACTGTCCCCAGGCCAGGAGGAGCAGGTCTACTGAGCTAGCAGAGTCTGATCTGCTGGACTGAGATGACTTATGGGTGAGATTGTGGTTCTGTTGGTCCATATAGTGACTTGGGCAGAGGCCCTTGACCTCTTAACCTCTGTGAGTATGAATTCCTTGGGTTTGGAATTGGGGGCGACTCTGCTGCCCCAGCAGTGGAAAGCTATGGTGCTTATAATGTCACTGTCCAGTGTACACACACAGACATTGGTTTGGTGTGCAGTAGGAAGACAGATTAGAAAACTGAAGTTCTAATTTTTAGAAAGTTTGAACCTTCCATTCCACATTCAGTTTTATGTGACAATTTTTTTATTATTTTTATTTTATAAAATTTATTTTTATATTAATTATAGTTTATTCACTTTGTATCCCAGCTCCATTTCCAGAGACACCTCCAGAGCATGGGGACTCTCTGTTTGGAAGAGAGATCAGTAGTAGCTGGAGGGTCAGAAATATAACAGTTTAGGGGTCACTCTGAGTTATTTCTGTAGGAGTTGTGAAATCTGTCTTTATATAATTTCTATATACATACAATCAAAGGGAACATTGGTCTAGTTCACATTTTTTTTTTCTGGTGGAATTTTCTTAGGTCATTTGATGAAAACTTGAATATATTTTTAGGCTTATGTTTTTTGCTTTTTCTCTCCATCCCCTCATTCTTTCACAAACATTATACACATTTTTGATTGTTATAGCTTCGTGTTAAGTACAGAAGTCATGCTGTGCCAATGTGTGTACTATTCTTCATAATCCTATTATGAGTTTTTTTCACATGACATATAGCTTTATCAGCTTTCCTGTTAAAAATTGTTAGACATTTTCTTTGGATTGTATTGAATTATGCTACAAATTGAACATAACCAACATTCTTTTTTTTTTAAATACATGATTTTAGTGGTGGTGTTTACTGTTGTTCAAAAGGGTAAAAGATATTATTCTATGTTATCATTCATTTAGCAAACTACAGTAAATGTGTGAAATTGAAACTGATTATGAAATAATGTACAAAGCCATAGAAAGAGGACTTTAGTATAGAGTTTAGTGACACAGAATACATTGTTATGGTCACATTAAAGCTATTTCACCAAGTATGATTTAGTTGAGAAGACTAAAAGTGAAAATAAAACATGGCCCAGAGTTGAAGAATGAATCAGAATATGACATGGGATTATGTAAATGTGACATAGGATTGTGTGAATGTGACATGGGATTATGTATTAGCATACAAAATAAACTGATAGCAGTAAGTTGGGATTTTCTACAGATATCAACCAAAATTAATTAAAACCATGTTCCCTTATTGTAAATACATATTTTGTGTATGTATTCTGATGCATTTGGGCATATAACCTACACCCAAGCAACCTCATTACCACTAGCAGCACAGAAAACCATGTCCTCTACACATTTGTATTCTATTTGTGTTTATGTGTATCTACAGTATTCAGAGTTCTCATAAAATGACAGACATGTTCTAGCAATCTTCTCAGTATATTTTCTATGCATTTGGAATTAATTATGAGAATTATCAGAATTCTCATGCTCATTGCAGTTATATTCATGGTGGCCTAAATTATAAAATAACCTAAATGCCCATTTATTGAGGACAAACTGTATGCCTCAGGAAGACATTGTGTTAAATAAATAAAGACAATATCAATGGTTAAAGGATTATACACTTATAAAAGCCTCTCACAGTCAGTGCTGTATCCATTATAAAACAGCATGTAATTACAGCTTAGGTAGTTTCAAGCAACCCACTTCTTTCTCCCTTCTGAGTTTAATCTTTAATGCACTCTTATTTGTCAGATGACGTGAGAGCTTCAGACATCTTGTCTACACTACAGGTAGCAATAGAAAAGGAAGAGCAGAAAGAACACAAAATCTAGCTGAAGCAATCACCTTCAAAAGTTTTTTTTAATTTTTTATTTAACTTTTATTAATTACACTTTATTCCTTTTGTATCGCCCCATAAGCCCCTCCCTCCTCCCCTCCCGGTCCCCTCCTCCCCCCCTTTCTGCATGCATGCCTCTCCCCAAGTCCACTGATAGGGGAGGTCCTCCTCTCCTTCTTTCTGATCTTTTTTTTTTTTGTTCTTCTCAATGCAGTTTATTCAGGAACCTTGAACAATCTTCTGACGCTGGGGAAAGCCAGCCCACAGCTTAAATAGCCTCTGGGTAGCCAACCCCAGTGTGCCTCGTGGGCAATGCAGATAGGTCCACATACACGGAAGCAAGCCAGATCCTCAGCCTTAGCCAAATATGGAGTTGTTCGTGACAGAGAGCACTCACCATCCGGAAGGTGGAAGGCGGAAACCAGCTCCATCTTTAAGGCGCGGCATTACGCAGCTCTCTACAGTTCCCCCTTTTAGTTTTAGACGCATCAGGCAAGAGTAGAGGTCTGATCTCTGATATTAGAAATAAATTGGGACTTTGTACCAATGTTCATTTAGGTGTCATCCACCCAAAGAGCATCAGGCCCATCCGATACCTTTTTCTCAGAGGCGGGACCTGGGGCATCAACCCACATGCAATCAGACATGCTCTTCTCTGGGTCCAAAGTGGCTGACCCTGAGTGCAGTGCTTAGCCTCGCATCCTGAGCATAACATTTTAGCTTTTTATGGTAGCCAACCATGCTTGGGGAGACTGTCCTGCTTCAATGGCTGTAAAGGCCTGAATGGTCATGGCTGCATTACGCTGTTGTGAGACTCTAATCTTGCATATATACCACAGGCAAACCAAGGAGACCAACACCAGAAGGCCTGCTAATGCTCTCATGCCCGCCCATTCCTTCAGATGATTCATGGCTACAGCAATCCATGATGATAATCCTGTGGCTAGTCCTGCGTCCACTCTGGTAGAATTTACTGTGACAATGGCCACTCTCAGCTGCTCCATCGTAGTATCGAATTCTCCAGTCCAATTACCTAAAATATAGCTCGACAATTGTTTAGACAGATTTGCAGCACAGGAAAAATTCTCATATTGTATGCTAGTGACACAAAGTCCAGCATACTTCCATTGACAGCCAAGTTGAGCAATTTGCCATAGGGTATCAATTTGCTCCTGCACGAGGTCAATCCTCTGATTGAACACCAAGTCTCCTTTTAGTTGAGCATTAATTTCTTTTTGTACATCTAAAGCATGAGCTACATTGGCTAAAAGTTTATTTAGGGTCTGAGCAGTCTGCATAGTATGACTTATGGCTAATGCCGTGGTGGTAGCTCCAACAGCCGCCAATGAGATGGCAGTAACAATGGCGGCTGTAATTCCAAGATCCTTTTTCTGTCTGAAGAGAGTCATAGCGTGAGGGGCATCAACAGGCACAGGCACCCAGCGAGGCATGCGAGTAACCAGGGCATAGCTAAATTCACTAGCATTCTGGCATTGGGCAAAAAAGCAAGTATCATTACCACAATTACTTGGCTCTATCTGGCTAATAATGAATAAAAATGGGGGTTATAAACAAACAGGTGTGGACTTATAGGAAATATTATGAGAAGCCTCAACCCCCTTGTTGGAACATCCTGCATCAGTTCTAGAACTAGCAGTGGTGGTGTCCGAGGTCTGAGTAGGTTCAGGAGACCATTGCCCCCAGGGGCGAGACGTGCTCCATGTAAATTGACTAACTCCATTTTCCTCCACTTTTGAAAGTCATTTAAGGTTCTTAAATTATCTTTTTTTTTCTTTTTTTTTTAAATTTTCATAAATTACACTTTATTCATTCTTCATCCCCCCATAAGCCCCTCCCTCCTCCCCTCCCGATCCCACCCTCCCTCTCCTTTCTGCATGCATGCCACTCCCCAAGTCCACTGATAGGGGAGGTTCTCCTCTCCTTTCTGATCTTAGTCCATCAGTTCACATCAAAAGTGGCTGCATTGTCCTCTACTATGGCCTGGTAAGGCTGCTCCCCCCCAGGGGGAGGTGATCAAAGAGCAGGCCAGTCAGATTATGTCAGAGGCAGTCCCTCTTCACATTACTATGTAACCCAATTGGACTCTGAACTGCCCTGGGCTACATCTGTGTAGGGGTTCTAGGTTATCTCTATGAATAGTCCTTGGTTGGAGTATGAGTCTCTGGGAAGTTCCCTGTGTTCAAATTTTCTTGTTCTGTTGTTCTCTTTGTGGAGGCCCTGTCCTCTCCAGCTCTTACTATTTCCCAGTTCTTACATAAAATTCCATTCACTCTGCCCATCAAAAGTTTTTTTTTTAACATTTTTTAGTTGATATATGTAGAGAAGAAAAATATCAATCTTTTTGTAGCAAGAGTTGTTACAGAGGTGTGCTATTATTATATACTGTAAAAATACAGAAAGTTGCTTTATTTGGATGGTATGAGCACATTCTGCCATCATAGTGCATGAAAAAGGAAAAATGGGATTAAACAGACTGACTTGTTTGAATTTAAACACTGACAATAAGTGATAGTAACAAAAATATCACAGTCTTAGAAAAATGACGCATCTCTTTGTTTTCTTCTGATCAAATAACCTACCGCAGATGCTGACACTTTTATTTTTTCTTTGGAGAATGTGTTTAAGCATTTAACATTTTTATATATCAGTTTGTGTATGTTTAATATATGAATATTGTAGCAATACATTATATATGTATTTCTATTATTTGAGTAGTTATTTGTTTTAAACAGTTTTCTTTAAAGAGAGCAAAATTATTCTTTTGGAATTAAATGAGCAAGAAGCTCTGTAATTTACAATTCAAACCAGTGAAAACTAACACAAGAAAATGACCTGTGTTTGTTTCCTGTATGATATATATTTTACATTACTGAGAGCAAAACTTCTGATTTCACAGATCTAGACAGTGCCCCAAAATGAGCTTTTCATGAACTCCTAAGTGATGCTCATGTCTACATAAAAATAACAAAAACTGTCTCTGTGAAAATCATGCTCTCCTTGTCTTCACTATTTCATTTTTCTTTGTTCATTATTGCTTTTTTCTTTGCATTTTCATTTATGAAAAAATTGAATATTTTTAATTAGAATAAAATCTTCTCATACAATATATTTTGAGTACTTTTACCCTCCCTCCACTCCTCCTAAATCCAGCCTACTTTCCCTACTCTACAGAGCCACTCCCCTTTCTTTATTTCCTTCTCTTGGAGAAGGTCTCCAAGAGAAGATAGCCAAACAAGATCAAACAAGATACAAAAAGATAAGGCAATTTGACCTCATATTGATTGAATCTAGATAAGGCAACCATATAGGAAGAAAAAAGTCTCAAGAGCAGGTGAGTCAGAGCTATATGTCTTCCCACTGTAAGGAGTCCCACAAAAACACCAAGCTAACAGCCATAATATATCAGCAGAGGACCTGGTGCAGACCCATGCATGCCCCATGCTTGCCATTCTGGCCGTCTAGGTAGTGTAAGGCATGGGTTCCCTCTCTTGGTGTGGACTTCAAGTTAAACCAAACATTGGTTTAAAAGTTTAGTGCCACCATGCCCCTGCACATCTTGTAGGCAGGACAGATTTTAGATAGAGTTTTTTTTTGTTGTTGTTGTTTGTTTGTTTTTAAGCTGGGTTGGTGTCCAGATTTTTCTTTCTGTAGCCAGTAGACTACTTTATCTCAGAGACTAGAACATAGGAGTGAAGTCTTGAAATCTGCTCCTGCTTGACCTCTACATTCAGTGATCTGTATGAAAGTTGTCCTTAGCAATTTGGTCCAGCAGTCAGTTTTCAGAGAGCAAATTTCTGTTCTAGCATCAGCCTAGATTGTTTAGAAATTTCCATGGGACCTCCTCTGCCAACAACTCAACTGAATTTAACCCAGTTCCACCACTGAAGCCCTGCCTGGCTCTAAAGAATGTCCAGTTCCAATTCCATATTCACCATTGCTATGAGTCCTCACTAAGGTCATCTTCATAGATTCCAGGAAGTTACCAGTACACTAGGTTTCTACATTAACCCCCAAATGCCCCGTAAACCTAGTTGTTCCTCCAGCTTCCCAACTGATCCCTCCCCTTCTTATTCCCATTCACCCCCAGTTCACCCACAGGATTTATTCTATTTCCCCTTTCCAGGGAGATCCATGCTTCTCTCTTATAGCCCTCCTCTTTACCTATTCCCTTTGGGTCTGTGGATTGTAGCTTGATTGTCATTTATCTAATAACTAGTATGCATTTATAAGTGAATGCATAGCATATTTTAGTTTCTGGGTCTTGGTTACGTCAGTATAGAAGGAATCTTTTGTGCCTGTATGGAAACATCACCTGCTGATAAAAAAATAATGTCCTATAGCTGAGGAAATAGGAGGGAAGTGATCAGGTAGGCAGAAAGGATTCTGGGATAGTGCCAGACATGGGAGATTAACCTGGGAAGACATGAAAGAGGACAGATGCATGGTACCTGAGCAAAGGTAAACAAGGCATGTGACAGAACTTAGATTAAAATAAATAGGTTATTAAATTATGAGTTAATCAGGGAACAAACCTAGCTGTATGGCCTATGTATTTGTAAATATATTTTGAGTCTGAGTCATTATCTGGGAGCTTGGGGTTGAGAGAAAAAAATATGGACTCTACTACAACTTAGGTAATTTTTCTCAAGTTGCATCTATTTTCCTGTAAATTTTATGATGTCATTTACCTTACCAGCTGAGTAATACTCATTTGTGTAAATGTACCACATTTTCTTTTTTATTATTATTAAATTCTCTCTCTCTTTCGAGACAGGGTTTCGAGAAAGGGTTTATCTGTGTAGCCTTTTCTGTCCTGGACTGGCTTTGTAGATCAGGCTGGCCTCAAACTCACAGAGATCTGGTTGCTTCTGCCTCCCTGTGTGCTGGGATTGTAGGCGTTGGCTACTGCACCTGGCTATGACTTTTTCTTTATCCCTCTGTTGAGGGACATCTAGGTTGCTTACATTTTCTGACTATAATGAGTAAACCTGCTATGAACATAGTTGAACAAATGTCCTTGTGGTAGAATGGAGCATCTTTTGGGTATATGCCCAAGAGTGGTATATGTGGGACTTGAGGTAAATTGATTCCCAATTTTCTAAGGAACCAGAAAACTTCTTGTACCTTGATAGGCATCTTCTTCTTTAGGAAAAATTTTCATTTATGATTTTTTAAAAATAATTTCTTGACCTTTGAGCTGATATTCTACTTCCTCTATTCCAATTATAGAGAAGGGCAGATGGGAGTGGTCTGTGGTATCTACAGGAAGTGTCAACAGGAGGGGAGGAAACTGTAACACTAGGGGCAACCCTGAGTATTAGGTCTCAGGTAACAGAGAGTGGGGAAGATCTGGAGGCATCCTCCCTGGTCCTATACCCAATCTCTCAATACTGAGGCATTAAGTTCCCAGGAATCATTTATTTACTTCTATATTTATTTAGGTTTTTATTGTTTTTTATCTGTAAAACAGCTTGTTTTGAACTAAAAAGTACCATGTGGTCTGGGCAGGTCACTCCGCAAATACTCGTTTTGGGGTTAACATTAGTTACCGACACCTAACTCAAGTTGAGAGGCTCATAACCATCTGGTACTCCATATCTGACACCCTTTTTTGGCATGTCACCTGTACACATGGAGGACATTCTTTCTCACAGACACAAACATATGCATAAAAACAAGGGTAGATATGTTTTCAAAAGTAGTTAGTTCAAAACAAGCTGTTTAGGTGTATAAAACAAATACACTGTTTCTTTTAAAATCTACTTTTTTGCATTTGGTTTTTAAGAGTTTGCATTTCATCACACTTGTGTTGACTTATACTGAATCACCAATCATAGGAAACAAAATGCTTTCTAAGTGATACTAATAGACATCCTTTTCTTTATTATAAAGGATGAGATACTTTTAGTAGTCAGAATTATTTTCTCCAATGTTGAAACATTTGTATGCTTTAAGATAATCTCTCCAATTGGGTAGCTCTCCATCCTTAATCTATTTAACATTAGTGGCAAAGGAGAGAACCTGAGTTCATAGTGTAATTGCTGGCAAGTTATTTTTTTAATTACGAATTTGACTGTAATCCTGTAGTTCTTGTTTAAAGGACTTTGTTATATTTATAGGTCTGGCTTTGTGTCTTATTTTATTTGTGATGCCATGTTTATTGTGTGATTTTATTAATTATAATTTAATTATATTGTTGTTTCTCTGGCAAATGATAGACCTTCACCTATTTTTGTCTTCTGAAAATTTACCATATTATGTCACAAGTTCCTTCAGTTTTTGTTAATTGTTGTTTCTTTGTTTTGTTTGTTTATATGTTTTGGTTTTTTGAAACAGAGTTTGTGTAGCCTTGGCTGTCCTGGACTTGCTCTGAAGACCAGGCTGGCCTCAAACTCACAGAGATCTGCCTGCTTCTGTTTCCCAGAGTGCTGGGATTACAGGTATGTGCCACTGCACCTGGCTAATTTGGGGATTTTCTGTGGAGAAAGTTTCTATGGAGTTTTTAGTTTTCTCATCTTGATTCTAAAGGCTGTGTCTCCTCATTTCTTGGCAAATCTGTGTTTTTGAGTTGTTGCAACCATGAATGTTTAGGTTTTTGCTACTTAAGTGATTGATACAATTAATACCTTGGTTTTGGGTTTTTAAAATGTTCTCATATATTATTAACTCTGTGTCCTACATAGCTTCAGCTCTTAACATTTCAGAGCCTACAGTCATCTAAGGGAGCCTCAATTGAGGGCATGCTCCCAACAGAATGATTGGTTGCTGCATCTGTGAGAGATTGTGTTGATTGATGGTTGATGTGGGAAGGCTCTTTCACTGTGGGTGGCAATATTCCTAAACAAATAGGCCTGGAATGGCTAAGAAAACTACCTGAGCATGAGACAGTGACCGAGCAAGAAAGCAAGCCCAAAACAATGTTTGTCCATGGTTTTGCCTTCATTTTCTATCTTGAGTTTCTATCCTAACCTACCAAAATGGACTGTGATCTGACAGAACCATCCAAAAAAACTTATCCATTACCTGAGATGCTTTTGGTTAGAGGATTCAATCACAGCAGCAGACCAGCAAGTTAGAACAAAAAATGGTATGCAAAAAGTGATTTTGTTTCTGCACATAACCTGGGAATGTTCTCTTTTGGAGGAATGTGGAAAATATCAGAAATTGAGATGGCAAAAAAGCACAGAAAGCTGTGTATGGAGCTTAATCAGCTGTTCTTGCAGGATCTGGAAGATCTGAGTATTGAGAATAATGCAGACAGAGGAAGTTGAGGTCATAGTATTTCAGTGGAAAATAGACTCTGACAAATTTAACTAGAGGTCATTTATGTGATATTTTGGCTCAAAAAAATTTTTTTGTTCTGCTTATACCCTGAGAAATTGAGTAGAACAGAAGTTAAAAATAATGGGCTGATTTCTTAAATAAAATATTGAGTATGTTGGCTGGTAATCACTGGTGATTCATTCAGGACTACAATGAAAAAAGCAACAAGTGGGGCAGAAATAAATGCAGAGTCTGTAGTTTGTAGAGGAAATAGCACTAGGTAGTTTATGATGTCAGTCAAATGGTGAATAAGAGGCAGGAATTTTCAAGAAAAAAAGAAGAGCAGGCCCTTGCTCTAGATTGGAAGCCCAAGAAGGTGCCTTATGGGTATCACTCCCTCCTGTAAGTCCCAAATTAATGAAAGGATTATGTAAAGTGATTCCTAGTCCCAGGAAGAAACTTCATATAAAATCTGCTGCAGCTGGGTGTGGTGGCACTTGCCTTTAATCCAAGCACTCAGGGAGGCAGAGGCAGACTGGTCTCTGTGAGTTCAATGCCATCCTGGCCTACAAAGTGAGACCAGGACAGCCAAGACTACAGAGAGAAACCCTGCCTCAAAAATAAATAAAACACAACAACACCTGCTGCAACTGTGGTCCAAGCATGGCAAGGTCCATCCAAACTTAGAAGCCAAACTTGATAGGATTACCCATATTGTGCAGGTTCTGGAAATAAGAAAGATGCAAAATTCAAGGTCATGGCTTCTTCCTCTGTGGTTTTAATTCAGAACAATTCCAGCCATTTATGTTTGGCAGAGTGAGAGCCCCAGTGAGGATACTGTAAGAGTTCACTGCATTGAAGCTGTGAGGATGAAGCTTGAGTTGCATTTTGAGATCACAGGATGTTGATATAATTAAGCCATTGAGAAATCTTATAGAGAGTGGAAGTAACAAAACTGAGAAATGTATGAGAAGTTACAGGGTTAGGGCCACCTAAGCCCTTTGAAACTGAAGTCCCATGTGTCTGAGACAGCTACTGATTTGGTGTTTGTCATGCTGGATTTCTTGCCTGTCAGAGACTATTAGGATCATTAAAGTTAGACTAAATGCATTTTCATCATGGGATGACCATGAGCCTGTAGTGACCAGCGTCAGAATGTACTTGATTGAATCAAAAAAGCTCCCAGATAGGGTGATGTCTTTGAACACTTATCGACAGGTAAGTGTGGCTTTCTTTGGAGAGCTCATAAAAGCTTTTGAAGGAAGAACTCTTCTAGATTCCTTACTGGGGATGGGATTTGAGTGTTTACATACATTAACCCATTTCTTCTTGTTTGTTTCTACTGTCTTGTGGTTGAAACTGGTCAGCTTCCTTCTCATGCTGTCATGCATTTGCCATTATAAACTCTATCCCTAAATCACATATGATACAGTAGAAGCAATTGTTATTCAGTGCTATTTTACTAGCCTGGTGTTTTTATATTTTTACTTTTGTTTTTGTTTTTGAAGACAAAGTTTCTCTATGTAGCCCTGGTTGTCCTGAAAGTAGGTATGTGGAACAGACAGACCTTTTTTGTTTTTATACTATTGGTTGATAGGCCTAGAATGTAGGTTTTTGTATATGCAAGCATATGCTGTTGTGTAGATCTTCATCCACATCTTGAATTTTGAAATTTGGCAGAGTGTATATTCTATTTCTCAGGATGGCATGTATTCATGACATTAATACTACTTGAGCCTTCTGAGTTATTGGACTGCAGGTGTGTGACATTCTTCCTAACCATTGTGTTTTATTTTATTATTTTTTGAATGAATATTTTGACTGTATGCATGATTATGTATATCATGTGTACTTCACTACAATCAGAAGATGGCCTCAGAACTCCTGAACTTGGACTAATGGATAGTTGTGAGCCCCCATGTAAATGCTGGCAATTGACCCCAATTATTCACAGGAACAGCAAGAGCTCTTAATTGGTTAGACATGCCTCCTAATGCTATTTATTTATGATCAACATTTATATTGCTGATATTTTCATCTGTCCATTTGTAAGTGTTTAAACATATATTCCCGTTTAGTAAAGTCTTATTAATGTTACAGTTTAAACTGGGACATTTCAGGTTTCTGCAAGATGAATACAGAAATGGAGTGGTCCTTTCTATCTTTTTTGTTTTGATTGAGTTTTGCAGGGAGTCAGGGTCTTAATATATACCTCTTACTATCCTGGAATTTGTTGCATAGACCAGACTGGCATACAACTCAATGAGATACATCTACCTCTGCCTCCTGAGTGCTTAGATTAAAAGCATGAGCAAATCTACTCAGTTTTCCCATCATTTTTATAGTTAGTAATTTTTCATATAACCTCTGATATATGCTCAGTATTGTTGATCTGTTGCTCTTCTCTCTTTTTTTTTCCTCTCTCTGTTATTTGGCATTTCTCTTGCAAGGCCATATCTTATTCAAAGGGTACACAAATGACAGAGGTGAACCTTATTATTCAGTTTTCCTCTAAAATGACTTGATGATTACATTAGAACTTCTATGTCAGGAAATGAGTGCAGGAAGAACTGGAATTATATGACTATATGTTAATGAAGTATACATTTACAGTGATATCAGTATCGTGCTTTTTTGTTGTATACATGTATGGTATATTTTAGGTAATAGTGACCTATGATGATGTGCATGTGAACTTCACTCAGGAAGAATGGGTTTTGCTGGATCCTTCCCAGAAGAGTCTGTACAAAGAGGTAATGCTGGAGACCTACAGGAACCTCACTGCTATAGGTAAGACTGAATTTATTTTTTTCACTTTTTAAAATAAGAGGACAAATGTTTCTTTGTTATTGAAGCTCTTCTATAATTTCAATTGAGAATGAAGAATGAGATGAATAAATCAGGCATGGTTCTAAAGTTTGCTGAATATAGTAACTTAAATTTTGCCTAATTTCCAATAATATGTCATTTTCTGGTACTATATTTTAGGGTACAATTGGGAAGACCATAATATTGAAGAACATTGTCAAAGTTCTAGAAGACATGGAAGGTAATTTTCATGTGCAAGGTGATACGAATATACCTCTAAAGAAATTTTAATGTGCCCTGGAAGTTTTAAAGAAAAGCAACAGTGTAAAAAAAACCACTGCTTTAAAAGTGTAGTGATTTCATTTCCATACAACCATATACTGTAATGTCAGGTATCTGATTTGTGTTTGCAAGACATTCCTCTAAGAAAAAAGACAAGGAAACAATGCCTTAAAAGATACCACCATTTGAATCAGCCCCATTAGAGCTATGCTATAGAAATGCAAATCTCATACCACTTAGATATTGCAAAAGGTATACATATTGAATAGGAGATAAGTATATGTCCAAAGCTTTCTAATATGCAAATAGTCCATAATAAAGCTGGCATTACTCTTATACTTGTAGCAACATTGCTAAATTTAGTGAGAGTCAAGTATGTTGTTGTGGAGGAATCTTAATCCTATACCATGTGTCTATGAGGAACAAAAATGTCAAACTGTGTGAATGCAATGTAAAATCCATTTGTTATTCTTCTTTTAATAGGATTATCATGTGTCACAATGGATATAAGCCACGTGAGTGTAGGGATGTTAAAAGAAGCAAATATCTCTCTCTAACCCCAGAACATTAGAAGATGTGTAGTAGTCCCCACTTTGAGTAGACTTTCTGAATGTGATACAAGTTTGCAATTAATTGGTGCTCCAACATTTTTAGGAACAACCACAACTTCACACTGTAGAAAACCCTGAGTACTAGGAATGTGGAAATAATTCTGGTTCACTTTGCAAATGTTGTATGACTCACATTATAGAAAAATTTATGAGTGTAATCAGTGTGGTAAAGCTCTGAGTTCTTCAAATATGTGAAAATCCTGATATAGAAAAAGGATGGATGCTATGTGAGCCACGTAATAAATGATCTTGCCATCACAGATATCGCCAAAGACAAAACAATCTATAATGAAGGGGAACACCATGAATGTAAACAAGCTGATAAAACCTTAAGATCTGATTCTTCTTTACCATTAGACCAAATTGTAAAATTAATTCATACAGGTAAAAAGATGCATCAGTATAATGAATGTGATAAAGCTTTCATGTGTACCAATTATCTTCACAGGCATGAAAGAACACATACTGGAGAGAAACCCTATGAAGGTATTCAATATGGTGAAGTCTTTGCACATCACAGTAGTCTCCAATATCATAAAACAATACATACTGGAAAGAAAACCTATGAATGTATTCAATGTGGTAAAGCCTTTGCAAGTGACAGAAATCTTAAAAGGCATGGAAGAATTCATACAGGAGAGAAACCCTATGAATGTAACCAATGTGGTAAAACCTTTGCATGTCACAGTGGTCTCCAATATCATAAAAGAACACATACTGGAGAGAAACCTTATGAATGTAATCAATGTGGTAAAACCTTTGCATGTCACAGTGGTCTCAAATATCATAAAATAACACATACTGGAGAGAAACCCTATGAATGTACTCAATGTGGTAAAGCCTTTGCACATCACAGTCTTCTTCAAATACATAAAAGAACACATACTGGAGAAAAACCCTATGAATGTAACGAATGCGGCAAAGCCTTTGCACATCATAGTTATCTTCAAATACATAAAAGAACACATACTGGAGAGAAACCTTATGAATGTAACCAATGTGGTAAAGCCTTTGCAAGTCACAGTAATCTCCAATATCATAAAATAACACATACTGGAGAGAAACCCTATAAATGTAATCAGTGTGGTAAAGCCTTTGCACATCACAGTCTTCTTCAGATACATAAAAGAATACATACTGGAGAGAAACCCTATGAATGTAATCAATGTACTAAAGCCTTTACAAGTCACAGTCATCTTCAAATACATAAAAAAACACATACTGGAGAGAAACCCTATGAATGTAATCAGTGTGGTAAAGCCTTTGCATGTCACAGTGGTCTCAAATATCATAAAAGAACACATACTGGAGAGAAACCCTATGAATGTAATCAATGTGGTAAAGCCTTTGCAGGTTACAATCTTCTTCAAATACATAAAAGAACACATACTGGAGAGAAACCCTATGAATGTAATCAATGTGGTAAAGCCTTTGCGAGTCACAGTTATCTTCAAAGGCATGAAAGAATTCATACAGGAGAGAAACCCTATGAATGTACTCAATGTGGTAAAGCCTTTGCAAGTCACAGTTATCTCCGAATACATAAAAGAACACATACTGGAGAGAAACCCTATGAATGTAATCAATGCGGCAAAGCCTTTGCATATCACAATCTTTTTCAAGTACATAAAATAACACATACTGGAGAGAAACCCTATGAATGTAATCAATGTGGTACAGCCTTTGCACATTACAGTCATCTTCAAATACATAAAAGAACACATACTGGAGAGAAGCCTTATGGATGTAACCAGTGTGGTAAAACCTTTGCAAGTCACAATGGTCTCAAATATCATAAAAGAACACATACTGGAGAGAAGCCCTATAAATGTAATCAATGTGGTAAAGCCTTTACAAGTCAAAATCTTCTTCAAATACATAACAGAACACATACTGGAGAGAAACCCTATGAGTGTAACCAATGTGGTAAAGCCTTTGCACATCATAGTCATCTTCAAATACATAAAAGAACACATACTGGAGAAAAACCTTATGAGTGTAACCAATGTGGTAAAACCTTTGCACAAAACAGTCATCTTCAAACACATAAAAGGACACATACTAGAGAAAAACCTTATGCATGTAATCAGTGTGGTAAAGCCTTTTCATGTCCGAAAAGTCTCCAGTATCATAAAAGAATACATCCTGGATAGAAACAATATGGTAAAGCTTTGGAAGTTACAATCATCTCATAAATCATAAAAGAATACATATTAGAGAGAAACATTATGAATGTAATTGATGTGGTAAAGCCTTTACAAGTCAGTCTCCTTCAAATACATAAAAGAGCATATACTAGATAGCAGCAAACCAATGAACGTAACCAATATAGTAAAGCCATATGTAAAAATGTCACAGTGGCAGGTTGTGATGGTTGGTAACATTGTATCCACAGTCAGCAACCAGAGAATGATAAATATTGGTCCTTATTAAATAATCCAATGCTAAGTCCATGGAATGGAATGGTGCTATCACTTCTGGAAAGGTAGAGTCTTATTTCAATGGACTTGATATCCAAGCTACTTTCTCAGAAGTACACATGTGAGACTAACACAATCTAGATAAATCTTCAAAGGAGGATTGTCTCCTGGGTGGTTTTAGATCTTGTCATGTTGTCAATATTAACCATCACACACAATAAAGTTTGCTTTGTTGACTGCTGTTGGAACGACCTTGCTGTTTGAGTTTGCAGTCCTCCCAGTCTAGATAGCCATTTTGAGCTCAGGGCTATATGGAAGGCTCCTTCTCCCAATCAGGGACTCCTATGCTCTGCCTAACCTCATCTGGAGAGTGTCTTTGGGCATTGATGCCTCTAACCATGTCTGATATGTGGCCTTTGACATAGTTCCCTGCTAGCTTTCCCCTCCCTGTGTCTACAGGTACTATGTTCCCATTCATATGGTAGGAATGTGCTGCCAAATGCATCCCTGAGATGCCTAATTTCAACCAATTATGTACACCAGACCTGGGAGCCCTCTACCCACTCCCCCAGGGGTATGTGGGCTTTGTTCTCCCTGAATAAAGTTGAGTTATCTCCCTGATGTGGGAGATAACTCCCACATTTCCTTCATGCTCTTGGCCTTCTGAGCCTTGTACTTATTCTGATTCTCCTGTCATCCTGGGCTGGTGGCCAACAGCCCTACAGGAAAAAGAACCACAGCTGGTACCTAAGACAGGGCTCTGGACTGCACTGGGACAGGTGAACACCTCCTAAAAACAGGGGAGTAGCACTCTTTGCCTGACCTTTCCGTCCTGAGAACTGATTGCTTTCTTTCTTTGCTTTGCAAGTTTATGCTCATTAGGGCTTTTCACTCTCCTGAACTGATCAGCCTGGGAAAGTTAAACTTGCCTTGGGAACGTTAAATGTTTCTAACAGCACCTTCTTTTTTTTAATTATGGGGAACTCAAGATAACATCAGAGAGATGTCCAAATTCACTCCCTCAGAGCTTTGCTTAAATCTAGAGGCCTTATGGATGTAACCAGTGTGGTAAAATCTAGAGGACTTAAAATCACCCAAAAGGAAGGCTTAGAATTCTGGAATGAAGCATTCCAATTTGAACCTTGGGTCCTATCAGCAGGTATCTCAGACCCAGATGTCCGAACCTGTGTCACTTATCTGGCTTGTAAAAAAGAAGCCCAGGTAGGGTATAATTTGTCTCTATGCCAGTGAAAAGAAAAAAAATTATTAATGAAAATTGAAGGGGAGATAGTCTGATGGGGAAAGGATAGGAGCTCCACAAGGACCAAATATATCTGGGCACAGGGTCTTTTCTGAGACTGACATTCAACCAAGGACCATGTATGGATATAACCTAGAACCTCTGCTCAGATGTATCCTGTGGTAGCTCAGTAACCAATTGGTTTCCCAAAGTGAGGGGAACAAGGACTATTTCTAACAGGAAATCAATGACTGGCTCTTTGGCCTCCCCACCCCCCAAGGGAGGAGCAGTCCTGTTAGGCCACAGAGGAGGGCTTTGCAGCCAGTCCTGAAGATACCTGATAAAACAGGATCAGATGAATGGGGAGGAGGTCCCCCCTATCAGTGGACTTGGAAAGGGGCACAGTGAAGATGAGGGAGGGAGGGAGGGACTGGGAGGGAATGAGGGATCGGGACACGGCTGGGATACAGAGTTAATAAAATGTAACTGATAAAAATAAATAAAAAAATAAAGAAAAAAGAAAATGAACATGTAAAAAAAAAGAATATTGAAAGTATATTAACATGTTCAGTGATGAAGATATAAGGTAACTAATACATCCTTGGTATTCTAAAAGGTTTAGATAGAAGCCAAGAGATATGTACAACTAAGTAACCTAACCAAGCCATATAATTTTTTTCCCATCCGTAAATCCCTCCCCTATTTTCAGCTCCTTTCTCTCCTGCAAGGTATTCAGAAAATGAGTTGCTGTTTATTCAGCAGAGCTTTCATCTGGAGGAAACAGTCTTTTCCTAGAATGAGATTCCAAGGGAAATTTGAATTTCATGGGGTTCACTGTTTCAATAGATGTTAGCCTAAGGGAGAGATATAAATGTCTTGTTAGAATATCCTTATTCGTAACAGAGAGGCAGATTACAGGATGACAGAGAGGGGACTGAAGGTCTTGAAGGTTCAACTGGAGATCACTAAGTGGGGGTCTGCAGGGTGCTGTCACTGACAGCTACATGTAGTTGCCAAGAAAAGAGTGGAAGACCTGAAAGTACTGACCCACCACAGCTCAGTGGACAAGAATACAGTAGGATCCAGCTTAGGTCCAACCCAAGCATTGCTCTCTGGCCTTGTAATCTTTTCACACCCAGACCTCCCTCACAGTTCATCCATACTCTGCAGCTCTTTGTAAATGCCTGATTCCCTCAACCTTAGTGACTTCTGTTTGAGTCTCAGGTTCCCCTGACAACAACCTTCATGTCATCTGGAGTCACCACCACTCACGGATCTTAAAGGAATGTTTATCAGGCATCAGGGACACAGAATACAATACCATTCAGAGAAGTCAGTCTTCATGTCTGCAACCTCCATTTTTCTCTTACATTAAGCATACACTCCAGCAGAGGAACATGTGACATATTTCTTTGTGGGTTCCTGTTGCTATCACATGTGAGATAAATTCAGTCTTTGGTGAAGTGGTCAGCTACATTTTTAAACTTGTGTAAGTTTTTCTCCAGATCAGTTTTTGGACACTTCTCTAATTTTGTGAAGATTTGGGCTGAGAAATTTCTTTAAGCACCAGTCTAAGTTATTTTCTGATGCTATCTATTTTATATTTCGTCTGGATCTTCAGGGATGAGGTAAAGATGAACTCAGAATCAACCATTCATACCTAACTGCTATTAATGCCATATTTACAGGGCTGAATAGATGGCTCAGCCCCTAAGAGCATTGGCTGCTCATCCTCAGGACCTAGATTTGATTTTCAACATCCAAGAGACAGCTCACAACTGTCTGTAAGTCCAATCACAGGGGATCAGGCCCTCTCTTCCGGCCAGCAATGATACCTGGCATGCAGTTGGTATACACAGTGGCAAAACTTATTAAACTTGATTTAAAAAATAACATACAGATGAAGAAAACCTGTTTTAAAATATGGTATCACATATGTATATGTCTTTTCATCATTTGCTTATCTGGTGCCCTCAGGGGCCAGAAGAATGCAACAGATGTCCTGTACCTGGAAATACAGGTAGTTCTGAACTATCTGCTGTGGGCGTTAGGAACCAAAATTTGGCAGGCAAAAGAAGCAGTACTACTAAGTCTGCAGCTCCATTACTCCTTCTGTCTCCTATCACTTGAAGGTGATGAAGTCCCTGTTAGATTAGGGATTTCTATCCCTCTGTGAATGGACTCTCCACATTGCTTATTTTCATTGTTAATGTGAGTAAAGATAACAAAATGTTTTGTTGAAACCAGTAGACTGTATTAGAAAAAAATCTTTATAATTTGAGATTTACTTTCTTTTTGGAGTTCTTTTGAAACAGGGTATCTCTACATAGCTATGGCTCTCTTGGCACTCACTATGTGGATCAAGCTGGCCTCAACCTCAGACAGATTGGCTTGCCGCTCTCTCCCAAGTGCTGGGATTACAGGGATGGCTATCTTTGAATGAGAGAATGGATAAAATAAGATTTAAAAGGAAATCAGCAATTGTTTTGATGAATGGCAATACTTCTTGAAATTCTACAATAATATAAACTAAAAATAATTTCATATTTTCTCCATAACTAAGTTATTTTCTTTGTTTTGTTAATTTTAGCCATTTAAAAATGTTTGAAATGTTTCTGTGTGTATACACCTGTGCCATGGTGTGTATTCAGCAGTGAAAGGACAACTTATTGGTGTTTATTATGTACTTTTCCTATGTGAGTTCTAGGGATAAAATCCAGGGAGTCATTTGGTTCAAGTGACCTCATTGGACCTTATTTGGGTTCAAAAATTATTATCTATGTTCTAGTGTATGAGTGTGCATATGCCACAGCCCAAGTGTGGAAATATGAGAAAAACACCTAGACACAATATAGCTCTCCTAAGGATTGAACTCAGGTTATCAGGCTTAGAAACCAACTTTTGCAAATGAGATAATTCTCTGACATTTGCGGTTATGCAAAAGTGTTATGAACAAGTTTTATTCCTAAGAATAAGCTAACACATTCCAAAAAAATTTAGCAGTATATTATTTTCATTTGCAAATAGGATT
Organism: Meriones unguiculatus; assembly: GCF_030254825.1. NCBI lineage: Eukaryota > Metazoa > Chordata > Mammalia > Rodentia > Muridae > Meriones > Meriones unguiculatus. The sequence continues at coordinate 122,495,741 of NC_083355.1, read as the reverse complement.
ATTCAAACTATCCTGCTTACTTCATTCTTAGATGACAATATGTTTACAATCTAAAAGGAAGACAGTATTTTACTGATGTAATGTTTCAACTAATCTTATTTGTGCATCAGTGAGATGGCTTAGTGGGAAATGTCGGTGTTGTGCAAAGTTGGAAAACTGACCTTGATCACCACATAAAGATTGCCAATGTAGACCCCACAAAGTTGTCTTCCAGTCTCCACGTATCTGTCATGGCCTAAAAACCCATAAATACATCATACACACACACACATACACAAAGACACATTGACATCCCATAATTACAATTAAATCAATTTGTTAAACAAAGTTTTAGTCATGTTTTTCTTGCATTTATTCTAAGCATTTATTTCTATAACTCAAGTGTTGAGGAATCTAAAGGCTTACCTACAGTTTTTCTTCATCATGAACTGGTTCATCTTACAGAAAACAAGCATGTAAGCATTTGAGAGAAACCAATCATTTTCAATTGGTGGTATCATTTGGGGAGATTTAGGAAATGTTGCCTTGCTGGAGGAAATATGTCACTTGGGGTGGGCTTGAGTGTTTACATCCATACAGCATTTCTAGTTCCCACTCTCTGCTTCATGCTGCAGGTTGAGAATGTGGGCTTCCCACTTTAGCTGCCATGTACGACATTTGTGATGCCAATTTCATAATGATCCTATGTCCCTCTGGAACCATAAGCCAAATTAAACTTTTATACATTGCCTTAGACATTGTTTTATTACACAACAGAAAAGGCACACCTACACATCCTAAGCAGACCTCATAACACAAAGGCATTGAGTACATTCATAAGGTTTCCCTCCAGTGTGTGTTCTTTTCTGCATTTGGAGATAACTGTAAAGGGCAAAGGCTTTACAACATTGCTTACATTCATAGGGTTTCTCTCCAGTATGAATACTTTTGTGATAATGAAGACTATAATGTGCAAAGGCTTAACCATGTTAAATACATTCATAGTGTTTCTTTCCAGTATGATTTCTTACATGTCTTTGAATATCACTGTGACATACAAAAGCTTTACTACATTGGTTATATTCATAGGGTTTCTCTCCATTATGTATTCTTTTATGTATTTGGAGACTTTTGTGATGTGAAAAGGCTTTATCACATTGATTACATTTGTAGGGTTTCTCTCCAGTATGTGTTCTTTTATGTACTTGAAGATAACCGTGATATGCAAAGGCTTTACCACATTGAATACATTCATAGGGTTTCTCCCCAGTATGTGTTCTTTTATGTATTTGAAGATAATCATGATATGCAAAGGCTTTACCACACTGATTACATTCGTAGGGTTTCTCTCCAGTATGTGTTCTTTTATGTATTTGGAGACAACTGTGTTGTAAAAAGGCCTTATCACAATGATTACATTTGTAAGGTTTCTCTCCAATATGAAATCTTTCATGTCTTTGAAGTTGCCCATGATGTGCAAAGGTTTTACCACATTGGTTACATTTATAAGGTTTCTCTCCAGTATGTGTTTTTTCATGTATTCGGAGATAACTGTGTTGTGAAAAGGCTTTATCACATTGGTTACATTTATAAGGTTTCTCTCCAGTATGTGTTCTTTTATGTTGTCGGAGACTACTGAGAAATGCAAAGGCTTTACTACATTGATCACATTTGTATGGTTTCTCTCCAGTATGTGTTCTTTTATGTATTCGGAGACTACTGTGACATGCAAAGGCTTTACCACATTGAATGCATTCATAGGGTTTCTCTCCAGTATGTGTTCTTCTATGTACTTGAAGATAACCATGATATGCAAAGGTTTTACCACATTGATTACATTCATAGGGTTTCTCTCCAGTATGTGTTCTGTTATGTATTTGGAGATAACTGTGTTGTGAAAAGGCTTTATCACATTGATCACATTTGTAAGGTTTCTCTCCAGTATGTGTTCTTTTATGTATTTGAAGATGACTGTGACATGCAAACACTTTACCACATTGATTACATTCATAGAGTTTCTCTCCAGAATGTGTTCTGTTATGTATTTGGAGAATACTGTAATGTGTCAAGGCTTCACCATATTGAATATGTTCATGGGGTTTCTCTTCAGTATGTGTTCTTTTATGTATATGAAGTTGACCACGATAAGCAAAGGCTTTACCACAATGTCTACATTCATAGGGTTTCTCTCCGGTATGTGTTCTTTTATGTATTTGGAGAGAACTGTGTTGTGAAAAAGTTTTAGCACACTGATTACATTCATAGGGTTTCTCTCCAGCATGAATTCTTTCATGCCTTTGAAGATGACTGAGACATGCAAAGGCTTTACCACAATGTTTACATTCATAGGGTTTCTCTCCAGTATGTGTTCTTTTATGTATTCGGAGATGACTGTGTTGTGAAAAGGCTTTATCACATTGATTACATTTGTAGGGTTTCTCTCCAGTATGCATTCTTTTATGTATCTGAAGATAACCATGATATGCAAAGGTTTTGCCACATTGATTACATTTGTAGGGTTTCTCTCCAGTATGTGTTCTTTTATGTATTCGGAGATGACTATGTTGTGAAAAGGCTTTATCACATTGATTACATTTGTAGGGTTTCTCTCCCGTATGTTTCCTTTTATGCATCTGCAGACCACTGTGATGTGTAAAGTCTTCACCATATTGAATAACTTCATAGGGTTTCTCTCCAGTATGACTTCTTTCATGCCTGCAAAGATAATTGGAATATGTGAAAGCTTTATCACATTCTTTGCACTGATCAATCTTTTTATCTCTAGGAATTAATTTTACAATTTGGTTTAGTTGTAAAGAGGAATCAGATCTTAAGGTTTTATCACTTTGTTTACATTCATATTTTCCCTTTCATTTTATGTTCCTTTGTATCTTTGAAGATACCTGTAATGGTCAGATTGTTTGTTGCATGGTTCACATTTACAGCATCCTTTTTCTACATGAGGTGTTTCATATATTAAAAGAGAACTGGTAGAACTCAGAGCTTTACAACACTGATTGCATTAATAAATTTTCCTATAGTGTGAGTTATATTACACTTGCAAAACCAGGACAGAGAAGAGTTTTCACATTTCTAGCACTCAGAGGATTTTCTGCACTGTGAATTTGTGGATGTATCTCCAATGTGGTTGGAAAACCAATTAATTATAAATTTGTATCACATTCAGAAAGTCTACTCAAAGTTGGTAATACTAAATATCTTTTAGCTATACGGGAGAGAGAGGTACATTGCTTCTTTCAATATCTTTATGCTCACATGGCTTGTGTCCATTGTGACATACGAAATACCTATTTAAAAAGAATAATACTCTGGGAAGCAGAGGCAGGAGAATCTCTGTGGGTTTGAGGCCAGAGAGTACAGGACAGCCAAGGCTACACAAACAAACAAAGGAGGAAAAGGAGGAGGAAGAAAAGAATGAAGAGGAGGAGGAAGAAATAAAGTATTTCCATATGCATTCACACATTTTGATTTTTTTGTTCCTTATAGACATAGGGATTAAGATTTCTCCACAACAATATTTTTGACTTTCATAAACTGCCCCTTTCACTAAACTTAGCAATGTTACTAAAAGTATATGAGTAACACCAATTTTACTATAGAACATTTGCTTGTTAGAAAGTTTTGGACATAAACGTATCACCTATTCAGTGTATATGCCTCTTACAATATCAGAGTGGTATGAGACTAAACAGATTGGCATTTCTACAGAATAGTCATAATGTGGCTATGATTCAAATGGTAATATCTATTGAGGCACTGTTTTCTTGTCTTCTTTCTTAGACAAATGCCTTGCAAACACAAATCAGACCTAACTTAAAGCAGTGCTTTTTATTATACTGTTGCTTTTCTTTAAAACTTCCAGGACACATTAAAAGTTTTTCAGAGGCATAATTAATATCAACTTTCAAATGAAAATTACCTTCCATGTCTTCTAGAACTTTGAGAATGTTCTTCAATATTATGGTCTTCCCAACTGTAGCCTAAAATATAGTAGCAGAAAATGTATGACATTGTAAATCAGGCAAAATTTATGTTATTATTTTCAGTGAGAGACTGATTTATTCACCTCATTCTTCCTCATTCTCAATTGAAATTTCAGAAGAGTATCAATAACAAAGAGTTGTCCCCTTATTTCAAAAAGAGAAAAAAAAATTAACTGTTTTACCTATAGCACTGAGGTTCCTGTAGGTCTCCAGCATCACATCTTTGTAGAGACTCTTTTGGGAAGGATCCAGCAAAGCCCATTCTTCTTGAGTAAAGTTCACATGCACATCATCATAGGTCACTGTATTCTAAAATAGCCCATAATTTACAACAGAAAGCATGATACCGAAAACATTATAAATGTATATTTCACTGACAATATATTCATATAATTCTGATGCTTCCCCAACTTATTTCTTGACTCAAAAGTTCTAATGAAATCACCAAGTCATTTTAGAAGGCAACTGAATAATGTGGTTTGCCTCTGTCATTTCTTCGCTCTTTGAATAGGACATAGCCTTGCAAGAGAAATACCAATTTACAGACATAAGTGGAGCGAGATAGCAAATAGTACTTAGCACATATCAGAGAAATTGTATGACCAATTACTAAGGGCAAGCTGGTGCATTGGCTCATGCCTTTAATCCTAACACTCAGGAGGCAAAGGCAGGTGTATCTCATTGAGCTGGGTTCTAGCCTGATCTATTCAGGACAGCCAGAGGTAAATATTAAGACCCTGTTTCCCTGGCAAAAATAATCAATCTAACATTAAAGATAGAAAGATCTCAGGTTTTTAACTAAGATTCCTACAAATAATTGCATTCACTCCAGTTCTGTATTCATCTTCCAGAATCCTGAAGTGTCCCAGTTTAAATTGCAACATTAGTAATATCTTACTAAAAGGGAATGTATGTTTAAACAGTTACAATATTAGTAATGTAAATGTTGGTTATACATAAGCAACATAGGGCAGAAGAGATGGCTCAGCAGTGAAGTACTCTTGCTCATCTTGCAAATAACTGGGCTCAACTTGCAAGTGCTTATCTGAGAGCTTACAACTATCCATTATTCTAAGTTCAAAAGTTCTGAGGCCATCTTTTGACTATTGTGAGGACCAAGCACATAAGGTGCATATTCATATATACAGGCAAAATACTCATATTCAATCAAACAAAAAACAAACACAGAAGGCTCATCAATATTAATGTCATCCTGAGAAACAATTTTCTCTTTGCCAAACTGCAAAATTCATGATGTGGATGAAGATCAGCACAACAGTATACGCTTAACACATACAAAAACCTACATTCCAGGCCCATCAGCCAATAATATAAAAACAAAAAAAGCCAGGCATGTTGGCCCACATATAATCCCAGCACTCTGGAGCCAGAGTCAGGCAAACCTTTAAGTTCACAGCCTGCTGGTCTATATTCCTACTTTCAGAACAGTCATGACTACACAGAGAAATTTGTCTTCAAAAACAAAACCCCAAATGAGAGTACAATAAGGAAGCTGACTGATCAGTTTCAACCACAACACAGTAGACACAAAGAACAGGAAATGGGTTAAGTCTATAGACACTTAAATCCCATCCCCAGTAAGGAATCTAGTAAGGTTCCTCCTACAAAAGAAAGCCACAAAGGAGATACAAGTGTTCAAAGACATCATCCTATTTGGGAGCTTTTCAATCAATTATATTCTGTTCCTGATCACTATAGGCTCATGGTGATCCTATGATGAAAATGCATTTAATCTAACTTAATGATCCTAATAGTCTTCAACAGCACATATACTGTTTAAATGTTTAAAGTCTCTTCTGACACTCAACTTGAGTGCTTGTAAAATAAAACAGAAAACAAGTTATATCTTTCCAACATACAATGGTACACAATACCCCTTTCCATGCCAGTAGAGAAAAATGTGCACATAGTGAGGGAAGATTGGACCAAGGCAAGAAACCTAACAGGGCAAACAACAAATCTTGTACCTCTGTCTCACACATATGGGGTTTCAGTTTCAAAAGGCTTAGATGGTCTTAACCCTGCAATGTACCATACAGTTTGGTCACTCCCTATCATAGTTCTCAACAGCTTAGGTATCTCAACATCTTGTGATCTCAAAATGCAACTCAGGCTTTAGCTTCACAGCTTCATGCAATGCACTCTCACAGTCCTCCCTCACTGGGGCTCTGAGTCTACCAAACACAGATGGCAGGACAATGTTGAACTGAAACCACAGAGGAAAAATCCATGACTTTATATTTTGCACCTTTCTTTTTTCCAGAATCAGCACAACATGAGTAATCCCGCCAAGTTTGGCCTCTAAACTGGGATGGACCCTACCATACTTGGACCACAGTTGAAGCAGGTTTAATATGCTCCTTCCTGGGACTAGGAATCACTTTACCTACTCCTTCCATTAACTGAAGGCTTATCAAGACAGAGTGTTACCCTTTGGGCACCTTCTTAGGCTTTTAATCCAGAGCAAGGGCCTTCTCTTTAACGGTGATAACCTCCTTGAAATTTCCTGTCTGTGTTTTAGTATTTGACTGCCATATGAAATACCCAGTGCTGTTTTTCTCTACAAGCCACAGACTTGGCATTTATTTCTGCTTTGCTTGTTGCTTTCTTTCTTTCTTTCTTTCTTTCTTTCTTTCTTTCTTTCTTTCTTTCTTCACTAGCAATAACTATTCAACATATTCAATATCCAATCTAGGGAATCTGCTCACCATTTTAAAATTCTGCCTTATACAATTTTTCAGGGCATGGGCAGAATAAGAAAGATTTGGGGCCAAAATATCACACAAATGACCTCTAGTTAAATTTTTCATGGAGTCCATTTTCTACTGAAATCCAATGACCTCAGCTTCCTCTGTCTGCATTATTCTTAATACTCTAATCTTCCAGGTCCTACATGAACAGCCAATTAATCTCTATGTACACCTTTCTATGTTTTGACATCTCAAGTCCTGATATTTTCCACATTCCTCCAAAAGAAAACATTCCCAAGTTCTGTCAGTAGCAAAATCACTTTTTGTATAGTTTTGTTGTTGTTGTTCTAACTTGCTACTCTGCTGCTATGATTAAATCCTCTTAACAAAAAGCATCTCAGGTAATGAACAGGTTTACTTGTTTGGTCCTGCCAAATGGGTGCTTAGGATAGAAACTAAAGCTTCAAAAAAAAAAAAAAAAAATAAATAAAGCAAAAACCATGGGCAAAAACATTGTTTCCTGGCTTGTTCTCTTGTTCAGTCACTGTCTCATGCTCAGCTAACTTCCTTATCCAGCCCAGATCCACTTGCTAGGGATTATCACCACCCTCAGTGGAAGAACCTTCCCATCTCAATCATCAACCAACACAATCTCTCAAAGACATAGAAACCAACCATTTTGATGAGCGCATGCCCTCCATTGAGGCTCCCTCAGATGACTGTAGGCTCTAAAATTTTGACAACTGAAGCTAATTAGAACACAGAGACAATATATGAGAAAGTTTTTAAAACATCAAACCAATGTGTTAACTATATCAATCACTTCAGTAGAAAAACCCAAACACTGATGATTGCAACAATTTGAAAACAGATTTGTCAAGAAATGAGGAGAAGCAAGCCTTTAGAATCAAGAAGAGAAAACTAAAACTGTTTCTTCACAGAAAGTTCACAAACTAACAAAATCTCTAGGAACTCATATAACATATTTATAGTACATTTTCAGAAGACAAAAGTAGATGAAGGTCTATCATTTTCCACAGAAACAACAATATAATTAGATTATAATTAGTAAAATCATACAACATAGATAAAAGGAGACAGAAAGACAGACCTTTAAGTCTTTTCAACAAGAGCTAGAATGTTATAATTAAAATCAAAGAAATTACTGGCCAGCACTCATCCTATGCACTCTGTTTCTCTCCTTTGCCAATAATAGAACATGGATTAGAAGTGGGAAAAAGCCAGTCAACTGGACAAAGAGGCAGTCTAAGGAATAGGAAAAGATTTTTTTTTAAACCAAATCCACATCTTACAGAGGCCTAATACACAAAATATATAAACACCTCAAGAAACTAGATGCTCCCAAACCAAAGAATCCAATCTAAACAGAGAATTCTCAACAGAGGAAACTCAAATGTCTGAGAAAGACTTAAAGAAATCCTCACCATCTTAGCCATCGGGGAAATGCAAATCAAAATTATGTTGAGAATCTATCTTATACATGTCAGAATGGCTAATATCAATAATATAAGCGACAGCTCATTTGCCAGCAAGGATGTGGAGCAAGGGAACACTCCTCCATTGCTTGTGGGAATGCAATCTAATAAAGCCACTATGGAAATCAATACTGTGGTTCCTCAGAAAATTGGGAATCCATCTACCTCAAGATCCAGTTATACTATTCTTGGGCATGTATCCAAAAGGTGCTCCATGCTACTACAAGGACAACTTGTAGTTGTCAACTATGTTCAAAGCAGCTTTATTCATACTAGCCAGAAACTGGAAACAAACTAATGTTCCTCAGCTGAAGAATGGATAAACAAAACGTGGTATACTTACATAATAAAGTATTACTCAGGTGTTAAAAATGTTATCTTGGGGGCTGGAGAAATAGCTCAGTGATTAAGAACACTGGCTGCTCTTCCAAAGGACCAGGGTTCAATTCCCAGCACCCACATGGCAGTTCACAATTGTCTGTAACTCCAGTTCCAAAGGATATGACACCCTCACACATACAAGCAGGCAGATCACCAATATACATAAAATAATAAACAAATATTTAAAAAATGATATGAACTTTATAGGCAAATGAACAACAACAACAACAAATCACTCTAAGTGAGGTAACCCAAACCCAGAATGACAGATATGGTTATACATTCACTTATAAATGGATATTAGCTATTAGGTAAATGATAATCAAGCTACACACCATAAACCCTGAGAGGTTAGGTAAAGAGGAGGGTTGTAGGAGTGTTTGTGTGTGTAGGGAAACATTGATCTCCCTGGAGAATAGATTATGTGAATCTATTCTGGGTTTACTGGGAACAGGAGTAGGAGGGATCAGTTGTGGGGGGAGGGAGTGGATTGAGGGAGAGATGGTATAATACCCATGGAAACAGCTGGATTAGGGGACATTTTGGGGGGGTGCGGAAACCTAGTGCATTGGCAACTTCCTGGAATCTATGAGGGTGATTCTAGTGAGGACTTCTTGTAATGGATGATATAGAGTCATTTTTTGTAGCTAGGCAGTAATGAGAATGGGTTATGTTTGGTTGAGTTGTTGACCGTGGACGTTTCTTGGAGATCCCTAAACAACACATTCTGATGATACTAGGACAAAATTTTGTTCTCTGAAAACCAGCAGGGTCCCATTGCTGAGGACAACTTCCACAGAGCTCACTAAAAGCAGAGGTCAAGTGGGTGCAGGCTTGGAGCCTTCACTCCTATGTTCTAGTCTCTTTGAGGAGAGGTACCCACAGGCTTCAGAAAGAGAAACATAGATACCAACCCAGCTATAAAACCCTCAAACTACATTTGGTCCTGCCAGCAACATGTGCTGGGGCATGGTGGTAACAAACTTGTTTGAATGGCTAACCAATGTTTGGTTTAACATGCAGCCCAGGATATGAGAGGGAACCCAGGCCTAACAGTGCCTGGATATCAGGAACCTCACAAAGACTTAAAGAGAAAACATGGGCTGGCATGGGTCCGTGCTAGGTCCTCTGCTGATATGTTATGGCTGTTAGCGTGCTGCTTTTGTGGGACTCCTAACAGTGGGAGAAGGTATAGCTCTAATTGCCTGATCTTGAGACTCTTCCTCTTATTGGGTTGCCTTGTCCAGCCTCAATATGAAGGCTTTCATCTTGTCTTTTTGTATTTTGTTTTGTCCTGTTTGGCTGTCGTCTCTTTGAGGTCTGTTCCTTCCTGAAGAGATAACAGAGAGGGTAAGAATGGATTTTGGAGAGAGGATAGGAAAAGTGGGGTAGCTGGGAGGAGTCGAGGGAAATAGTGGTCAGGAGATATTGTATGAGAGAAGAATTTATTTTCAATTAAAAAATCAATTCAATATTGCTTAAATGAAATTACAAAGAATAAGGGAAGCAATAATGAACAAAGAAAAACGAAATACTAAAGATAGAAAGTATGATTTTGACAGATACAGTTCTTGTTCTGTTTGTGTAGAAGTGAGCATCACACCATAGTTCATGACAAGCTCATTCTTGGGCCCTGTCTATATCTGTGAAATCAGAAGTTTTGCTCTTAGCAATATGAAATATATATTGTGCAGGAAACAAACCCAGGTCATTTTCTTGTGTTACCTCTCACTAGTTTGGACTGTGGAATTACAGAGCTTCCTGCTCATTTCATTCCAAAAGAATACTCTTGCTTCTTTTTAAGAAAAACTAATGCTTGAATAACTATTCAAATAATAGAAATGCATATGTAATATTATACAGTATTGCTACATTAATTATATAATACATTAGACATAAACTGATGTATAAAAATGTTAAATGTTTAAACATTCTCCAAAGCAAAAAATGAAAGTGTTACAATCTAAGATGGGTTATTTAATCCAAAGAAAACAAGATGAATTACTTAACTATAGTTTATTATCATTATATAAATTCAAACAAAAAAGTCAATCTGTTTCTTAACCTCAGTTTTACTTTATTTTCCTGAGGTATTTGTTGTTTCAAGAGGATTACTGTCTGCTAGGCCTGGCTTGGAAGCTTTTAGGTTCTGTACAATCTAACCTAGGCCTAAAATGTTTTCAGCCTCTGAGACTTACTGCTCAAAAGAAGTAAGGAGGCAGTTTTACCCAGACAGCAATAGAAAGACAGGTTGCAGAGAGAAAACTCAGGTGAAGACCTAATGAGCCAGAGAATGAGAAGAAGCCAGAAGATTAGAAAAGATTGCTGGAGTTGGTCTGAGGCTAAACAGAATAATTCAGAGGCTGAGAGAGAAGCCATACTGAATAAGTTAGCTGGGAGAGAAGTTTGAGCCAGAACAGCTGAGTTGAACCAGCCAGCCCAGAGCTCAAGAAGAGAAGATGAGCTTATTCAGCAGTAAGTCTCAGAGGCTGAAAACATTCTAGGCCTAGGTTAACAGACGGAGGCAATAATCCTCACAGACAACAATTGAAACAGAAGAATAAAAGTTACTTTTATACTTTTTCATGCAGTATGACTCACTGGTAGAAAGCTCTCAAACCATCCAAATAAAACAACTTTCTGCATTTTTACAGTATACTATAATAGCACATTTGCTTCTCATGTCTATAATAACTATTGGTACAAAAAGCTTGGTATTTAATTTTTCTTTTCCACATACCACCTGAAAGAATGTTAGAAAAACCCTTTAAAGGTGATTACTTCAGCTAGATTCTGTGCTTCCTGCCCTTCATTTTCTATTGCTACCTGCAGTGTAGACAAGATGGCCGAAACTCTCACATCCATCTGACAAATAGGAGTGCACTGAAGATTAAAATCAGATAGGAGGAGATCAGAAACTTCAAAACTCATGAGTAACCAGGTGGCTGGATCCAAAATTCTGGACTGGTGCTTTCGGGCTGGGGGAATATCCAGTGAGTTGGGGATGATTGGATCCAGGACCCCCCCCCCCCCAGGGCTACATCCTGGGTCCAGGAGTCACAAACTGTGAGGCCTCTACCCTTTCTGCATACTTGAGAGAGTGCAGGCCCCCAGGTCCAGGGACTCTCTGCTCCAGCAGCCACACATCAGATCCCTCCTGCTCCCTTGAGGGCAGCATTTGGATCCCTGGGACAGCATCCCAACCTCCAAACTATGGTTCTAATGGTCCCCTGTGGAGACCAGGTGGACAATAAAATCATACAGATTCTGGATCCAAGATGATGGAGGATGAGTCTGAGTCCCAGGAGTGCAGTATCTGATAGGCCTAAAAAATGTAGCTCAGCTGCCTTCTGAGGCACTGGATCTCCCACCATTGCCACCTGAGGCAGACAACCCTCCCCCATGGCAGCTTCAACCCGAGGTGCTTGTGCCCCCTCAGCTATCTCCTGAGACACCTCAAAGCACCCATGCTGGAGCCACTTACTCTACAAAGTACCTGTGCTGTGCCCTGCTTTCCAAAACACCCACCCCACAGTGGCTGCATCTGAAATGCCAGCACTCATTCATATTCCCCTGAACCTTTCTCTTCATCCCAAAGACTACTTCAGATTCCAGAAACTGGCAGACCTGGTCTTAGGTGAGGGTTCAAGAAACAAACAACCAAGTTTACAGACAACTTACGCTAAAGGCCAGCATAGGACATAATCAACAAAAACCAGGGCACTGAATAAAGGACTGGAAAAGGTTTTTCCAAGCAAACAGACCCAAGAAGCAAGCTGGAATAGCCATCCTAATATCTAATAAAATAGACTTTCAACCAAAATTAATCAAAAAAGATGGGGAAGGATACTTTATTCTCACCAAAGGAAAAGTGCCCCAAGAGGTCATCACAATCCTGAACATCTATGCCCCAAATACAAGGGTACCTGCATTCATAAAAGAAACATTATTAAAGCTTAAAGCATACATTGATCCCAACACATTAATAGTGTGAGACTTCAATACCCCACTCATACCAACAAGAAAGAGGACCCAGGGTAAGATGATCAATCCTCACTTAGAAAGACAAATGGGATGGACACTGGAAGTAGGAGAAAACAAGAAACAGGACAAGAGCCTACCACAGAGGGACTCTGAAAGACTCTACCTAGCAGTGTATCAAAGCAGATGCTGAAACTCATAAACAAACTTTAGGCAGAGTGCAGGGAATCATATGAAAGAAGGGGGAGTTAGTAAGACCTTGTGGAGAGGACAGGAGCTCCACAAGGGCCAAATATATCTGGGCACTGGGGTCTTGTCTGAGACCAATTCTCCAACCAAGGACCGTGCATGGCTATAACCTAGAATCCCTGCTTGGACGTAGCCCATGGTACCACAGTATCCAAGTAGGTTGTGTAGTATCCAAGTAGGTTCCCCAGTAAGGGGTACAGGGACGTCTCTGACATGAACTCAGTGGCTAGCTCTTTGACCTCCCTGTGGGAGGAACAACCTAGCTAGGCCACAGAAGAGGACATTGCAGCCAGTCCTCATGAGACCTGATAAACTAGGGTCAGATGGAAGGGGAGGAGGACCTCCCTATCAGTGGACTTAGAGAGGGGCAGGGAGGAGATGGGGGAGGGAGGGTGGGATTGGGAGGGGATGAGGGAGGGGGCTATACCTGGGATACAAAGTAAATAAACTGTAATTAATATAAAAAAATAAAAAAGAAATAAGATCTAATACCAGTACTCCTCAAAGTATTTCACAAAATAGAAACAGAAGGAACATTACCAAACTCATTCTATAAAACCACAGTCATCCTGATTCTTAAACTACATAAAGACTCAACAAAGACAAAACAAATTCAGACCAATCTCCCTTATGAACATCCATGCAAAAATACTCAAACTGAATTCAAGAACACATCAAACACATCATCCACCATGAACAAGTAGGCTTCATCCCAGGGATGTAGGGATGGTTCAACATAGAAAAATCCATCAATGTAATCTGCTATATAAACAAACTAAAAGAAAAAAAATCACATGATCATCTCATGAGATGTAGAAAAAGCCTTTGACAAAAGCTAACACCCATTCCAGATAAAAGTCTTGGAGAGATCACAAATACAAGGACCATACCTAAACATAATACTGGCTATATACAGCAAGCCAAAAGCCAACATCAAACTAAATGGAGAAAAACTCAAAGCAATCCCACTAAAATCAGGTACAAGAGGAGGTTGCTCACTCTCCATATCTCTTCAATATGGTACTAAAAGTTCTAGTTTGAGCAATAAGACAACTAATGGAGATCAAAGCAGTACAAATTAGAATGGAAGAAGCTAAAGTATTGCTATTTGCAGATGATATGTTAATATATATAAGTGACCCCAAATATTCCACCAGAGAAATCCTGCAGCTGATGAAGTCCTTCAGCAAAGTGGCTGGATACAAGATTAAAAAAAAATAGTAGTCCTCCTATATACAAATGACAAACAGGCTGAGAAAGAAATTAGGGAAATCACACCCTCCACAATAGCGACAAATAATATAAAGTATCTAGGAGTATAACCTAGGAAGTCAAAGTTCTGTATGACAAGAACTTCAAGTCTCTGGAGAAAGATATTGAAGAAGATACCAGAAGATGGAAGGATCTCCTATGCTCATGGATCAGTAGGGTTAACATAGTAAAAATGGCCATTTTACCAAAGGCAATCTACAGATTCAGTGCAATCTCCATCAAAATAACAACACAATTTTTCACAGACCTTGAAAGAACAAGTATAAACTCCATATGGAAAAACAAGAAAACTCAGAAAAGCTAAAACACAATAATGGAACTTCTGGAAGTACTGCATCCCTGACCTCAAACTGTGCTACAGAGCAACAGTAATAAAAACTGCATGGTGCTGGCATAGAAACAGGCTGGGTAAGCAATGGAATTGAATGGAAGATCCAGGAATAAACCTACACACCTAAGCAGACCTGATTTTTGACAAAAGAGCCAAAACCATACAATAGAAAAAAGACAGCATCTTCAACAAATGATGCTGGCCTAACTGGATGTCTACATGTAGAAAAATGCAAATAGATCCATATTTATTACTCTGCACAAAACTCAAGTCCAAGTGGATCAAAGACCTCAACATAAAACCAGATACACTAAATCTGCTATAGGAGAAAGTGGAGAAGAGCCTTGAATTCATTGGCACAGGAGACAATTTCCTGATCAGAACACCAACAGCACAGATCTACAATTAATAAATGGGACCTCATGAAACTGAAAAGCTTCTGTAAAGCAAAGGACACCATCAACAGAATGAAATAGCAGTCTACAGATTGGGAAAAGATCTTCACCAATCCTACATCCAACAAAGGGCTAATATCCAGAATATATAAAGAACTCCAGAAATTAAATACCAACAAACCAAATAATCTAATTAAAAAAATGGGTTACAGAGATAAACAGGGAATTCTCAACAGAATGTTGGGAAACAGTTAAAGAAATGCTCAGTGTTTTTAGTCTTCAGGGAAATGCAAATCAAAATGACTCTAAGATTCCATCTTACACCTGTCAGAATGGCCAAAATCAAAAACTTAAGTGACAAGATATGCAGGCGAGGATGTGGAGAAACAGGAACACTCCTCTATTGCTGGTGGAAGTGCGAACTTGTACAACCACTTTGGAAATCAATTTGGAGCTTTTTCAGAAAACTGGGAATAGCCATTCCCCAAGACCCAGCTATACCAATCCTTGGCATATACCCGAAAGATGCTCCACCATACCACAAGGACATCTGCTTAACTATGTTCACAGCAGGTTTATTCATAATAGCCAGAAATTGGAAACAACATAAATGTTCCTCAGCTGAAGAATGGATAAAGAAACTGGTATATTTACATAATGGAATACTACTCAGCCATTAAAAACAAGGAAATCATGAAATTTGTAGGCAAATGGTGGGAACTAGAAAAGATCAACCTGAGTGAGGTAACACAGACCCAAAGACACACATTGTGTATACTCATTTATAAGCTGATTTTAGTCATATAGTACAGGATAGACATACCACAATGCACAGACCCACCAAGGTTAAGTCCAATGGACATTTTAGGCTTCATGTCGACTCACTAGTTAGAGGAGTGGGGGTTATCTCTGACATGAACTATGTTGCCTCCTTTTCATTTACTCCCCCGGATGGGACTTCCCTCCAAGGCCACAAGGGAGGAAGACAAACTCAGTCCTCATGTGAATAGATGAACTGGGATGTCTGGGTTTGGGGGCATCCCTATTCTGAGGAACAGGGGAGAGGGGATGTGAGAGGGAGGTTAGAACTTGGAGGAGAGGAGGAACAGGGCCTATGACTGAGATTTAGATTGAATTAATTAATAAAAAAGAGAGAAAGAAAAAAATCAGATGGGAGAAAGAAGTGGATTGACACTGCTTAAGCTGTAATTACATGCTGTTTCATGACCTTTATAAGTGTATAATCCTTTAGCCATTTCTATTGTCTTCATTTAGCACAATATCCTCCTGAAGCACCCAGCTTGTCCTCAACAAATGAACATTGAGGTTATTTTCATATTCAGGCCATCATGAATAACACTGCAATGAAAATAAGAATTCTGATAATTTTCAATACTAATTTCAAGTGCATGGAAAATATACTGAAATGATTGCTGAGATCTATAGCAATTCTGTCATTTTATGAGAACTCTATAAAATGGGGTTGCTTGGGTATAAGTATTATGTCAAATGTATCAGAATACATACATTAAATGTGTGCAATATTAAATCAACTATAACACAAAATGGTTTTAACTAATTTTAGTTGCTAGCTTTGGAAATCCCCAACTCCCTCCTACCAGAGTTTAATTTGCATGCTAACATACAATCCTGTGTCACATTCAGATTCACTGTTCACTTTTTTCTAACTTAAATCGTATTTAATGAGATATCTTTTATGATACAATAACAATATATTGTGTCACTAAACTTTATACTTTTTCTATGGTGTTGTACATTATTTCACTTCAGTTTCACACACTGTAGTTTGCTAAAAGAATGATTATGTAGACCATTTATACAACTGTAAACACCATTAAAGTAATGTATTTTCAAAAAAGAGAAAAAAAGATTTTGGGTATGTTAGATTAGCAGCATAAATTAAGAACAATCCAAAGAAAATTCCTAACAATTTATAACAGAAAAAACTGACTCCAAAGCTATGTGCCATGTGAAAAAACTCAGAATTCTCAATAGGATAACGAAGGAATAGTAAACATTTGGCACAATGTGATTTCTGTACTTAAAATAAAGCTACAACAATCAAAAGGTTTACAATATTTGTGAAAGAATAAGGGGATGCAGAGAAAAAGCCAAGAAGGTAAGGCCCAAAATATAGTTGTCTTGCGTCTTAATCAAAAGACTTAAGGAAACTTAGCCAGGAATAGTATGAATTTGACCAATGTTACCTATGACTGCATGTGTATAGAAATTAAATAAACAGACTTCACAACTCCTACAAAATAACTCAAAGTGACCCCTAAGCTGTTGTATTTCTGACTTCATATACAACTGATCTCTCTTCCAAAGAGAGAGGCCCCATGTTCTCTCTGTAAATAGAGGTAATCAGAAAGGTGGGCTATGACTCTGCAGCACTTCATGCCTCCTTGTGATTTTAGGCAAATCTAGTTCCACTGAAGCACACAAAACAACATCAGAGTATACTTTAATGTCTTTGTCCTGCCACATGTATTGTGGTAGGACATGATGTGGAATCTGCCTTAGTCCACCTACACAACACCATGCAAACATGAAAAACCTCTGTAGTTCAGAACCTCCTTTTGTTTCCCGAAATTAACTTTCCCTAAATCATGTCATTGTGGTTGCTGGTAGCAGAGAAGGGAAAAGAATTTTAATCAAATATTATTGAAGACTGATCCCCATCACCTTCTAAACTATTTGTAAAATTTATCACACAAAGCTGAATGTGGCATGCAACATTCTGAAACTTCTAGAAACCAGACCTTAAGTTTTCCTATCTGTCTTCCCATTGCACACCAACAGCAATGAACGCCTGTGTGTGCATACTAGACAGTGATATTATAAACAACACAGCTTCCTAAGGCCAGAGCTGTAGAGCTTCCCCATCCCCAGGGAATCCACATTCAGGGAGGCTCAGAGTCCAAGGGACACTGCCCAGGTCACCACATATACCAACAGAACCACAGTCTGGTTTATGGTCCATCCCAGTCCAAGTAGATTAGTCTCAAATAGCTTAGCCAACCTGCTCTTCCTCAGAGCAGCCACACTTATCATGGCATAGCTTGCAGTCTCCCTCACAGCTCCCTAAAGTTACATCAGAGGGAAATATGCAAAGAACCTGCAAGCTAGCTCCCATTGGTGTTCTTGATCACTAAGCCTGCCAAAAGTCCCTCATTAGCTTTGACCTCCCACTTGGTCCTCAGGACAGTAGCAGCTCTCCTATTGGATAATTAGAGCTCAAATAACTCAGCACAGTCTTTCCCAGCTCTGCCCTTCAACAGAGCCCTAGTCTGTTAAGTGTGTTTTAGTAGAATCTTCCACTTTCCCAGGGTACCTGTTCATCTTCCAAGGCATAGGGTCCTTTGTGTGCACATTCTATTACACAGTCAATGTCCAAAGCAGCCATCTCTACCTCATAGCTGGGAAGCCCTGCAGCCAAACTTCAGTCAAACTCAAACAGTAACAATTAAAGCAAAAAGTGGCTATGAATTTGAAAGCAAAGAACAGTAAATGGGAGGTGAATGAAAAAAAAAAAGAAAAAGGAAAGGACATGGCTGCTCCTAGGTATGGTGGAATAGAAAGTTTATTATAGATAAAAGAGAAAGCAAAGCCAGAGGCAGGGACATCTGGGAGAATCCATAGTGGACATGACCCTGAGCCAGGAGAGGGTGGCAAGTAAAGGGGAGAGCCAGACCAAGAGTCCAGGAAAGTAAATGGTAGATGAAAAAGTCCAGGTAAACAAAATAGTTGAATTCTATAAGGAAGGGAAGCTGGGAGAAGGGCAACCCAACCCCTAGGCTAGAGGGTGGGTAGGGACTGAGTGATGCAGGGAGAACTTGCTCGTCAGGTCCACTTTGCTTTGTTAAATAGGCAGCTCAGGCATTTGACCCAGGGTTTGAGACTTAACAGTGGAGAGAAATGAGAAGATTGAAATGATTTAAATATAATCTCAAAAAATTATTTTAAAAAGTCGAAACAGGCTTTATGGGACTGTATTCTCAATGAATTAAACATATGTACTAGAGCATACCAAGAATTTCTCTCAGGTTGTACACTTTCAGACACAAATAACATTCCTGTTAAGCACAGCCACACCAGTTTATCAAGATGTCCTGTGATGGTTGAACTAGTATAACTACAGATTTGGTTTCTAAAAATTAAGTTCAATTCTTTATCCAGATTATTTTTTATTAATTTTTATTTTTTTAATATTAGTTACAGTTTGTAACTTTGTATCCCTGCTGTATCTCACTCCCTCTTTCTCTCCCAATCTTACCCTTTCACCCTCATCTCCTCCCTGCCCCTTTCCAAGTCCACTGATAGGGAAGAACTTCCTCCCCTTCCACCTCTTTATCCAGATTCTTGATTGCCCTGGTCTCCGAATCTACAAAAATGGCCAGCTTGTACTTTCATTGATGGCCTAAAATTGATTACCTGATTACCCATTGCTAATGCTAACTATTATCAAAGGAAGAAAGTTCTTACTTTCCTTCCTCCCCTTCCCTTTCTGTGCTATGACTACACTAGTTTCAAAGTTGGTCAGTGAACTCAATTCTTACACAGGTCCCTCTTTATTTGTAATTCCCCTCACCCCCCCCCCCAAAAAAAAGGTCAGGGATGTAGGAGGATCCTCTCCACTGGCCTCTCTTTCTCCCCGACCAGTCAGGGCCCAGCCTAGAAGGAGCTGCAGGACTGTCTCCCAGACCCTGGGTAGCAGAGGCAGGGTCAGGTGTTCAAAGCAGTTTTCAATTACATAGCATGCATGAGGCAAGCCTGAGCTACAAAAAGATACTGCCCCGAGCAGAAACTAATAATCAAAGTACTTGAGAAAAAGGAATAAAATTCTTAATGATTGGAGACATTGGAGAATAAAAACAAATAAGGGATCATAGCAGTAATGCGTTCAGAAAATGAAATTTAAAAAGGAATAACAACTGAGTTCTTAAAATAATGAATATAATTGAAAAAAAAAAAAGAGGCATGACTATACTGACTTTTAAAAAGAGCAGGCCATTCCATGGTAGAGGAAATGGCATTAATAAGACAGTGTTTGACCTTGCCCCTATGTGCAGTGTTAGCTGCTGAGACCTGTAACCTCACACACAGCTACAGCCAAAGACCTGTGTCCCAACCCTCTGAGCTGACTTAACTGTGTCAAAGAAGATTGATCATATCTTTATAGGACAGTCCACTAATTGGAAATTAAATATTCATCAGCTAAGCATAACCTCCCCAAATTGTACACCAATTGATCTGGTGTGTTTTCATTCACATGCATGAAATAATACATGTTGGGAATTTAAAAAAAATCATTCACTCAACCTGAATCAGGTCCTTTTTCATAATGGTGACCTCTAAAGCTGACTCCCTTAAACTTTAGTCTGTAATCTAGCTATTGCCTACCCTGTTTCACTCTGTAGTATAGTTCTTGCAGTAAACTGTTCCTCCTTCTGGTCTGAAGGCAGAAGCCATGCTCCACATGCAAATCATTTTCCTGTTGCTGCAATGGACTGTTCACTATATGACTCAAATGAGTAATTTTAAAACTCTGTTGTGGTTTATCTCTTTAACGTAAGGATTTAGGAAGTTTAATCAAGATGAAAGCAAGTATAATCAATACCTTGGGGAACAAAAGACTGGGATCAAGGTGACCTGAGTCAACATAGCTTGTCACAGAACCATTTTTCTAAAAGGCTGAAAACGCAGCTGTTTTAGAATTAAAACACCTTCCCACAGAGAAATCACTCCACACACAATTAAAAGATTAATTAAGAGAAATCTTGCTTGATCAGGCCAGCACTCAACACAACAGTGTTTTTCCTTTTCAAATGGTTGTCACCAGGTGTCATCTTGCCCATGTGGCAGAACTATGGATTTCTCAAGAAGAAAACTGAACCTTTATGGCACACCAAGCTTTAATGTTGATTGTCATCCTGTAATGCCCCATTGAGCAGTTTGTTCTAACAAGCCTGCTCTTTGATATGGGGATGGGTTTAGTGGCTGGTTGTAAATCAGGGTTGTTTCCTTTGTTATGGTTTGGAGCCGTATTTCTGAACAAACATGTACATCCTAGCATTCTAATCTCTAACCGGCCTGGTTAGCATACTACTTATCTGCAGGGTGTTTTAGAGGCGATTTCCCATCATCTAAATTCTACTTGGTGTGACTTACTTTCTTCTAAGCACTGGTAACTCCTTTATAGCAACAGTTCTACTCTTTTACATCACAGCTTAATATTAGAATGCTACCCAACACATTAGATGCCATTTACAGACTCCACAAAATTAACTCCAAATGGATCTTACATTTAAATGTTAAATGCTAAGGGCAGAACTTAAAGAAACTATGGCTTTACGAGCTTGGTATCCTGCCAAGGATGTTTCTACCCACGCGCCCCTGGTCCAAATGCTCTGCGTAGATGCAGCCCCACAGTGAAGTTATTCAGAGGCCACCGCTGGGTCCAGGGAGTGGCTAGGACCCCACGGGACAGGCTGCATCTGGCGCCGATTCCCCGACCCAGGCCCGGGAAAGACCCAACACACCAGCTCCAGCTGCTCAGCCGTCTGCTCCTCTCCGTTGTAAGCAGTGACCCTGCGGCTCACCATGTCGCAACTTCTCAGCGCCAGAGCTCCCGTCATGGCATCAGCGTTCACAGAATGTCTCACCGAACCATCCAGACCTGCTCAGCTTTTGAGCGGAACCTGCAGTTTGGCACCCGGAAAAACCCTCCTCTTCTTCTGACTGGCAGGTCCGCCTGAAGTCTCTGATTGGCCAGTGAGTCTTGAATGACATGAGCACCTCCTATAGGGCTAGAGGGTGCTGAAGAGACTCAGTATAGGGGTCCTGGCCCAGGATTCCAGTCCAAGGCCAGATCTTTTCCAAATTTGCATTTCAGTAGCATTTGTGCCTGTCCTGCAAAAGCCTACACACCTGAGTTTCCACTCAGCCCCAGGGAGGATATACCACTCCAGTTCACTGCTCAGTCGCCTGCTCCTCCCCTTTGTGGGCACTGATCCCGCCTTCAACGCGTCTCAGCTTCAGAGATTGCCTAAGCTTCCTCAGAGCACTCAGTAGGCACCTCCCCACCTTCCTCCAGAAATCATGGTGGGTAGTTTTTGTAGCCCATTACTCAGCTTGCAGAGGAGCTATTAATCTATCCCACAAGTGGAAGGGTGCCCAGATTATTAACAAAGAGATTTTAGGAAGCAAGATTTTTTGTTTTGTGGTCTCTTGCTTGGTTCAGGTAAACAGCAACTACTTTTCACCTGGTAGGGATGAGACAAGCCTGGGAGAAAAGCAGGAGAAGATGACAGCATGGTGGAACAACTTCAGTGGGAAGGTGAAATAAACACACAGCATTATTAGTAAAGGTTCGCTAGAAAAACAGACCTGAGAGAACGAATCTGTGCATATAGAAAGTGGATTTAGTAGAACAGCTCAAAGACTGTGGACCAACTAGACCAAAAACGGCTTTCTACCAATGGAAAGCTGAAAAATCCAGTAGTAGTTCAATCCATGTGGCTGGATGTCTCAGCTGGTCTTCAGTACATACCAGAATTCCAAAAAAGAACTTGCTAGCCAGAGGTAAAGGCATACAAAGAGAGTTACCGTATTCTGTGTTCTTTATGTATGTAGGCTGCCACCAGAAGCTGTGGCCTAGATTAAAACCGGATCTTATCACCTCAAAAGATCCAGATTAAAGGATTTTCCCCACTTCAAAAGCTATAGTTAAGAAAAATCCTTCACAGTACCCAACTCTTTGGATTTTAGTTAATTTCAGATGTAGTCAATTTCAGTCTTCCAGAGAAGAATGTTTCTGCTGAAGAAACATTTATACCTTATCTGAATGAATACCCTGCAGGAGAAAGAGGAGCTAAGTATGGGGTAGAACTTAAGGGAAGGGTGGAAATTTCTCATACTGCTTGATTAGGTTACTTTTTGTGCATATATCTCTGGCCTTCTAGCTAAACATGTTATCCCAAGGATCAAGTAAGTTGCTTCTGCATTACTATTCCAATTTAGTCATACTGAATAAATATGTTTCTGATTTTCACAATAAATTTTCTTTTTTCTGTCTGTTCTTTTCATTTATTATTATTATTATTGTTATTGTTATTATTATCTTAAAGAGTAGTCTCATCATGTATTTCTGGCTGGCCCAGAACTCTGTATATGAACTTGGCTCTTCTAGAACATCAGAAAGATTTGCCCAACTTTCCTGGAGAGGACCTGTATTAGAGTTGGGCACATCACAACCAGTTAATTTGGCTCTTTAAATTGGCTTATTGAGGATGGGTTGCTGAACCTGGCATTAGGGTAGGCAGGAGGACACATGTTGTGGTCTTAACTCCAGGAACAGAAGAATAGCTCTCCTGCTATCCACTGTCTTCCAACTATGAACAATATTGTTTTTCTTTATCATTGAGTCTGTTATAACTCATCAAGGGACTAGGTTCTGCCAATATTCCACAGTTGGTGAAACACAGGCACTCAAAGGTAAATGTTTTTTTTTTTTTTTAATGTAGTTAAGCGTAACTGCTCATCATTATAATAACTCACAAAATGAAGTTAAGACTACCTAACACTGGCATGGTGACACAGACCTGTAATCATGGTACTTAGAAAGTAGAGGCAGGAATTTCAGGACTTCAGTGTCATCCAAGTTGTCAATGTGATGTGGTGGAAAGCCCACTGAACCAAGGGAGACTCTGATTTGCTCAGGTGAATGTTCATAGTCTTCCCTGAAGGTCCATGACTTCAGGGGGTATGGTACCGGCAAGTTTTAGTTACGGGGCTCAGGACTCTGAGGGTCAGGACTCCATGGGTTCAGGATGGGTTCTGCCCCCTCAGCAGTGTCATCCTCTTCCCTGCAGCCTGCGAAGCCAGTTTATGAGCTCTGGGAAGTTTGAATTCCACTCCTTTTGTATTCCAAACCCAACACATTTGTACAGAGTAGAGGGTTCTCTTGATATGTGCATAAGGCTGGACAAGACCAGAGATACCTGAGCAGTTGTTCATCCACCTATTCTCTACCTATATCCTAGAGGTACAGATGTAAGCAAGAGACATCTGGTGTAAAATAAATGAAGGGTAAACAGGAAGACTGGAAGAAGGTCTAAGAATGTCACCAGTGATGGTAGTGCCACATGACTTTAATCCCAGCACTCCAGAGTCAAAGGTAGGCAGATTTCTGAGTCACTGGACCAGGGAAGGGTGAACTGAGGGTTTCTTGCTCATACAGTGATGAACGGTCCCTATTTGCCTGGGACTGATACTAAAGCTCAGTGCCAGTTTCCTCTTGTGTGACTGTGGGCCTGGCAGAATGAAGGCATGATTGGCTCAGGACTCCATGAACAAGACATCTGCTCCCTGCATGCTGAGGCCACACAGGTCTTCCATATATCCCTTCCCATCTTCAGTTGTCTTCATTTCCCCTTGCTCTTCCTGTGTCCACTGCATTTCACGTCATGTCTCCTCAAATTCAGTAAGCTATCAGCTTAAAAGAGAACAAGCAGGCAGTGCAAGTAGGAGGGAAGAGTTTGCAATCTGTGTCTTGAAACCAGACTGGTATGGAACTTGCTGGGATTCTTCAGTTCTTGGGCTACCAGGATTTTATAAATATTGATCACCATGCTTGTCCAGAGGAATACTGTCATTGACAAAATGAAATCTTCCTTCAGCTAGTAAGTGGACAAACAACAGTGAGAGCATGTAATGTCCATTATAACTCAGAATTTATGGCAGCATGTTTCACATAGCCAAATATAGAGGCTAAAACAGTTATTCATAAAATATCATCCTAGATGTGTAATTACACAAAAAGTTTTTATAAATTGGTGATTTATATTTTCTCTGATCCTGAAGTCCATCTGTTTCATGACTTACTCCATGGTGTCCTCTAAGATGCTGTATCTTTCACTGACTGTAGCACTGGGAAGGAGAGTCACCTTACAAAGATGCAAGCTTCTATATTTACATCACACAGTCTAGAACTCAACACCTGCTCCACACTTGCTGTTTTAGGCTCAGCTTCCTAAGTGGCTGCAGTTACAGACATGAGCCACTGTTCCTGATTGCAAATTTAGTTTTGCTTTGCTAAAACTTCTTGCAGATGCCATATTGAGTGGCTCACAATTGTATTTTCTATCATAGGCTACATTTTAATTTTATATTCTGATTTGGGTTCAATTTAGTCATAACAAATACACAATTGTAATGATATCTCATTTTTTTAAAAAAATGTCCTTTTTGTGAGAACATGATTTAACATAATTATAACCAATGAGATTTCAGAAATATTTCATGAATGGTAGACATTTCATGCATACTTGCTGACTAGCTATTGGCCAACTGACAGAAAAATGAATTCTAATAGAGAGAAATGGATAGAAATAGAAGCATTGTCAGTTCATTGGGAAAAGAAAAGGCCCTCTGGAGGTAGAAGTTGGCTAGTGGAAAAGGAAGCACAAAAGCTCCTGACCACTTGAGCTGTCATCAGATCTCTTCTTCCCCCCCCCTTTTTTTCATTTGTGTGTAATGTGCATGCATGTTTTTATGTATGTATACATGTGTGTAAGCACATCATTTGTGCCCATGTTGTGGAAACCAGAGATTGAGTATTGATCATTGTCTTAGATGCTCTTCTATTGACATGAGGAGACTAGAAAGTAAAAACTGTTGGCGTACTTTTAAAAACTTTTATTTGCATTTCTTACCTTTTTCCCCTCTTCTACTCCAATCCCTTCCATCACCCCAACACCAAGTAAGAGAGAGAAAGGGTTAGTGGGAGAGGGGGCACAGTTCTTTTTGTAGCTGCTTCCTGCTGGTCAGGGTCATTGGGTTCCTTGGAGCCAATCCAATCCTTGTTTCAGGAGATCTCCATCTTCTTATCTCATAACAGCAACCAAGAACAGCAAGGGGGAAGCAGGAGCAGCCTTGTTCTTTCTCTTTGCTCTACTCTCTGGGCTCTGGCATTTATTCTTTCTCCAGAGTCCTCAGATTTAAACTATCTGCAGCTGGCAAAGAGCTCCTCTAAGAGCCCACATGAAGTCAAAAGTTTGATGCTGTGGACAATCTGAATTGATCCCACATCCTACACCTGGGACCAAAACAAAAACATGTTTATATCCATAACAGAAAACAAAAGCATTATTCAGTGCATGTTGTTCTAAAGCTTGGAAATAATGTGGACAAAAAACATGGAACAAGAGAGTCCATAGAGAAAAAGTCTTAGAGATTTAAGGTGAAAATCTGGGGTTAGGCATTAAGACCCAGCATAGCTTCCATCTCCAGGCTTCAGGTGTCATAGCTGCCTATTAGCAACAGCCTTTCTAGAACCTAGTATTCTATTGTTTTGATTCTGGTAAGGCCTGTGGTTTCCCAACACTGGCTCTAGGGTGACCAAATTTTACATGAGCCTCGCAACGCTAACAATTTTAACATGCTAGATTCCTTTGATGTCTGACTAGTGTTGGAGACATATGGCTAAGAAAATTCTTCAATCCTGTCTGGAGGCTAGTAAATAAATTATGCACAGTAAGTTTCAAAAATAATTCAAAACTAATACACACCATGGAAGTTTAGTGTCATCTCTTTAGCATAGATGGGATAATCCCTTGAGGGCTCAGTGACAGCTGGAATTATATGGATGCCTCCATTTTGTTTTATGTCACAATAACCAATAAGTCACATGGCATTAAAAAAAAAGAACCATTAGCAAAGAAGATCACCAAGTCACATACTGCTTCCATTGTGATGAGGTCACCAACCAACTTGGTAGCAAACCACCTGATTCCTTTTTGCTCAAGGTTAGCTCAGATCCATGGGAAGGTGAGCCCATGCTCCATCAGGCACAAGTCCCTGTGGGATACACACATATCACAGGTGAAATGTACACTATCACTTCCTCTTCTTTAAAATGGTCCTTTCGTTAGTTATGCATGGATATAGGTAGAGATGATGCCTATGGCCTAAATAGGCCCCAAATAGCAAAGGAACAGAGAAAAGAATTCCATGGTGTCAGTCAGAGACAGCAGAGTCCATATGTCTCACACAGGAATTGTAACTGTGGAAGCCAAGCAGTGTCATCCAGGGGTTCTACCTCCTCAGTCCTCAGGCACATGAGTTTTCTTGACCCCTCTGTATTACAGTTGACTATGCTGTGATCAGAAGGATCTGGGACTCTCCATGTGGGCTAGAATTTAAAACTTTTGAAAACAAACTTTTGGAAATAGTTTGTTATAATTAAAAATCTTGGTAGATACTTTCTGTCACTTTTACTCAGAAGAGTATTGCATCATGGCATCAAAGACAAGCAGTTTTAACCACAGTAAGGTCATTTGACCCTTCCACTAGACCTGATCTGTGGCTTCTCAGGTTTTTCTGAGAGACGGGATAATGACATGCACACATAGGAAATGTAGGGACTTAAACCCAAGTTTAAAGCCTTGCAGTGTTCATCTCTCCTTAGTCAGTGTAGAGCAGGTTATATTAAAGAAGCCTGTAGTAAAACCACAGGACTTGGCTTCCCCTCTTTTAAGGGGAAATGTTTTCTTTCTTTGGTTTCTTTTTCTATTTTTTTCTGCCTCTTTTATTTTAGAGCTCTTTCTACCTAGGTTGTTGTCCCATCTTGGTTTACATTGTGCTCAGTGTCCTTTTATGGGAATTTCTTACACCCAGGTCCATGTCAAACACATGTCTCAACCCCAATAATGACCTGACCACCAAAGAAATACTTTTTTTAATCTCTACAGCATTTCTTTCTTTTGGTCTGATCACAGATTGTTCCTTATTGTCCTATAATTTTCTTGGACCACTGTTACTGTGAGTTTGGAGACCTCCATTCCCAGAGTTCTTTCCCTTACTTGGAGAGTTCCAGAAACACAGGGCCACTCCAGAAGCTGGTGGGAAGGCATTTATCCTGTGAGGCCATCTGGGGTGGTTCCTCAGGTGAGCTACATTCTCAGACTAACCGGTGAATTGCTACAAATAAGGGTCTGGACAAGGTAAAATTTTCTCTTGATCAGGAGGGTGTGCTTGTGAAAAGGGAACTTACCTAGACAAGAAATACACATAGTTTTATCCTAGGGAATGTGGTGACTATGTCTTTTTCCCAAAATTTGGGGTCAGATCACACACTCTTATTTATTATATGAGTATGGAAAGAATTGGTGCATAAGAAATGATAGAGGAAGTGAAAAAAAGGGTCACTGCTCCAGGCCATCAAATTCCTAGAATTCAGACTTAGCCCCAGGAATAAACAATATTGTGCTGGATGGAGGAGGTATTGAGACTTGAATTCCATATCTTAAATGTAAGTTGGATACGATTTGGTAGAAAGTTTCATACTTGATATTTAATATAAGCATCAGTGTAGCTAAATTAGATGAAAAAAAGTGAGAGCTGAAGAAATATAGCAGGCTTTTCTGATCACTTCCATAGCCAAAGAAAGCTCTAGAGAGGCTGGACTCTGAGAGAAAGATCAACACTTGGAGGGTCAGTAACTTAACAATTTAGGATTCACTTTAAGTCAGTTTTGTAGGATTTATGAAGTCTTTGTGTACTTAATCTCTATGTATAGAATCATAGGCAGTGGGATAACATCTGGCAAGATCCCACATTTTCTGCCTGAGTTTCCTTTGGTTCTTTTGTTTAAAAACTTAACCCTAGCTCTAACCCTACCCCTATCACTACCCCTCATCCCAACCCACTGTTCAACCATAACCTCCTCCCTAAACCCATGCCTTAACAGGCTGCCTTGCTCTACCTTCTGCCTCTTGTACCTTCTTTACAGGGGCTTATGATTCTGAAAATCAAAATTTCTCTATTTTGCTTTGCTTCTTCTAATCTCTTGGCTGGCATTAATCTTCTGCAGTCTCTGGCTTCCTAAGAGTCAAAGGCTTAGAGAGTGCTCCAGTTCCCACTCCGTATACAAAAAAAGAAAGAAAAGAAAAGAAAAGAAACAAACAAAGAAAGAAATAACAAAGAAAGAAAGAGACAAACAATGAATCTGGACAAAAGTGAAGCATATCAGCTGCACTGGAAATGCTTCTTTGAAGTCCTGCAACTTCCTGTTTCCTGGAAGTCAGACAGAACAGAGATGGTGTCTGGCCACAGTTGCTTCACTAGCAGGCAGGTCAGGAGAGAGAGCTCACCAGTAAGCCTGCCAGGCTGGACCTACATGCTCTGTGATCAAGTGCACCTGAGCAGAGGGTGGTAGAGGGGAGAGCGCAGGAGATGAGGAGGTGGAGGGAAGGGAAGAGACAGGAGTAGAGGAGGAGGCAGGGGGAGGGAGCAGGGTAAGGAAATAGGGGAAGAGGCATCAAAAGAGGAGGAGACAGGAGAAGGGTCTGAAAAAAATCATTGTAAGCTGAGAGGAGGGGGGGTGGTCAGGAAGTTGAGTTTAGGAACAGGAAAATTATGCCCAAATAGGTATATTTAGCACAACATACAAACTTAATATTAGCGCAACATACAAACTTCAAATGCCAGTTAGGCAGTTAGGAGTTACCTGGCATAGCCAAGTATATTAAATCAAATTAATGCTACAAACTTATGGGAGGAAAAGTGCTATTATGCTAGCCCCTGAGGAGCACAAGCTCCTCCTGAGTGATTGAAAGACAGGTCAGATCCCCTGTACCCTGAGATGTGCTCATGTACTCATGGCCTTGCTTCAGAAACAAAGCATTCATCATCCCAGAAAGGGCAAGGGAGAGAAGCAGACTCCTATCGCTGTCTGGACCACAATGATGTTATGGAACCACATGGGAAGAATGGGTAGATTTCATGAATATGCATGGAAATTAGTTTTGTATATTAAGTGTCTTAGTTAGGATTTTTATTGCTGTAACAAAACATCATGACCAAAAAAAAAAAAAAAGTTGGGGAGGGAAGGGTTTATTTGGCTTACACTTCCACATTGAGTTCATTGTTGAATGAACTCAAGCAGGCCAGGATCCTGGAGGCAGGAGCTGATACAGAAGCCATGGAATGGTACTTCTGATTGGTTTGCTCTCCATGGCTTTCTCAGCCTGTTTTCTTATAGAACCCAGGACCACCAGCCCAGGGATGCAACCACCTACAATGGGCTGGCCCTACCCCATTGATAACTAATTAAGAAAATGCCTCATGGTATAAATGAAGAGATTAAACAAGGTAGGAAAGGAAACAGAAAGATTTGAGGGTGTAGATCAGGTCTGGGAAGATCAGGGGTTTGGGGGTAGGGGATGGAGTGAGGGTGGGGACAAAAGGTCTGTAGAGAAAAGAGAAACTGTAGGCAAGGGCATCTCTCTGACAAGCACGAGGCCTAAATCAGAGTAGGCTCCTGGGAAGATATGAGGGGGGCTCCAGCAGAAGCTCCTAGTAGCAGAGGCTATAGAGACTGAAGAGGACACCCTTTAAGTAGACAAGACTCCTAGTAGAGGGAGGGTAACACCAACTCAGCCACAAAAACTTCAACTCAAAACCACCCTGCCTACAAGACGTGCGGGGATAAAGACAGAACAGATAAAACAAAGATGGAGTGAAGGTCCAACCAATGCCTGACCCAAACAAGATCCACCCCATGGGAGAGAACCAACCCTCACACTATTAATGATACTTTGCTATGCTTGCAGATAAGGAGAGTTGTCCTCTGAAAAGCTCCACCCAACAGTGTCTGGAAACAGATGCTGAAACTCACAGCCAAACATTGTGTGAGGTGTAGGAAGTCTTGTCGAAAAGTGGAGAGAAAGAGAAAAGGACCCGGAGGCGATAGGAGATTCATAAGACCAACAGAGCTAACTAACTAACCAGGGCCAAGAGGGCTCTGTTGAGACTGAAGCACCAAGAAAGGACCTAGACCCCCTACAAAGATGTAGCTGATGTGCAACTCAGGTTTCATGTGGGTTTCCTAATAAGGGGAGTCTGACATGGACTGTCTTGCCAGCTTTTCAATTAGTTCCACTTGGAGGGATTGCCTTGCCAGGCCACAGGGGAAGAGGACACACTCAGTTCTAATATGACTTATTGAGCTAGGATGGATGGAATAGGAGAATTACTGAGGACTAGGAGAAGGGGAGAAGGGAGGCAGAGGGATGATGGAAATGGGAGGTGAGGAGGGATGGGGCTAAGACCAGGATGTAAAGTAAATAAATAAATACAAAACACAAGAAAATGCTTTACAGCTGAATCTTATGGAAGCATTTTCTCAGTTAAGGCCCCTCCTTCCAGATACCTCTAGTTTGCATATCAAGCTGACACGATACTAGCCAGCACATTAAGTGACCACATGGAAATATGTCCTGGGTGTCATTACCCAAAGAAGAAACACCTCATTATATATAAAAGTATGAGAAACAGCACTGCATATCATTAAACCAAGAAGCAGTGATGGATATTATAAAACCACACGGGAAGCAGTCCTTGATATCATATACCCTCATGGGATGAAGTTCAGGATATCATATTCCTGTGTAGAATGTTATGTAACTGCATAGGAAGAAGTCTTGGGTGAAATGGAAGTTTCTAGTTTCTTTGGAAACTGTTGTGTCATTTAAATATGTTTTTTTGTTTTGGTCTCAAGTGTGGGATGTGGGAACGTTTTTCTCCTTTGAAAAACAGCTCGCTTTGGTCAGCTGAAAGCTACCATATGAAGGGTGTGGTTTTTGTGAGCTGTGTAACATCCTCATGTGGACTTCGAGACAGTTAAATAGAAGCCCACAGACAGCGAGACAATGCTTTCTGCATCTCTACATTTTTGCATTGCTATGGTTCACATCCTTTGATGGTCTTTGCAGAGAGAAACTCTCCAGAGAACTGCTTGTGCTGCTTTGGCAGAGTTTTCGCTGCTTTGGCTGCAGACTTGTGACATTTAGGCCATCTAGACACTTCTACTGAATGGTTCTGCTTCTGCTGCTGCCTGTTGCTGCTGCTGCTTTGCCAGACTGCTGGTATCCTGCCAACTGAGTTTGCTAATTCCCAAAGAATCAATTGACCCTATTAGCAAGTGGAAGAAAGAGGTCTATAAACCATTTCCCTACTAATTTCCTGCCTAAGGTGTGTGTGTGGGGGGGTTGGAAGGGAGGTAAGGTGTTTAAGAATTAAATAAAGTAGGTTGTTTAAAAAAATCTAAGCCTACACATGAGCCTACACATGAAATAGTCTGGGATACCATGAACCCACATGGGAAGCAGTACTAGACATCGTATATAATTTATTTCAGAACTTTCTCTAGTTATAATCAAATTATGTACATAAACATTTGATTCAGAGGAAAGCAATTATTTTGAAATCATATACCTTTAAAATATGTTCTTGGTAAGATTCACTCTGTGTATGAATGTGAATGATAAGACCAGATTAATATTACCAGTAGAAATAATTAAACTCAACATGTGGTAGTTAATTGAAATAAATCTGATTAGCCAAGGAAATTTGTATGTTTCAAAACATTGTAAAGATATAACACTTTTTGAGAAAATACACATTTAAAATTTGTCCAATGGTTTTGAAAATAAAGAAACACAAAGCAAAGACATAAACAGAAACTACTTCAGTCTTCAGCTGCTGATCAACGTGTAATTCACAAATGTATCAGCAGATGAACTATACATTTTTCATGTTTGACTTTAGCCTAATGCAAGTTTTTGATGGCTTGGTTTTGCATACAGTCCTTCCTAAAGAGCAATTTAGGATTATCATTATTATTTTATTTTGAAAGTTCTTTGTACTTGCTTGTTAGATTGGTGTGCTAACTAGTGTAAATGAATTGAAAAAAAATTTAGCACATCCCATTTTAGTACATTCCAACCAAGAGTTTTTACATTTTTTTTTTAAATTTCAGTTTATTTATTTTGCATCCCGAGGGTGTCCCCTCCCTCATTTTCTCCCAGTTTCCTGTTCCTCTCCTTCTCCCTTCCCCTCTCCTTTTGCTCCAGAAAAAGGGAGCACCCCTCCTCTATCAACCCACGCCAGGACATCATCTCACATCAGGACTAAACATATCCTCACCCCTTGAGGCCAGGCAAGGCAGTGCTACCAGGGGGAAGTGATCCAAAAGCAGGCAATAAAGTCCATGTTAGAAACAGGCCCCCTCCCTCTACTCGACAGGTGACCCACATGAACATCAAGCTACCCACTGGGCACATATGTGCAGGGGGCCTAGGTCCATGCATGCTCCTCAGTCTTGTAAGCCCCCGTGGGTCTGGGATAGTTGTCTATGTTGGGCCTCTTGTGAGGTTCCTGTTCTCTCCAGGTCCTTCCATCTTTCCCCAAACACTTTCACAGGATCCCCGAAGCTCATCCCCATGCTTGGCTGCAAGTCCCAGCATCTGTCCTGATCTACTGCTGGCTGGAGCTTCCCAGATGACAGTCAAATTAGGTTCCTGTCTGCAAGCATAGCAAAACATCATTAATAGTGTCAGGGGTTGGCCCTGTACCACGGGCCAATTCTTAGGTTGGGCCAATTGTTGGTTGGATATTCCCTCAATCTTCCCTCCTTATCCCTGCACTTCTTGTAGGCAGGGTAATTTTTGGAACAAAGTTTTGTTAGTGGGTTGTTGTTCCCCTCTTTCCACTAGTCCTGGCTGGCTAGGAGGAGGTCACTTCAGTCTTCATGTCTTCTCACCTCCCATTAGAAGTCTCAGCTAGAGTCACACCCATATTCCCCCAGAAGCCTACCCTACCACAGGCCTCCAGCTTGACAAAGAGATGTCCCCTTCAGTTTCCGTTCTTGTTCCCAGGCCTTTCACCTCCCACCCCCTTCTCCCCGTATCTGAACCCCACCCTTGACTAACTCCCCACTCCATCTCCTGCCCATTACCCTCTCTTCACCCACTTTGCTATCTATTCTCTTTCTCCTTCTGAGTGACATTCTGGTGCCGTCCCTTGGGCCCTCCTTGTTACTTAGCTTCGTTGGGTCTGTAGATTGTAATATGGTTATCCTGCTTGTAAGTGAGTACATACTATGTGCATCTTTCTTGGTCTGGGTTACCTTACTCAGGGTGATCTTTTCTAGTTACTTCTACTTGCCTGCAAATTTCTGATTTACTTGTTTTTAACAGCTGATTAGTATTCCATTATGTAAATGTACCATAATAGCTATATCTATTCTTCAGTTGAGGGACATCTAGGTTGTTTCCAGTTTCTGGCTATTATGAATAAGCTGCTATGAACATAGTTGAGCAAATGTCCTTGTTGTATGGTGCAACATTTTTGGGTATATGCCCAGGAGTGGTATAGCTGGGTCTTGAGGTAGAGCTATTCCCAATTTTCTGAGAAATCACCAGATTGACTTCCAAAGTGGTTGTACAAGTTTGCACTCCCACCAGCAATAGAGAAATGTTCCCCTTTTGCCACATCCTTGCCAGCATGTGCTGTCACTTGAGTTTTTTATCCTAGCCATTCTGACTGGCTTAAGATGGAATCTTAGAGTCATTTTGATTTGCATTCTCTGATGGCCAGAAACATTGAACATTTTTTAAGTGCTTCTCAGCCATTTGAGATTCCTCTGTTGTGAATTCTTGGTTTAGCTCTGTACTCCATTTTTTAATTGGATTATTTGGTTTGTTAATATTTAATTTCTTAAGTTCCTTGTATGTTTTGTATATTAGCCCTCTGTCAGATGTGGGGTTGTTGAAGCTCTTTTACCAGTCTGTAGGCTGCTGTTTTGTTCTATTCACAGTGTCCTTTGACTTACAGAAGCTTCTCAGTTTCATGAGATCCTATTTATTAATTGTTGATCTCAGAGCCTGTGCTGTTGGTTTCTGTCCTAGAAAGTTGTCTCCTATGCCAATGAGTTCCAGACTTTTCCCCACTTTGTCTTCTAATAGATTTAGAGTCTCTGGTTTTATGTCAAGGTCTTTGATTCACTTGGACTTGAGTTTGTGCAGGGTGATAAATATGGATCTATTTGCATTTTTCTACATGCAGACATCTAGTTAGACCAGCACCTTTTGTTGAAGATGCTTTCTTTTTGTGAGCTCTGTCTTACATATAAAACAAACATGAAATAACTTAAATGGATCTGTAAGTTAGGCTCCAATAACTTTATACAGTGTGGGAGTTTTGGTTTTTTGTTTGGTTGGTTTTGGCTTTGGAGAGATCTAGCCTGCGTGCAATTCACTATGTACAGCTGGCTGCTTGTAATGCAAACTTGATATAACTCCCATGATCCAGAGTTCTGGGATTACAGGCAAGTACATGCCACACTCCTGATAAGGTTGTATTTTATTGCTGGTTTTCAAATCAGCTTTCTGCTGCTATCGGTGTCTATGTAGCTGGGAACAATTTGAAGAAAAAATTCTTAGTCCTGTTTTGGCTCACTCTATAGGGGATGCAAAAATCTATTTTAACAAATACTCCATGTAATTATAATACTACTGAAGTTTACAAACCTGTGACTCTAAAGAATCTGTTACCTCAGGGTCATTTTGATTTGCATTTCTCTGATGGCTAAGGACATTGAACAATTTTTAAGTGCTTCTCAGCCATTCGAGATTCCTCTATTAAGAATTTTCTCTTTGGCTCTATACCCCATTTTTAAAATTGGATTATTGATTTGTTGTTGTTTAACTTTTTGAGTTCTTTATATATTCTGGATATTAGCCTTATGTCAGATATAGGGTTGGTGAAGATCCTTTCACAATCTGTAGGCAGTCGTTTTGTTTTGATAATGGTGTCTTTTGCTTTACAGAAGCTTTTCAGTTTCATGAGGTCCCATTTATTGATTGTTGATCTTAGAGCCTGTGCTGTTGGTGTTCTGTTCAGGAAGTTGTCTCCTGTGCCAATGAGTTCAAGGCTCCCTCTCACTTTTTCTTATAACAGGTTTAGTGTGTCTGGTTTTATATTGAGGTCTTTGATCCACTTGGACATTAGTTTTGTGCAGGGTGATAAGTATGGATCTACACACAGATATCCATTTAGACCAGCACCATTTGTTGAAGATGCTATCTCCCCCTCCCCACTGGATGGTTTTGACATCTTTGTCAAAAATCAGGTGTCCAGACAAAGACGCCAAAACCATACAATGGAAAAAGGATAGCATCTTCAACAAATGGTGCTGGTCTAACTGGATGTCTACATGTAGAAAAATGAAAATAGATCCATACTTGTCACCCTGCACAAAACTGAAGTCCAAGTGGATCAAAGACCTCAACATAAAACCAGACACATTAAATCGGCTTGAAAAAAAAGTGGGAAATACCCTAGAACTCATTGGTACAGGGGAAAACTTCCTGAACAGAACACCAACAGCACAGGCTCTAAGAGCAACAATCAATAAATGGGACCTCATGAAACTGAAAAGCTTCTGTAAAGCAAAGGACACCGTCATCAAAAAAAAGCGACCGCCTACAGATTGGGAAAGAATCTTCACCAACCCTTTATCTGACAGAGGACTCATATCCAGTATATATAAAGAACTAAAGAAGCTGAAAAGCAGCAAACCAAGTAATCCACTTAAAATATGGGGAACAGAGCTAAACAGAGAACTCTCTGTAGAGGAATACCGAATGGCAGAGAAGCACTTAAAGAAATGCTCAACCTCACTAGCCATTAGGGAAATGCAAATCAAAACAACCCTGAGATTTCACCTTACACCCATGAGAATGGCCAAGATCAAAAACTCAAGTGACAACACATGCTGGAGAGGTTGTGGAGAAAGGGGAACCCTTCTGCACTGCTGGTGGGAACGTAAACTTGTACAACCACTCTGGAAATCAATCTGGTGCTTTCTCAGACAACTAGGAATAGCGCTTCCTCAAGATCCAGCCATACCACTCCTGGGCATATATCCAAAAGAGGCTCAAGTACACAAAAAGGACATTTGCTCAACCATGTTTGTAGCAGCTTTATTTGTAATAGCCAGAAGCTGGAAACAACTCAGATGCCCCTCAACTGAAGAATGGATGCAGAAATTGTGGTACATCTACACAATGGAATATTACTCAGCAATGAAAAATAAGGAAATAATGAAATTTGCAGGTAAATGGTGGGATCTGGAAAGGATCATCCTGAGTGAGTTGTCCCAGAGGCAAAAAGACACACATGGTATATACTCACTCATATAGACATACAACATAGGACAAACCCACTAAAACCTGTGCATCTAAAGAAACTAAGCAAGAGAGAGGACCCTAACAAAAATGTCCAATCCCCATCCGGAAAGGCAAAGAGGATGGACATCAGAAGAAGAAGAAAACAGGAAACAACCAAGGAACCTACCACAGAGGGCCTTTGAAAGCCTCTGCCCTTCAGACTATCAAAGCAGATGATGAGCCTGATGGGCAACTGTTGGGCAGAGTGAATGGAATTTTAGGTAAGAACTGGGAAATAGTAAGAGCTGGAGAGGACAGGGTCTCCACAAGGAGAGCAACAGAACAAGAAAATTTGAACACAGGGAACTTCCCAGAGACTCATACTCCAACCAAGGACAATTCATGGAGATAACCCAGAACCCCTGCACAGATGTAGCCCAGGGCAGTTCAGAGTCCAATTGGGTTACATAGTAATGTGAAGAGGGACTGCCTCTGACATAATCTGATTGGCCTGCTCTTTGATCACCTCACCCTGGGGGGGAGCAGCCTTACCAGGCCATAGTAGAGGACAATGCAGCCACTTTTGATGTGAACTGATAGACTAAGATCAGAAAGGAGAGGAGAACCTCCCCTATCAGTGGACTTGGGGAGTGGCATGCAAGCAGAGGGAGGAGGGAGGGTGGGATTGGGAAATGAGGAGGGAGGGGCTTATGGGGGGATGCAGAATGAATAAAGTGTAATTGATGAAAAATTTTAAAAAAAGGGAAAAAATAATTTAAGAACCTTAAATGACTTTCAAAAGTGGAGGAAAACATGGAGTTAGTCAATTGGCATGGAGCACGTCTCGCCCCTGGGGGCAATGGTCTCCTGAACCTACTCAGACCTCGGACACCACCACTGCTAGTTCTACAACTGATGCAGGATGTTCCAACGAGGGGGTTAAGGCTTCTCATAATATTTCCTATAAGCCCACACCTGTTTGTTTATATCCCCCATTTTTATTCATTATTAGCCAGATAGAGCTAAGTAATTGTGGTAATGATACTTGCTTTTTTGCCCAGTGTTGGAATGCTAGTGAATTTAGGTATGCCTTGGTTACTCGCATGCCTCGCTGGGTGCCTGTGCCCGTTGATGCCCCTCACGCTATGACTCTCTTCAGACAGAAAAGGGATCTTGGAACTACAGCCACCATTGTTACTGCCATCTCATTGGCGGCTGTTGGAGCTACCACCACGGCATTAGCCATGAGTCATACTGGGCAGACTGCTCAGACCCTGAATAACCTTTTAGCCAATGTAGCTCATGCCTTAGTTGTACAAAAAGGAATTAATGCTCAACTAAAAGGAAGCTTGATGGTGTTCAATCAGAGGATTAACCTCGTGCAGAAGCAAATTGATACCCTATGGTAAATCGCTCAACTTGGCTGTCAAGGAAAATATGCTGGACTTTGAGTCACTAGCATATAACATGAGAATTTTTCCTGTGCTGCAAATCTGTCTAAACAATTGTCGAGCTATATTTTAGGTAATTGGACTGGAGAATTCGATACTACGATGGAGCAGCTGAGAGTGGCCATTGTCACAGTAAATTCTACCAGAGTGGACGCAGGACTTATCATCATGGATTGCTGCAGCCATGAATCATCTGAAGGAATGGGCGGGCATGGGAGCGTTAGCAGGCCTTCTGGTGTTGGTCTCCTTGGTTTGCCTGTGGTATATATGCAAGATTAGAGTCTCACAACAGCGTAATGCAGCCATGACCATTCAGGCCTTTACAGCCACTGAAGCAGGACAGTCTCCCCAAGCATGGTTGGCTACCATAAAAAGCTAAAATGTTATGCTCAGGATGTGAGGCTAAGCACTGCACTCAGGGTCAGCCGCTTTGGACCCAGAGAAGAGCATGTCTGATTGCATGTGGGTTGATGCCCCAGGTCCCGCCTCTGAGAAAAAGGTATCAGACGGGTCTGATGCTCTTTGGGTGGATGACACCTAAATGAACATCAGTACAAAGTCCCAATTTATTTCTAATATCAGAGATCAGACCTCTACTCTTGCCTGATGTGTCTAAAACAAAAAGGGGGAACTGTAGAGAGCTGCGGAATGCTATGCCTTAAAGATGGAGCTGGTTTCCGCCTTCCACCTTCCCGATGGTGAGTGCTCTCTGTCACGAACAATTCCACATTTGGCTAAGGCTGAGGATCTGGCTTGCTTCCATGTATGTGGACCTATCTGCATTGCCCACATGGCACGCCTGGGTTGGCTACCCAGAGGCTATTTAAGCTGTGGGCTGGCTTTCCCCAGGGTCCGAGGATTGTTCAAGGTTTCTGAATAAACTGCATTGAAAAAAAAAAAAGAAAGCTGAGCAAGCTTTGAAGAGCAAGCCAGAAAAAAAAAAAAATCAGGTGTCCATAAGTGTGTGGGTTCATTTCTGGGTCTTCTATTGGATTCCATTGATCTACCAGTTGGTTTCTATGCCAGTACCAGGCAGTTTTTACTACTGTTGCTCTATAGTACAGCTTGAGATCAGGGATTGAGATACCTCAAAATTTCACCTTACACCCATCAGAATGGCTAAGATCAAGAACTCAAGCAACAACACATGCTGGAGAGGCTGTGGAGAAAGGGGAACTCTCCTGCATTGCTGGTGGGAATGCAAACTTGTACAACCACTTTGGAAATCAGTCTGGCACTTTCTCAGACAATTAGGAATAGTGCTTCCTCAAGATCCAGCTATACCACTCCTAGGCAGATAGTCAAAAGATGCTCAAGTATACAACAAGGACATTTGCTCAACCATGTTTGTAGCAGCTTTAATTTGTAATAGCCAGAAGCCAGAAACAACTCAGATGTCCCTCAACAGAGGAGTAGATACAGAAATTGTGGTACATTTACACAATGGAATACTACTCAGTAATTAAAAACAAGGAAATCATGAAATTTGCTGGCAAATGGTGGAAACTAGAAAATATCATCCTGAGTGAGGTATCCCAGGAGCAGGAAGACACATGTGGTATATATTCACTTATAAGTATGTGTTAGACTTATAGTATAGGATAATCATACTAAAATCGGTACAACTAAAAAAGCTAATCAAGAAGGACCCTGGATAAGAGAATCAATCCTCATTCAGAAAGACAAATGGGTTGGACATTGGAAGAGGGAAAAAACAGGGAACAGGACAGGAACCTGCCACAGAGGGCCTCTGAAAGGCTCTACCCTGCAAAGTATTAAAGCAGATGCTGAGACTTATGGCCAACCTTTGGGCAGAGTGCAGGGAATCTTATGAAAGAAGGGGGAGATAGAAAAACCTGCAGGGGACAGGAGCTCCACAAGGAGAGCAAAGGAACCAAAAAATCTGGGCACAAGGGTCTCTTCTGAGACTGATACTCCAACCAAGGGCCATTCATGGAGATAACCTAGAATCCCTGCACAGATGTAGCCCATGGGAGCTCATTGTCCAAGTGGGTTGTCTAGTAATGGGAACAAGGACTGTCTCTGACATGAACTCAGTAGCCTGCTCTTTGATCACTCCCTCTGTGAGGGGTGCAGTCTTACCAGGCCACAGAGGAAGACAATGCAGCCACTCCTGATAAAACCTAATAACCTAGGGTTAGATGGAAGGGGAGGAGGATCAGTGAACTTGGGGAGGGGCATGGGTGGAGAAGAGAGAGCAAGGGTGGGGCTGGGAGGGGATGAGGGAGGGGCTACAGTTGGGATACAAAGTAAATAAGCTGTAATTAATGAAAAATAAATGAATTAAAAGAAAGGAATCTGTTACCATCTTCACTCTGCTGCCATGGTTAGAATTGCAGTGATAATTAACTAGGTAGTTGATGGATTCATTCTATTTGGTGTGCAAACCCAATAAGGTTTATTAAACTATTTACACAAAATCTGTGAAAGGTACACAAATTCAGAAAAGTAGGATAACATTTTTATTTTATTTTATTTTAATTTTATTTTTTTCTTATCAGTTACATTTTATTAACTCTGTATCCCAGCCGTGTCCCGCTCCCTCATTCCCTCCCAATCCCACCCTCCCTCCCTCATCTCCACCGTGCCCCTTTCCAAGTCCACTGATAGGGGGGACCTCCTCCCCATTCATCTGATCCTGTTTTATCAGGTATCTCCAGGACTGGCTGTGAAGCCCTCCTCTGTGGCCTAACAGGACTGGATAACATTTTTAAATCAATACATGTTTATTAGGTATAACAAATAACTTTAATTTATGTTCTAGCATTATTCTGCAAAGGAAATTATGTTCCTTTTGTTATTATAATGTTATTAATGAAACAAATAATAACTAAATGACTAAGTAATTACGAGTAATAACAATATAATGTTTACAAAGAGACTAGAATAATAATCAGCAGGGTAAAACAATTACCTCTTTAAAACATGTATTAGTCTTATTTATATTAGCACATGTGTATTTCATTTTTTCCTGTACACAACAAACCCTCCTATAATTTGTTCATTGCTGAGAAATCACACAGCTTTTTCAATTTACACAAATACACTCAAGCTAATTTTCTTTTGTAAATAAGAAAATGTACCAGAAGAGGGAGAAAACAGGCAACAGGACAGGAGCCTACAACAGAGGGCCATTGAAAGACTTTTCTCAGCAAGGTATCGAAGAAGATGCTGAGACTCATAGCCAAACTATGGGCAGAGTGCAGGGAATCTTATGAAATAAGGGGGAGATAGGGAGAACGGGAGGGGATAGGAACTCTACAAAGAGAGCAACCAATCTAAAATTCTGGGCACAGGGGTCTTTTCTGAGACTGTTACTTCTACCAAGGACTATGCATGGAGATAACCTAGCACCCCTGAACAGATGGAGCCCATGGCAGCTCAGTGTCAAAGTGGATTCTATAGTAATGGGAACAGGAACTGTCTCTGACATGAACTCAGTGGCTGGCTTTTTGATCACCACCCCCTGATGGGAGAACATCTTTAGCAGGCCACAGAAGAAAACAATGGGGGTTGGGGATTTAGCTCAGTGGTAGAGCTAGCAAGTGCAAGGCCCTGGGTAAAGAAGAAAACAATGTAGCCAGTCCTGATGAGACCTGACAGGCTAGGGTCAGAGGGACGGGGAGGAGGACCTCTCCTGTCAGTGGACATGGGAAGGGGAATGGGAGCATATGAGGGAGGAAGGGTAGGGTTGGGAGGGGATAAAGGAGGGGGATACAGCTGGGATATGAAGTCAATAAACTACTTTATTAAAATATAAATAAATTTAAAAACATACATAAATTTATATATGTATGCAACCATTTTATCCTAAATACTATTTTACGCTTTCCTTTTATTATTTTTTATTAAATGTGTATGTGAATATGAATGCAGATTTTTTAGGAGGCCAGACAGAATCCCCCTAGAAACAAATTTATGGAAGGTTATGTAGGTACT
This sequence comes from Meriones unguiculatus, assembly GCF_030254825.1. Lineage (NCBI taxonomy): Eukaryota > Metazoa > Chordata > Mammalia > Rodentia > Muridae > Meriones > Meriones unguiculatus. Next base: position 122,453,497 of record NC_083355.1, on the reverse strand, counting down.
AGGAACTGCTTCATAGTACACATTTGTTTTTAGCCTCTGAACTATTGCTCCACCTCATGCCCTAAATTTCTGAATGTCTACTTTTTGTACTGTCTTTGTCTATAATAATGCATAATTGCAGTTTAAACAATATTTGAAATGAATTCTTATTAATCATTATTAGGCCATTAGGCTCTTAGGAGAGAGAATAAATGTCTAATAAACAAGAACACAAATGGAGAGAGAGAGAGAGACAGAGACAGAGACAGAGAGAGAATGGAGAGAGAGGATTGAAAAGCCATGGCAACGTGGAGATCCAGGTACCTTTATGAGTTTGTGAGTATCTATGTGGGTATCTGTCAATCATTAAGAAGGGTAGTAAGGCAGCTAGGTAACCTTTTGATCGACAGACACTTATTAGAGAGGGTTGGCTTAAATAAACCCAGTCAAAGTGAAGCATGTGTGCACATGGATGGTGTACACTTCTATTACTGTGACCATTTCTTAGTTTGGGAAGTGGTAAAATGATGCCTCATTTTAGTCAGGGTCCTCTCTCTTGATTAGTTTCTTTAGGTGTACAGATTTTAGTAGGTTTATCCTATATTATATGTCTATATGAGTGAGAATATACCGTGTGTGTCTTTCTGCTTCAGGGGCAGCTCACTCAGGATGATCCTTTCCAGGTCCCACCATTTACCTGCAAATTTCATGATTTCCTTATTTTTCATCGCTGAGTAATACTCCATTGTGTATATGTACCACAATTTCTGCATCCATTCATCAGTTGAGGGGCATCTGGGCTGTTTCCAGCTTCTGATTTCCAGAGTGGTTGTACAAGTTAACATTCCCATCAGCAGTGGAGGAGGATTCCCCTTTCTCCACAACCTCTCCAGCATGTGTTGTCACTTGAGTTTTTCATCTTGGCCATTCTGATGGGTGTAAGGTGAAATCTCAGGATAATTTTGATTTGCATTTCCCTAATGGCTAATGACGTTGAGCATTTCTTTCTTTTTTTTTTTCAATGCAGTTTATTCAGAAACCTTGAACAATCCTCGGACCCTGGGGAAAGCCAGCCCACAGCTTAAATAGCCTCTGGGTAGCCAACCCAGGCGTGCCATGTGGGCAATGCAGATAGGTCCACATACATGGAAGCAAGCCAGATCTTCAGCCTTAGCCAAATGTGGAATTGTTCGTGACAGAGAGCACTCACCATCGGGAAGGTGGAAGGCGGAAACCAGCTCCATCTTTAAGGCATAGCATTCCGCAGCTCTCTACAGTTCCCCCTTTTTGTTTTAGACACATCAGGCAAGAGTAGAGGTCTGATCTCTGATATTAGAAATAAATTGGGACTTTGTACCAATGTTCATTTAGGTGTCATCCACCCAAAGAGCATCAGACCCGTCTGATACCTTTTTCTCAGAGGCGGGACCTGGGGCATCAACCCACATGCAACCAGACATGCTCTTCTCTGGGTCCAAAGCAGCTGACCCTGAGTACAGTGCTTAGCCTCGCATCCTGAGCATAACATTTTAGCTTTTTATGGTATCCAACCATGCTTGGGGAGAACGTCCTGCTTCAATGGCTGTAAAGGCCTGAATGATCAAGGCTGCATCACACTGTTGTGAGACTCTAATCTTGCATATATACCACAGGCAAACCAAGGAGACCAACACCAGAAGGCCTGCTAACGCTCCCATGCCCACCCATTCCTTCAGATGATTCATGGCTGCAGCAATCCATGATGATAAGTCCTGCGTCCACTCTGGTAGAATTTACTGTGACAATGGCCACTATCAGCTGCTCCATCGTAGTATCGAATTCTCCAGTCCAATTACCTAAAATATAGCTCGACAATTGTTTAGACAGATTTGCAGCACAGGAAAAATTCTCATGTTATATGCTAGTGACTCAAAGTCCAGCATATTTTCATTGACAGCCAAGTTGAGCGATTTGCCATAGGGTATCAATTTGCTCCTGCACGAGGTCAATCCTCTGATTGAACACCATCAAGCTTCCTTTTAGTTGAGCATTAATTCCTTTATTTACAACTAAGGCATGAGCTACAGTGGCTAAATGATTGTTCAGGGTCTGAACAGTCTGCCCAGTATGACTCATGGCTAATGCCCCTGTGGTAGCTCCAACAGCCTCCAATGAGATGGTAGTAACAATGGTGGCTGTAGTTCCAAGATCCCTAGCATTTCTTTAAGTGTTTCTCTGCCATTTGATATTGCTCTACAGAGAGTTCTCTGTTTAGCTCTGTACCCATTTTTTTTTAATTGGATTACTTGGTTTGCTGCTTTTCAGCTTCTTTAGTTCTTTATATATACTGGATATTAGCCCTCTGGCAGATAAAGGGTTGGTGAAGATTCTTTCCCAATCTGTAGGCAGTCATTTTGTTTTGATGATGGTGTCCTTTGCTTTACAGAAGCTTTTCAGTTTCATGAGGTCCCATTTATTGATTGTTGCTCTTAGAGCCTGTGCTGTTGGTGTTCTGTTTAGGAAGTTGTCTCCTGTGCCAATGAGTTCAAGGGTATTCCCCATTTTTTCTTCTAACTGACTTAATGTGTCTGGTTTTATGTTGATGTCTTTGATCCACTTGGACTTCAGTTTTATGCAGGGTGAGAAGTATGGATCTATTTGCATTTTTCTACATGTAGACATCTAGTTAGACCAGCACCATTTGTTGAAGATGCTGTCTTTTTTCCATTGTATGGTTTTGGCATATTTGTCAAAGATCAGGTGTCCATAGTGTGTGGGTTTATTTCTGGGTCTTCTGTTCGGTTCCATTGATCCACCATTCTGTTTCTATGCCAGTACCATGCAGTTTTTAGTATTGTTGCTCTATAGTACAGCTTAAGATCAGGGATGGAGATACCTCCAGAAGATATTTTATTGTAGAGGATTGTTTTAGCAATTCTGGGTTTCTTGTTATTCCATATGAAGTTGAGAATTTTTCTTTCCAGGTCTGTAAAAAATTATGTTGGTAATTTGATGAGAATTGCATTGAATCTGTAGATTGCTTTTGGTAAGATGGCCGTTCCAGAAAGGCAAAGAGGATGGACATCAGAAGAAGAAGAAAACAGGAAACAACCTAGGAACCTGCCACAGAGGGCCTCTGAAAGGCTCTGCCCTGCAGACTATCAAAGCAGATGCTCAGACTATGGCCAACTGTTGGGCAGAGTGCATGGAACCTTATGTAAGAAGTGGGAAATAGTAAGATCTGGAGAGGACAGGAACCCCACAAGAAGAGCAACAGAACCAGAAAATTTGAACATAGGGGTCTTCCCAGAGACTCATACTCCAACCAAATACCAGGCATGGAGATAACCTAGAACCCCTGCACAGGTGTAGTCCATGGCAGTTTAGTGTCCAAGTGGGTTACATAGTAATGGGAAGAGGGACTGCCTCTGATATAGTCTGATTGGTCTGCTCTTTGATCACCTCCCCCTGAGGGGGGAGCAGCCTTACCAGGCCACAGAAGATGCCAATGCAGCCCCTCCTGATGTGATCTGATAGACTAAGATCAGAAGGAAGGAGAGGAGGACCTCCTCTATCAGTGTACTTGGGGAGGGGCATGTGTGAAGAAAGGGGAAGAAGGATGGGGTAGGGAGGGGAGGAGGAAGGGGCCTATGGGGGGATACAAAGTGAATAAAGTATAATTAATAAAATAAAAAAGATGCCCCAAAGGGGTGACACTCCTCTGAAAGATTGGATGTGCCTATTACATTTTGCTGTCATTTAATGGAAACTTTGCCCATTCTATATGCCTTCTAAAGAATATTTCCTTTCTTTTTTAAATTTTACTTTTTAATATTAATTATAGCTTATAATTATAAGCTTATTCACTTTGCATCCCTGCTGTAACCCCCTCCCTCATTTCCTCCAAATCCCACCGTTCCTCTCTCATCCCCTCCTATGCCCCTCTCCAAGTCTACTGATAGGGAAGGTCTTTCTCCCTTTCCATCTGATGCTAGTCTATCAGGTTTCATCAGGACTGGCTGCATTTTCTTCCTTTGTGGCTTGATAAGGCTCCCCTCTTAGGGGGAGGTGATCAAAGAGCCATCCACTGAGTTCATGTCAGTCCCTTTTCCCCTTACTAGGAACCCACTTCGACACTGAGCTGCCATGGGCTCCATATGTGGAGGGGTTCTAGGTTATCTCCATGTATGGTCCTTGGTTGGAGTATCAGTCTCAGAAAAGACCCCTTGTAGAGCTCCTGTCTTTATCATAAGAAAATGAGTTATTACTAATAGATTATAGACCTAGACATATTATCAGTGAAACCTAGGGAGGAATGATTATGCTTGAGAGTCCAACCTGTCCTCCTAGGTCTTCTGTCTGTTCTACATGTGACAGAACTGTTTTCTTTCAGTTGTTTGAAGACCATCTTGTGAATTTTTTATTAATTTTTATTTTTTATGTTAATCACAGGTTATTTACTTTGTTTCCCAGCCATAGGCCCCTCCTTCATTCCCTCCCAATCCCACCCTTCCTCCAACATCTACACCCTGCACCTTTCCAAGTCCACTGATAGGGGAGGTCCTCCTCTCCTTCCATCTGACTGTAGCTTATCAATTATCTTCAGGACTGGCTGCAATGTCCTCCTCTGTGGCCTAGCAAGGCTGCTCCTCCTTCAGGGGAGCAGGTGTTAAAAAGCCAGCCATTGAGTTCATGTCAGAAACAGTCCCTGTTCCCCTTAATAGGGAACCCACTTGGATATGGAGCTACCATGGGCTATGTCCAAGCAGGGGTTCTAGGTTATATCCATACATGGTCCTTGGTTGGAGAAACAGTCTCATAAAAGACCCCTGTGTCCTGATACATTTGGTCCTCGTGGAGCTCCTGTCTACTCCAGGTCATACTAACTCCCTCTTCTTTCATGTTTCCCTGTACTCTGCCCAAGGTTTGGTTATGAGTCTCAGTATCTGCTTTGATACACTGCTAGATAGAGTCTTCAGAGGCCCTCTGTGGTAGGCTCCTGTCCTTTTACTTGTTTTTTCCTACTTCCCATGTCCATCCTATTTGTCCTTCTAAGTGAGGATTGATCATCTTACCCAGGGTACTCTTTCTTGTTTATCTTCTTTAGGTGCACATATTTTAGTATGTTTATCCTATCTTATAGGTCTATATAAGTGAGTATATACCATGTGTGTCTTTCTGCTCCTGGGATACCTCACTCAGGATGATCTTTTCTAGATTCCACCATTTGCCTGCAAATTTCATAATTTCCTTGTTTTTAATTGCTGAGTAGTATTCCATTGTGTAAAAGTACCATAATTTCTGCATCCATTCTTCCATTGATGGACATCTGGGTTGTTTCCAGGTTCTGGCTATTACGAATAAAGCTGCTACAAGAATGGTTGAGCAAATGTCCTTGTTGTATACTTGAGCATATTTTGGCCAAATGTCTAGGAGTGCTATAGCTGAATTTCGAGGAAGCACTATTCCTTATTCTCTAAGAAATGCCAGATTGATTTTCAAAGTGGTTGTACAAATTTACATCCCCACCAGTACCTTGGGGTGACCCTAACCAAGTAGGTGAAAGACCTGTTTGAAAAAAACTTCAAGTCTCTGAAGAAAGAATTAGAAGAAGGTATCAGAAGATGGAAAGATCTCTCATGCTCATGGATCTGTACGATTAACATAGTGAAAATGGCCATTCTGCCAAAAACAATCTACAAATTTAATGCAGTTCCCGTCAAAATACCAACACAGTTCTTTACAGACCTTGGAAGAAAAATTCTCGGAGAATGCGGAGCCAAGATGGCGACTAGCACACACAGTTTCTGAGTGGTGGGATACCTGATCTTCTGAGTTGGAGAATGAAAGGACCCCCAACCCAGGAAAACCATGGTGAGGCTTTCTGAACAACAGGGAACATCACAGGAGGTGAAAACTTTGATCTCCGGTCACCCGGAGACTTGCTTGGGGAAGGAGAGAACCGATCTTTTGTTCTTGCGGCACTCCCTTCCCCCAGACCTCCTTCCTCCTCGGCACAGCGGCACAGCGGCACAGCGGCATAGCGGACTCATCTTTCTCAGCGCAGACCTAACTGCCTGGGGTATACAGCCGCTGAGACGGAGCCCCAAGCACTTTAGCTGCAGACAAAAGCCAGCAGTACGTGTCCCGGAGTCCCAGATTCGTGCAGCGGCTGCACCATCCTCCCAGGGCGCGAATCTGCTAGACACCATACTAGCTCCTCAGGATCGCCATCACTGATGGTACGGCCGGCCCAAGCCCACAATGACAGAGAATACGCTATATACTCACCAAAACCAGGCAGAAACGTCATACAACCTGGACACACCAGGCGCTGGGCCTCCCAAGCTTGGAGAGCACAACGAAGAGATCCCAGGACTTCCCAGAAAGCGTTAGGACTAGCAACCCAGTCTCCAGTTAAAGCGGGACATGACGGCGGAGCAGCACTGAACTGGCGGGGCACCACAGCCCTCCAGTTTAAGACTAACCAGGGCCAAACCAGAGAACAGAGAGCCTGGTTTCCCCATCCCTGCTGAAGTGACCACCCTGAAATCTCCAGCTGCAGCAAGACCTCAGAACCTGGCAGTGACAGCAGCACAGAACTGGCGGAACACATCAAAGAAGCAGGGCCAAACCAGAGAGCAGAGAGCCCCGAATACCAAGATCTCTGCCAAGAGACATGCCAGTAAGTGAGTGCACCCTTGAGAATCTGCAGATCCCCAGATCCTGGGTCCTTCTAAATCGAACCCCCCTCCCACCCACATACCCACTTTGGGAAACAGAGGGGCACTAGGGACATTGAAGTTCCTGCCCTGTGGGCCTGATTGAGGAGTTAAGACAGTTAATGCCAGAAATTGCGCTGCGATCATCATTAGCACCTGCGACATACAGTGCAGAGCCCCTCCCACACACTCAAGGGTTCAACATTAGCCATCACTCTGTCCCTCGAGAAACTCATCCACGCACACTTACACACACAGACACACGCGCGCGCGCGCACACACGCTTGCATTTGCCCTGTTTGCGCCTGCGTACTTTCCTCCCACAGGTACAGCTAGTCCTCAGCACACGCTGAGAGTGCTCAGCTTCCAGAAGAACTCTCCAGATACCAGAGAGAGACAGCACCAGTCTGATCTTCAGAATCCAAAAACAAACAGGGAAGGTTTCAGATAAGCCAATGGCCAGGGGTAGGCGAAAGAACACTTCCAACATAAATCAGGACATCATGACTTCACCAGCAAACCCCAAAATCGATGGATACTCCAATTCAGCAGAAGCACAGGAAAATGATTTTAAAGCCATGCTTGCCCAATTATTTGAGGCTCATAAGGAGGAAATGAACAAGTCTTTCAAAGAGATGGCCAGTCAATTGGAGGCAAAGAAAGAAGAAATAGACAATATCCTTAAAGAAACACAGGCAAACATAGCCAAACAAATAGATACACAAGTAGAGGAAAAATTAGTGGCATATGAGAAGGAAATGAACAAAGAAATAGAGGCCATCGTAGAAAGACAGGAATTCAAATTCAAACACATGAAAGAAATGGTGCAAGGCATGAAAACAGAATTAGAATCAATAAAGAAAACACAAAATGAGAAAACCCTTGAGCTGGAGAACTTGGAGAAAAGGTCAGGAACCACAAAAGTAAGCATCACCAACAGAATACAAGAGATGGAAGAGAGAATCTCTGGAGCTGAAGACACACTTGCAGAAATGGATACTTCTCTCAAAGAAAAAGTAAAATCAGAAAAGTTCCAATCACAAAATATCCAAGAAATCAAGGATGCTATGAAAAGACAAAATCTAAGAATAATAGGAATTCACGAAAAAGAAGACTCCAGACTCCAAGGTCCAGAAAATATTTTCAAGAAAATCATAGAAGAAAATTTTCCCAACTTAAAGAAAGAGATGTCCATAAATATACAAGAGGCCTACAGAACTCCAAATAGACTAGACCAGAAAAGAAACACATCACGTCACATCATAGTCAAAACACTAAATCTACAGAACAAAGAAAAGATATTAAAAGCAGCAAGGGAAAAAGGCCAAGTAACATATGAAGGTAGACCTATCAGAATCATACCGGACTTCTCATCAGAAACTATGAAAGCCAGAAGGGCCTGGGCAAGTATCATGGAGACTCTAAGAGATCACAAATGTCAACCCAGACTACTATACCCTGCAAAGCTTTCAATCAACATAGATGGAAAAAACAAAATTTTCCATGACAAAACTAAATTTACACAATATCTACACAGCAAACCATCCCTACAGAAGATACTAGAAGGAAAACTCCAATCCAATGAAAACAAATTCACCCCAGAAAACAGGGCATACAGATAATGTCCCAACAAAAATGAAAAGAAAACAAGCAACGAAACAGGGTTAGATCATCGACTCCATTACAAAAGGAACTAACATGCATTGGTCACTATTATCTATCAATATCAATGGACTCAACTCACCAATAAAAAGACACAGGCTAACAGAATGGTTAAGGAAACAGGATCCAACATTCTGTTGCATCCAAGAAACACACCTATGCAACAAAGACAAACACTACCTCAGAGTAAAGGGCTGGAAAACTGTTTTTCAAGCAAATGGTTCCAGAAAACAAGCTGGAGTAGCCATCCTAATATCTAATAAAATAGACTTTCAACCCAAGTTAATCAAAAAAGATAAGGAGGGCCACTTATATTCTCATCAAAGGAAAAATCCACCAAGAGGACATCACAATCTTGAATATCTATGCCCCAAATACAAGAGCACCGACATTCGTAAATGAAACATTATTAAAGCTTAAGTCATACATTGATCCTAATACCTTAATAGTGGGAGACTTCAACACTCCACTCTCACCAAGGGACAGATCAACTAGGCAAACACCAAATAGGGAAATAAAAGCACTCACAGAATCCCTAAATCAAATGGACCTAATAGACGTCTACAGATCGTTTCACCCAAACTCAAAAGACTACACCTTCTTTTCAGCACCGCATGGAACCTTTTCCAAAATAGACCATATAGTGGGTCATAAAGCAAGCCTCAACAGATACAAAAGGATTGAAATAATCCCTTGTATACAATCTGACCACCATGGACTAAAGCTCTAGACATCAACAACAACAGAAACAACAAAAAGCCGACACGCACGTGGAAACTGAACAACTTACTACTCAATGACAGCTGGGTTAAGGAAGAAATAAAGAAAGTAATTAAAGACTTCCTAGAATTCAATGAAAAGGAAGGCACAACATACCCAAATTTATGGGACACATTGAAAGCAGTGCTCAGAGGAAAATTTATAGCACTAAGTGCCTGCAAGAAGAAATTCGTAACATCACATACAAACAACTTAATGGCCCAACTGAAAAACCTAGAAAAAAAAGAAGCAGATACACCCAAGAGGAGCAGACGGCTGGAAATAATCAAACTAAGGGCTGAAATCAATCAACTAGAACCAAATAAAACTATCCAAAGAATCAATGAAACAAAAAGCTGGTTCTTTGAGAAAATCAACAAGATAGACAAACTCTTAGCCAAACTAACTAAAAAGCAGAGAGAAACTATCCAGATCAGCAAAATCAGAAATGAAAATGGGGACATAACCACAGACATTGAGGAAATCCAAACAATTATTAGGTCATACTACAAAAGCCTATATGCCACAAAATTTGAGAATCTAAATAAAATGGATAATTTTCTTGAAAGATTCCATCTACCAAAACTAAGTCAAGATCAGGTAGAAAGACTGAATAGCCCTATATCTCCCAAGGAAATCGAAGCAGTCATTAACAGTCTTCCCTCCAAAAAAAGCCCCGGACCAGATGGCTTCAGCGCAGAATTCTACAAGACCTTCAAAGAAGTGCTAACTCCAATTCTCCTCAAGCTATTCCACAAAATAGAAACAGAAGGAACCCTACCAAACCCATTCTATGAAGCCACAGTCACCTTAATACCTAAACCCACAAAGACCCAACAAAAAAAGAGAACTTCAGGCCTATCTCTCTTATGAACATTGACGCAAAAATACTCAATAAAATACTTGCAAACCGAATCCAAGAACATATCAAAGATATCATCCACCATGACCAAGTAGGCTTCATCCCAGGCATGCAAGGGTGGTTCAACATACGGAAATCCATCAATGTACTCCACTACATAAACCAACTGAAGGAGAAAAACCACATGATCATCTCCTTAGATGCTGAAAAAGCATTTGACAAAGTCCAACACCCATTCATGTTCAAAGTCTTGGAGAGATCAGGGATACAAGGCACATACCTAAACATAGTAAAGGTAATATATAGCAAGCCTATAGCTAACATCAAACTCAATGGAGAGAAACTTAAATCAATCCCACTGAAATCAGGGACAAGACAAGGCTGTCCATTGTCCCCATATCTCTTCAACATAGTACTTGAAGTCCTAGCCAGAACAATAAGACAACTAAAGGAGATCAAGGGGATACAAATCGGAAAGGAAGAGGTCAAAGTGTCACTATTTGCAGATGATATGATAGTATACATGAGCGACCCCAAAAATTCAACCAGAGAACTCCTCCAGCTGATAAACACCTTCAGCAAAGTGGCAGGATACAAAATCAACTCAAAAAAATCAGAAGCCCTCCTATATACCAAAGACAAAAAGGCTGAGAAAGAAATTAGGGAAACAACACCCTTCACAATAGCCACTAATAACATAAAGTACCTTGGTGTGACTCTAACCAAGCAAGTGAAAGACCTGTTTGAGAAAAACTTCAAGTCTCTGAAGAAAGAAATTAAAGAAGATATCAGAAGATGGAAAGATCTCCCGTGCTCATGGATTGGTAGGATTAACATTGTGAAAATGGCCATACTGCCAAAAGCAATCTACAGATTCAATACAATTCCCATCAAAATACCAACTCAATTCTTTACAGACCTTGAAAAAAAGATTCTCAGCTTCATATGGAGAAACAAAAAACCCAGAATCTCCAAAACGATCCTGTACAACAACAGATCATCTGGAGGTATCTCCATTCCTGATCTCAAGCTGTACTACAGGGCAACAGTAATAAAAACTGCATGGTATTGGCATAGAAACAGAAAGGAGGATCAATGGAACAGCATAGAAGACCCAGAAATAAATCCACACACCTATGAATACTCGATATTTGACAAAGAATCCAAATCCATTCAATGGAAAAAAGACAGCATCTTCAACAAATGGTGCTGGACCAACTGGATGTCTACATGCAGAAAAATGAAAATAGATCCATATTTATCACCCTGCACAAAACTAAAGTCAAAGTGGATCAAGGACCTCAACATAAAACCAGATACCCTAAATCAATTCGAAAAAAAAGTGGGGAAGAGCCTAGAACTCATTGGCACAGGAGACAACTTCCTGAACAGAACACCAACAGCATAGGCTCTAAGAGCAACAATCAATAAATGGGACCTCATGAAACTGAAAAGTTTCTGTAAAGCAAAGGATACCGTCATCAAAACAAAACGACTGCCTACAGATTGGGAAAGTATCTTCACTAACCCTTTATCTGACAGAGGACTAATATCCAGTATATACAAAGAACTAAAGAAGCTGAAAAGCAGCAATCCAAGTAATCCAATTAAAAAATGGGGAACAGAGCTAAACAGAGAATTCTCCACAGAGGAATATCGAATGGCAGAAAAACACTTAAAGAAATGCTCATCCTCATTAGCCATCAGGGAAATGCAAATCAAAACGACCCTGAGATATCACCTTACACCCATCAGAATGGCTAAGATGAAAAACTCAAGCGATAAGACATGCTGGAGAGGTTGTGGAGAAAGGGGAACCCTCCTCCACTGCTGGTGGGAATGTAAACTGGTACAACCACTCTGGAAAGCTATCTGGCGCTTTCTAAGACAAATAGGAATAGTGCTTCCTCCAGACCCAGCTATACCACTGCTAGGTATATACCCAAAGTTTGTTCAAGTACACAAAAAGGACACTTGCTCAACCATGTTTATAGCAGCTCTATTTGTAATAGCCAGAACCTGGAAACAACCCAGATGTCCATCAACGGTGGAATGGGTACAGAAATTGTGGTATTTTTATACAATGGAATACTACTCAGCAATCAAAAAGGAGGAAATCATGAAATTTGCAGGCAAATGGTGGGATCTGGAAAAGATCATTCTGAGTGAAATATCCCAGAAGGAGAAAGACAAACATGGGATATACTCACTTATATAGACCTATAAGATATGATAAACATAATGAAATTTATACACCTAAAAAAGATAATCAATTGAGTTGACATGGGGTAAGATGATCAATCCTCGTTTAGAAAGACAGATGGGATGTGCATTGAACGTATGACAGGAGTCTACTGAGCGCATCTGAAAGACTCTAACTAGCAGTGTTTTCAAAGCAAAGACTCATGACCAAACCTTTGGCAGAGTACAGGGAATCATAAGAAAGAAGGGGAGTTAGTCTGATGGGGAAAGGATAGGAGCTCCACAAGGACCAAATATATCTGGGCACAGGGTCTTTTCTGAGACTGACATTCAACCAAGGACCATGTATGGATATAACCTAGAACCTCCGCTCAGATGTAGCCTGTGGTAGCTCAGTAACCAATTGGTTTCCCAAAGTGAGGGGAACAAGGACTATTTCTAACAGGAACTCAATGACTGGCTCTTTGGTCTCCCCACCCCCGAAGGGAGGAGCAGTCCTGTTAGGCCACAGAGGAGGGCTTTGCAGCCAGTCCTGAAGATACCTGATAAAACAGGATCAGATGAATGGGGAGGAGGTCCCCCCTATCAGTGGACTTGGAAAGGGGCACGGTGGAGATGAGGGAGGGAGGGAGGGAGGGACTGGAAGGGAATGAGGGATCGGGACACGGCTGGGATACAGAGTTAATAAAATGTAAGTAATAAAAAAAATAAATAAATAAATAAAAAAAAGAAAAATTCTCAACTTCATATGGAGAAACAAAAAACCTAGAATTTCCAAAACGATTCTGTATAACAACAGATCATATGGAGATATCTCCATCCCTGATCTCAAGCTGTACTACAGAGAAATAGTAATAAAAATAGCATGGTATTGGCATAGAAGCAGAAAGGTGGATCAATGGAACCAAATAGAAGACCCAGAAATAAACCCACACACTTATGACTACTTGATTTTTGACAAAGAAGCCAAAACCATTCAATGGAAAAGAGACAGCATCTTCAACAAATGGTGCTGGTCCAACTGGATGTCTACATGCAGAAAAATGCAAATCCATATTTATCACCATACACAAAACTAAAGTCCAAGTGGATCAAAGACCTCAATATAAAACCAGACACACTAAGCCTGTTAGAAGAAAAAGTGGAAGAGAGCCTTGAATTCATTGGCACAGGAGACAACTTCCTGAACAGAAAACCAACAGAACAGGCTCTAAGATCAACAATCAATAAATGGGACCTCATGAAGCTGAAAGCTTCTGTAAAGTAAGGGACACTGTTGTCAGAACAAAACAACAGCCTACAGATTGTGAAAGGATCTTCACCAACCCTATATCTGACAGAAGGCTAATATCCAGAATACATAATGAACTAAAGTTAAAAAGCAACACAGCAAGCAATCTAATGAAAAAATGGGGTACGGAGCTAAACAGAGAATTCTCTGTAAAGGAATATAGAATGTCAGAGAAATACTTAAAGAGATGCTCAACCTCCTTAGCCATCAGAGACATCCTTTGAATTTTTATCTGTAATTTCAGCAGATGTCTGATTGCAAGGTGATTTACATTATTGACGTTGCTTCTTTAGCTAGCTGATGCCACCTCACTGCCACAACTAGATTTCACTGCTTGGCTCTTGAGCATGGAGTTTTGTTTTGGTTTTTTTTTCATATTGATGGAATCCTGGGGTGGGGAGAATTCCCTTGGCAGGAAGATGATTTTTCCTGAAGGAGGCTTTCTCTGATTTTTGGGTATGGTCACGGAATGGCTGGTGTTTCTCTGGAATTGCTACTGATCACCTCAGGCGTTTAGACCTGAGTGGTAACTTTGGTCTTTGTTAGGCAGCGGGCCTCTCCTCTCATAGGAGTCCTGGAGACAGCTCCCCTGCTGCTGGGTTTCTTGCTCTGAATTTAGTGAGCTGCTGCTGTTTTTACACTGTTTTCCAGGCACAGCCCTCTTGAAGAATTTGCTGATTCCCTAGCTGTGGGGTTTTCTCCCAACAGGGAAACTCAGTCTCTGGTGCCCTGGGGCCCACAGTTCTGTCTGGGAAGGTGAGTCAGGTGTGCAGCAGGTCTCTCGGCTGGCAGCTGAGTGCTCTGCTCTGGGCTGGAGGCTGTGCACCCCCTGCCAGTCCCCAGGACCTTTTCCAGGGATTGGCTGCTGACCTGAGGTCGGTCCCAATTGATTCCCACACTGTGGGATTTCCTCTCACCTGGGAATCACAATCTCTGGTGTTTTAGGGCCCAGAGTTCAGTCTCCTGGTCGCTGTGTCGAGACTGCTGTCCTCCTCCTCAGACACAGTGTCTTCCCAACGCCGTCATCTTGGATCTCCCCCTAGTATGGAGTTTTAATAAACAACTTTGAGTTCTTAGTGTGAAGACAGTGGAGTTGAGGGGGAGGTGGTTTGAAGAGGAATGGCACCCATAGACTCATGTGGGAGCATGCTTAGCCCTTAAGGAGTGGCACTATTAGGAGGGCTTTGTTGGAGTAAGTGTGGCATTATTAGAGTAAGTGTGGCACTGTGGAGGCAGGCTTTGAGGTCATGTATACTCAAGCTACATCCATTGTGGCACACAGTCTCTATCTGCTGCTTTTGAATCAAGATGTAGAACTCTCACCTCCTTCTCTAGCACCATATCTGCCTGCACACTGCTATACTTCCAGCCATGGTAATAATCTACCAAACTTTTGAAATTGTAAGCCAACCCCAATTAAATATTTTACTTTATAAGAGCTGTCATAGTGTCTCTTCACAGCAATAAAACCCAAACTAAGACAGTAGGGTAACTATCAAAATGTCATAGTTCCAAAGGTAAATTCACAGGTTCAAGTGCAGCTACTAGAACCAAACATCAAAGCAGTACCACAAAGCCAGAAAATGAAGCAGAATCTGTGGAAAAGTGCTGCTTCCTAGTTTGCTTTCCATGGCTTCCTCAGCCTGCTTCTTCTTTTTTTTTTTTTTATACCACTGAAGGTTACCTGTGAAGGTGGTACCATCTCCAGTTTAGTTAGTCCTATCATACCAATCATTAATCAAGAAAATACCCTGCAGGCTTCTCTGGATGCAATCTGATGCAGGCATTTTCTTAATTGCAGTTCCTTTGTACAGATAACTCTAACTTGTGTCAGGTTGACAAAAATTAACCAGGAGAGGTGTTTTCTCATTCCTGGACTTATTTGTAGTCCAGAGTGAGGACAAGTGTTGGCCAGTAAAGCTATGCATGATGGCATTGATAGCTTTATTTCTTGGACAAAAATGAAAAATAATCTTGAAGCCTTTGGTTCAACTGTTCTTCACAGTGTTATGGAATGATGTTTGAAGACCTATATTCTGCTGTGTTGGAGAGAACAAAAAACAGGAGGTAGTCACAAAGTACTGATTTCTGATAGTTAACAAAATATTTTAATGACATTTTAGATTTTTCTGTAAAGTTTTAGAAATATTTTGGAAATTCTCAGTAGCAAAATGTAGCAGAATTTGAATAAAGTATTGAAATGCACTGGGTAAATAGGAAGTAAATTCTTTATCTACAAATGAAGTACAACTTTAAAATCAAAAGTCCTTAATTGATGTAAAGAAGAATAAAGATGGCCCTTCATCCTTAACCTCTGGAGAGGATAGGAACTCCACAAGGAAAGCAACAGAACCAAAAAAATCTGAGCACAGATTTTTGAGACTGATACTCCAACCAAGTACCATGCATGGAGATGGCCTGGAACCCCTGCACAGATGTAGCCAAGGGTTCCATAGTAATGGGAACAGGAACTGTTTCTGACATGAACTGATTGACCTGCTCTTTGATCACCTCCCCCTGAGGGTGGAGCAGCCTTACCAGGCCACAGGGGAAGACAATGCAGCTACTCCTGATGATACCTAATAGACTAGGATCAGAAAGAAGGAAAAGAAGACCTCCCCTATCAGTGGACTTGGGGAGGGGCATATGTGGAGAGAAGGGAGGAAGGGATTTGAATGGGAGGAGAGAGGAAGCTACAGTGGGGATACAAAGTGAATAAAGTGTAATTAATAAAAAAACTAATATAAAAAAACAATTCCAACTATACAAAGGTTAGAGGTCTAAGATGAATGCATCTGCTTTTATTACAATAAGCATAATATTAAACTATCACAATCTTGAAACATCTTTTTAATAATACATTGAAATATAAATTCCTAGGAGAGACATGTATTCAATGTGTAGCTCTCCTAGCAAATGGAGTGAAAAATTGGATACCTTTGTTAGGCATCCAATCTGAATTGTTTTCTTCTGTGATGAGTAGCAGGCAACTTGAAATTTATTGATTTGGAATAACTGAATTTTTTGGCTGTCATGAATTTTAAACAAGAAGTATTACTTATATTTTCAGAAAGACAATTACTGAGAGAAGAAAAGAGTGAAATTTTGGTAAAGATGGCCTTCTCACCAATCCACAGATTCAATACAATTTCCATCAAAATTCCAACACAATTCTTTACAGACCTTGAAAGAACAATTCTCAATTTCATATGGAAAAGCAAAAAAAGCCAGTATAGCTAAAACAATTCTGTACAATAAAAGAACTTTTGAAGGTATCACAATACCTGATTTCAAGCTGTAGTAATAAAACCCACATGGTATTGGCATAATGTAGGCTAATAATACATAAGACAGGTTAATCAATGGAATCCAATCAACAACCCAGAAAAAAAAAAAAAAACCCACACACCTATGACATCTGATTTTTGACAGAGACCAAAACCATACAAGAGCAAAAGGAGCATCTTTAATAAGTGGATGTCTACATGTAGAAGAATATTAATAGATCCATATTTATCACTGCACAAACTCAAGTTCAAGTGGATCAGAGACCTCAACATAAAACCAGATACACTAAATCTAATAGAAGAGGAAGTGGGGAAAATCCCTTAACTCATTGGTACAGGAAACAACTTTCTGAAATTTTATTTGGAAACAGTATTTTAACAAAATGGAGCTCAAAATTATTCTCACCAAGTTTCTGAAATATGTTTGCTAAATAATCTTCAAAAATGTAAGGTTTAAACATAAGGTTTTAAAACTTAAGGTTTAAAATGTGCCATTTTAAAAGTTAAGTTGAAGACTCAAATGAAAAGCAGAGTAGCATTATTTTCACCTGCCCAAGCACAAAAATTCAGTACTGAGCATTGGCATATGCCAATGTTAGGAGCAAACATGTTCAGGAGCAGGAGATCTGCAATGGCTCATTTTACCTGTCAAACCTTGACTATCACTGAGTTAGTGTAATCTTTCTGAAAGCAAATATTTAAAAGAAAAACCGCCATGCATTCTCTAAAGCAAGTTCTCAGCTTTTTCACAGGCAGACTGACCACCACATTGCCAGCTTTTACGAGTTTTGCTAGGTTTGGGAATGTGTTTGCTCCATGTAGAATTTTTTACTGACTGATGGTTGGTTGATTGTGGAAGAACCTGTAGAAAGATTGAGGAAGACACTGAAGACCTAAACCCTGACACCATAGAACAGTGAGTGTGTGGCCTTACCCAAGTCAGTTCTGCACTTGTGGACAGCATTAAAATAGGCTGCACGAGATCATGTTCAAGGGCTTATTTTTTATTTATTTATTAATTATTATTATTATTATTAATTACACTTTATTCATTTTTTTATCTCCCCATAAGCCCCTCCCTCCTCCCCTCCTGATCTCACCATTCCTCCCCTTTCTGCATGCATGCCCCTCCCCAAGTCCACTGATATGGGGAGGTCTTCCTCTTTTTCTTTCTGATCTTAGACTATCAGTTCTCATCAGAAGTGGCTGCATTGTCATCTTCTGTGGCCTGGTAAGGCTGCTCCCCTCTCAGGGGGAGGTGATCAAAGAGCAGGCCAATCAGTTTATGTCAGAGGCAGTCCCTCTTCTCATTACTATGTAACCCACTTGGACACTGAACTGCCATGGACTACATCTGTGCAGGGGTTCTAGGTTATCTCTATGAATAGTCCTTGGTTGGAGTATGAGTCTCTGGGAAGTTCCCTGTGTTCAAATTTTCTTGTTCTGTTGCTCTTCTTGTGGAGTTCCTGTCCTCTCCAGATCTTGCTATTTCCCACTTCTTACATAAAATTCCATTCACTCTGCCAGTTGGCCATCAGGCTCAGCATCTGCTTTCATAGTCTGTGGGGCAGAGGCTTTCAGAGGCCCTCTGTGGCAGGTTCCTAGGTTGTTTCCTGTTTTCTTCTTCTGCCTTTCAGAGGCCCTCTGTAGCAGGTTCCTAGGTTGTTTCCTGTTTTCTTCTTCTTCTGATGTCCATCCTCTTTACCTTTCAGGATGAGGATTGAGCGTTTTAGTTAGGGTCCTCTCTTTTGCTTAGTTTGTTTAGATGTACCGATTTTAGTGGGTTTATCCTATGCTGTATGCTTATATGAGTGTTTATGTGTTTATATATATGTATATATGTTTATATGTATGTATGTACCGTGTGTGTCTTTTTGCTTATGGGTAATGAAAAATAAGGAAATCATGAAATTATTTTTTATGGTTCTAAATTGTGTAATATTACCTAGACTAGAAAAATATAAATATTTGTTAATATATATTTGATTGTTAGAATAATTAATACATTTTATGGCATTTATAAAGCATGAAATGGAAGCTCTAATTGACTTGAAATATATAGAACAGTCTGCAATGAGTCATTAGCCACCCCAAATGCTGATGACAACTGATTTGAGAGATTCAAGTAGGACATCTGATCACTTCCCCTAGCTGGGCTGCTTTGTCTGGCCTCAACGGAAGAGGATGCACTTAGTCCTGATGAGACTTGATGTGCCAGAGTAGGTTGGAAGTGGTGGTGGTGGTGGTGGGTGAAGCTCACCTTTCCTGAGGAGAAGGGGAGGGTGGAAAAGGGGAAGAGTTTGGGAAAGTGGAAACAAGAGGAGAGGAGAGAGGGGATGGTGATTGGGATGTAAAGTGAATAAATAAATAATGAAAATTTTTTCTTAAATATTGTTTAATTTGTAAAATTTGTATTTTCTGTCTTGCCTGTAGTGCTGATGTAATAGGGACCAGCCCCAGCATTCAGACAGGTTCCAGGGGAGGAGATAAGGAACAGGCAGAGGGGATTGGGAGAATCTTACATTTCTGACTGACTAGCAACTCGGATGCTTCTTTATTTATACAGATTCCACAACAAAGGCAAATTTATGATTTTAAAAAGTTATACAGATCATATCATTTTGTCTCTGGATAAATGTTACAAGAACAGAGAGAATAGGTATTATCAGTCTCAAATAATTTTAGAGTATATAAGTATTTGTGACATATGACCGTCTAGTCTTCAGGAAAACGAAACATCAAACAGATAGAAAAATATCTGAGTTAGTCTAACGGGTTCCCAAACCTTGAACAATGTTTAATGGGTGAAGCTCAACTTGTGAGTTAGCCTAGCTTAAAAGTTTGAAAGCTGCATTGTCTTCCTCTGTGGCCTGGTAAGCTGTTCCCCCCTCAGAGGGAGGTGTTCAAAGAGTAGGCCAATCAGTTCATGTCAGAGATAGTCCCTGTTCCCATTACTATGGAATCCACTTGGACACTGAACTGCCATGGGCTACATCTGTGTGGGAGTTCTAGGTAATATCCATGAATGGTCCTTGGTTGGAGAAAAGGGGTCTCAGAAAAGACCCCTGTGCCCAGATTTTTTGGTTCTGTTGCTCTCCTTGTGGAGCTCCTGTCCTCTCCAGGTCTTACCATCTCCCCCTTCTTTCATAAGATTCCCTGCACTCTGCCCAAAGTTTGGTTATGAGTCTCAGCATCTGCTCTGATATCTTGCAAGGTAGAACCTTTCAGAAGCCCTCTGTGGTAAGCGCCTGTCCTGTTCCATATTTTCTCCTTTTTCTGATGTCCATCCTCTTTGCCTTTCTGAATGGGGATTGAACATTTTAGCCAGAGTCCTTCTTCTTGATTAGTTTCTTTAGGTGTACAGATTTTAGTATGTTTATCCTATATTATATATCCACTTATGAGTGAGTATATACCCTGTGTGTCTTTCTGCTTCTAGGATCCCTCACTTAGGATGATCTTTTCCAGTTCCCACCATTTACCTGCAAATTTCATGCTTTCCTAGTTTTTTATTGCTGAGTAATGAAGGAAGGAGAGAGGAGGACCTCCCCTATCAGTGGACTTGGGGAGGAACATGGTGGAAAAGGGGGAAGGAGGGTGGGATTGGGAGGGAAGAAGGGAGGGAGCTACAGAGGGCTACAAAGTGAATAAACTGTATTTAATAAAAATTAAAAAAATTAAAAAGTTTGAAAGCTCTCCTAGGATGGAGGCTGACTTGTTCTATTTATTTGTTTCTCTTTGTTTTTTAGTTAAAAGACCTCATTGTAACTTAGTGTGATCCATTCTCCTTATGACTGAAAATTTTTTATATTGATTTTATATCATCTCTATATATTACCAAAGGTTGTTTTAGGCAAATCAACTTTGTTATTAGGTTTTTATTTTTCTGGGGACAATGTCATGTAAACTACATACAGAAGGAAGCCTGTAATCTGATATGCTTCCAAATCTATGTTTCTGAGTTGCTGAGGGGCAGGTGTGCCTATGCTTTTTACAATCTCCATGGAACCCAAAGTGAACAATAGCAGAAGGGCGAAAACAGCATTTGCTTCAACTTTAATGGACTGTATCAAATAGCTGTGCTGGCTTCATGGCTCTCACCACTTTTCATGGCTGCGCCAATGATGATATATACCTTATATCCTCCTGAATCTTAGGGATTTTACTTTATTATTATCATTTCCTTTTTTTCTGTTTCTTCAATGTCTTCAACCTCTCTGCATATGAATATTTTCTAGTCTTTTCTATGTAAAATAATCACCCTCCTGAATTCCATTGTTCTCTGGCTCTGATTCCCTTCTTCCATATTCACAGGTATTTGCCTCTTTGACAGTGTCAGAATAGCAGTTTCTTTGCATAATTATTGAAAGAAACCATTTTTGTGCTATAAAAAGAACAAGACTCACAGGCTTTCTAGTTTCAAAGCATACAGTTTTATTACATAAATATCAGGAGTCATCATACAATGTTCCACTTCAAAAACAGATGTGTATATATCACATACATATACACACATAAATATATTTTTCAATTTCCAAAAATGGGGAGCTTTTTCTTTTTGTATTTAAAGTATACGCCATACCAGTTTCACATATACTTTTCTAATTTAGTATCATATTATATTTCCTCAAGAGTAGGTGTATACTTAAACTATGATGTAGGCACTCATGATTTCGATTCCTTGTTAGTTGGTTGTCAAAATTAAACTTTCAATTGCTTGAATAATATCTTCTTAACTTCCCCCACTTACCTCAAGAATCACCTCTTACCCGAAGTAAATCACTCCAATTTGAGCTAAGAAATCACAGGGTTGAAATAATTAATATTTAAAGATGTTTAAATAATTAATATTTAAAGATAATTGATTATATACACTCTGTGAACTAGTTAAATAACTGTAGTGATTGTATCTCTTTTTAGCTGTGTTATTTCAAAGCAGTGATAGCCTACTTTGGTCTTTTAATATGTGATTTTATAAATAAATTCAAAAGGCATTAAATGTGTTGATGTATTCTAATTCTGTATTTTACAATATGTCTACAGAGAAATGCTACCAAAAATTAGATTGGTTTTATCTAATTTAAAAATATCATTGGTTTGCTACCTCCAACATAAATTTGGTAGATATACAAGAGAATTCTCAGTTTAGATGGTAGTGTCAAATATCATGCCTATGTGCAGCATGAAATGAATAGTGATGATGCTGATTCATTTTTTGAGATTGAAGCTATTACTATTTGTATTATACCAGACAACAAAGTATCCAAGTGAGTGAGGAGGAATTCAAAATTACATCAAAAATAAGCAGAGGCTATTGATTTCTGTTCAGCCAGAATTTTCTAAGGAGTTCATCTTAACAGGTTGAATGATACTTTGTCAAAGGCTCATAGTACCCTTAGACCAAATTATTGCTGTTTTGTTAGCACAAGGAAAACTCCTGTCTTGCTTGTGATTATAACGTATTCTCATACTGAGCATTAAATACATCAATTTAATTGTGATTGAGCAGCTCATAAAATGATTTGAAATTTGTTTAGTTTTGGAAATAAATAAAAATATATAGTGCAGTGTTACTTATTTAAAAATAATAATTTGTATGTCATCAGAGATGAACTTTTATAAATATCTTCATATTGTTGCTATTTTAAATTCCATTGTGGAAGAGAAGGATTGAGTCTGTCTATATGAATGTAAGTTTATCTATCAATTTTCTTATATTGAGAACCCCTTCAGATGCTTTGAATATATACATATGACCATCAAGTTAATCATCAAAGGAAATAAAACAAATAAAGTATAGCAAAGGTAGTGTTAACTTCACTTAGGTTATCACTTCCCTTTGCCAGAGTTTAATTTGGCTGAAAGTTATTTGAAATAAACATATCAGGAACAATCCTCAGTAATAATTCTTGTTTATAAATACAGATTTATATGATTGAACTTACATTTATAAGTCAAAATTAACAATTACTTTTACACAAACCATAATCACTGTAAAATATCCAACAACTAAGAAGTTTATATTTATGCTTCAATATTCAGCACTCATCTTCATACATGTCAGCCATAATACTTGTCTACACACAATAAATTTAAGAAAAAGAATAAGATGGACAGATAGATAGAAATTAAATATATAATCTTGTGGGCTTAGAAAGCTTGAGCAATGACCTTTTCATAGCTGGTGGACTAACCTCATACCATCACAATTTCTTTCTTAGTATCTATTTACATTTATATAGCTATAAATATATGCTGTGTGCATTTTTGAATTTACAGTATATGTATACACAAATACTTTATTCTTAGACTCATTCATGAACATACCGATCATATGCACAGCATAATGAAAACACTTATTTCCTTACATAAAACTCACTTATAATTGTTCACTTGTTCGAAAGTGCAAAAATATTATACAGATTAATATTATTTCTCTCATTAAAAATCACTTTTTATGCTGTAGTTTTTATAATTTACAAATAAATTATGAAATATAGTTTATTCACAAATTGAAATTAATTACAGTGTTGTAACAAGGCATTGTTGAGGTTTTGATTTTTTAGCATACTTGAAGTCATTTGTCTTTCAAAACAAAGACATAAATAAGTTATTGTTAGTTTTTGTTGGGCTAACTTTTTAAGTATTCATAAAATATGCAATTACAATTCTAAAGCTCATGCGAGTCAAATGGTGTTTGTGTACAGTATTAATCACTGCTGCTCCATCTATTTTTCTGGAAGAGTCTTCTTCAGAACAGTTGAGCTGAGATGACTAAGCTACAACATTTCTGGTAAGTTTATCCCTCTAGAAAAGGCAAAAGAGTAAGAGAGGCAAAACTGAGGAGGAATAATTGAGATGGTCAGGAGAAATAGCCACAAGTGCAATCATGATTTTAATGGCAGTGCCCAGGTCTTCAACCTTTCTTGCCTCATTAACAACCTGAAAATGTTCAGTTCTTTAAAACATTGATTGTACTCGTCCATTAAATATCAGTTGTGCTGCTCCATTGCTCATGTCTGTCATTTCCTGTTAGGAAAATAACATGAAATAATTAAAACTCATTTTCAAAGTAAGACATTGATATACTTAATAGAAACAGAATTTACAAGCCAATGAAAATATGTTTTTTTTTTTAGGGGGAGAGGACAAGATTATTGCTGTGATTTATGAAATGAAATTTTATGGCATCTTGTACACATGAAAATGTTGAAGTGACAGCCCAGACATATATACACAAATTAGTTCACTCTCTATCCACATGCTTAAATTTTCCCCCTTTCTTCAACTCTATTTTGGAAGGAAGTAACATAGAAAAAAGATGGCTAAATAACCAAGTTTTCCCAATATTCAGGCTTCTCTGCCAAGCACATCAACTAAGTTTTACAGGTTTTAGAAGAACATGGGGCCTTTATGTTCTCAGTGAGAAATATGTTGGTTGTATTTAGGTTTGATTTTGTTTTAAACAAGGTCTAGAAATGTAGCTCAGACTGATGCTGAATTTGTGTAGCTCAAAGCTGCTTCAAACTTGCAATTTTTCTGCCCCAGCCTCCTGAATATTGAGATTCTAGGTAAACCATCATGCCTAGCTAGGAAAATTGTTTATAATAATACTATCACTTATACAGTAAAAAGCAACAATAAAAACTTGGAGTATGTTTTTAAATGTGCTTGGGAAGACATGAATATACAGATTCGAGAAATAAAGCAACATAATAAATTCCATTTGCAGTTACAGAAAACAGCTAAATAAATTTTAGATGATTTGAATTCTATAGTTTTTTGACAATTTTTCTGCTTCTTTGGTTGATTCTGAGAGAAGGTTTTATGTAGCCCAGGCTTGTTAGAAACACACTATATACTTGGGACGGCCTCTACCTTCTGAGTTTTAGAAACCCAGGCATGTGCCACTATGCTTGAACTACAAGATGTTCGAGATACTAGGCAAACACTCCACCAACTAATTCACATTCCTAGACCCTGTTTATCAGCTATTAAGCCTTTTATCACACAATGAGAAGTCATGAGATCAGAGGCCCATCCACATTTATCATAGTACACTGTATTATAGATAGCATATTAGTATCATCTATTATTCAAGATTGACAATTCTATACTTCAACAAGGTGGCTTTCAAAAGGGCAGCAAAAACATATCAAATAAAGCTGTTTTCATAGTCTTTTTCTTACTAGCCATTTTTATCCTGTCTCTATTAGGGAGACTTCTAAGGATGAGCACAGTGAAAGCAGGCCTGAAAACATGGGGTCATTGGCCTGGTGTTAATTTTATAAAAACTGCTTGACAGAGAGTTTAACCACACTCTTAATTTAATTCCTTAAATTATCATTGTAAAATTCAATGAAGCATATTTTCTTATTTATACTGCTAGCAAAGAAAGAAAATTTCTTAGTAAGTACATAGAAATAAGAATCTCACCTGCCATTTTCTTTCCCTAAAAAGAATTCAAATTTTATAAAATGCCTAAAACCAATAAAACTAAACTATTAATCTTGTTGTAAGATTATAAGAAAAATGTTTTCTAAAATCTTATACATTCAAATAATTTTCTTAATTACACTCACTCAAACACACAGTAAAATTACTGATAGAAAATAATAGTGAAAGTTAGTTTTAAATGGAAGAGTCTCATCATTTTATTTGCAAATTGGCATTTCCAATATAATAAGACCATACCTCTAATCTGGGCAAAGAACAGACTTAGATGTTTATAAATAAGTGCACTTCCTTCAAAGAGGCTGCAAATGTAACTTTCTGCATTTCTAGTTACTATTCTTGTCCAAACCAAGAGCCTTGAATATTTATTGTTCACAACTGGAAATACATGCAATAAATTGGAAATGTAGTATATATCAGACCATTTTACCAAAAGTAACGCACCATACAGACATTTTACTATATTAATGTTAAACTTTGGCTATCTGTTCATGCAATTTTGGCATGACAGAAATATACAGTTTGTCTTTATCCAGACTCATCTATTATGAAAAGCAAAATTCTAATCTGTGAATGATGATACTGAGTCAGAATTGTGATGCAGCAGAGTGTAAAGGGAATTATGAATCATCCAAGCAGAACTGTGCTTGGATGCTTAGAGGCAGGCTGAATATTTAAAATACTCAACCAACTTTGAAGCTATAAGATTCTGCCATGTAGGCTTATGTCTGCTCCTCAGAGTAGTCCTTCTGCAAGTGATACTTTGAGGAACATATAACATCAGCGAAGACCGATATGCTGACATCATGGCTTTCTACTAAAGGCAGTGCTTCCTGTAGCAGCATTACAACATGGTAACTCCCTAGAAGTCAGCATACCTTGTAGGTAACTCTGGAGTTGGAGGCACTGCCGGGCAGCTGGGCAAGTCGGTTATTTCAATAGCCCTCAATCTCTAATGTAAATATAACAATTATACAATAAATATTGAACAAACATATGCAAAGAAAATCTAAAAAATACTAGCATAAAAACAGAACAAAATGGAACTGCTATCACAACTTGCAATAATGCAACAATTTAATGACCTGCTTTAAAACTAGTAAGTCCTTTGATTTATAATGTCAATTCTTTTACTTTGAATGACATGTACAAATCTGCCCACAATTACTTCCTTCGGACAGTTAATGAGAATCCCTTCTCCTTATGTATAGATAATATACAAAATAAAGACAAATGAAGTACAAAATAAATATTAACTTAAAGTAACATTATAAAGAAATATGCACAACTCAATACGATTTTTGTGCTATAATCTTACAATTTTCTTTTCAAGGAATAATCAAAATATAATTTGCTCACTATCTTAGTGAGTTGATTTTACAGATGTTTATTTTCCTCAGTAGGTGAAATAATAGAAACTTAATTTAGAAATGTGTACCAAATGTAAAAGGAACACACACAGTTCTTTCTAGACTATTTGTTCCACAATGCAACTAATATAACTTTCTATTAAAATAAGTTTCATGAAGTAATTATTCAAGCAGCATTGTGTAAAATAGAGCCAAACCTATCCAAACATGCATGAAGTTTAGATGAGAATTCAACGAAGCTTTATATGGATTGTAATATCTGCATCGATAGACAAGGCTTTTTGTTGCCTTACTAAAGAGCCTCTTTTATGCTTGAGGATCCAATTTACATAATCAAATGCACCAACTTATATGTACAAAGGATGTACTGGAAAAGAGAATTCATGTGATTTCTAAAGCTGGCATTATTGAGTGGAGGCTGTATTTAGCTTATGTTTTTCCTCAATGTAATACATAAAAATCCATATTTATAAGGTGTTTAATATTTTATAAAATGCTATTTTAGGAGCTGTGTTTTCAAATAGACAAAGGCTATGAAATTCTGCTGAAATGTTTGTACTTATGAATTGCAGAAAAAACTAATTAAAAAACCCTATTTTTAATCTAATAGGGTCAAACTTAGAAAATGTGATTTCCCAAATTGCCATCTAAACTTGCAAGTTGATTCACTTGGAAATTGTAGGGCTTATTGCATGGTAGCAGTGTGATGCAAGATAAAAAAAAAACTTACTTTCTCAGCCATTTCATGAGAGTGATGAAGGGAATGTTCCCTTTCTGAGAACATCCTCCTTTGCTCATAACTGGCTAGACGACAAGTGAGCCAGGAGGAGATAGTGCAGCCACCAATGCCAATA
The DNA here is from genome assembly GCF_030254825.1 of Meriones unguiculatus. Taxonomy (NCBI): domain Eukaryota; kingdom Metazoa; phylum Chordata; class Mammalia; order Rodentia; family Muridae; genus Meriones; species Meriones unguiculatus. The sequence continues at coordinate 122,426,076 of NC_083355.1, read as the reverse complement.
CATGCCAAAGACATGGAAGCAATATGCAGTGGGTACAGGAATGAGGTCTTTTTTGTGACTGCCCGAAGAAACTGAAAATTCAGGATGCCTCCAATGAGTCCACAGATACAGCAGGCTGAAAAAAGTATCATCTGAGAAGAAGAAAGAGGGTGTTAAAATTGATAAGGCTGAGATATTCAGAACATAGAGTCTCAAAATACTGCAGGCTAAGAATGGTAAACAGTTTTATAACTTAATTTAGTGTTTATTTGTACATTATAAGATAACTATAAGATAAGATTGTTTGCTGTCAACAGTTGAGTTCAACAAGTATTTTTTGAGTACCTAGTATCTACTGGTACTAAGTTAGAATGCATTTGGCATCATGAGGAATTGTGTATTAATACCCTTCAGTGCAATGAGCTTTAAAATATAAGCATGACATGGTCAATATTTGTGTTTAGAATTTTGGAATTTTTGTTTCTTTAAAAACACAGCAATATTATAACAATATGTTTTTATTTTAATCTCAGGTGTGAGACTATGGCGTTGCTTCAGGACAGCTGACTATGATTTGCCCCGTGCTCCAGCAGAGGCATGGTTTTGCCACCTGCAGATAGTTTCTGCGTATGTGTGACATTTGGAATTCTGGGGACTATTCAGAGGGTATATAAATCCTAGTGCCCTGAGAAGCAGATTGTTGGTTATTTGCGATTGGTTCCGGTTTTTTAAAACATCATACTAAAGGGAAGAAGAAGAGGAGGAAGAGGACAAGGAGGAGGAGAAGGACAAGGAGGAGGAGAATAATGAGGAGGAGGAATAAATCAGATTTCCTGATGCTGAAGAGCAAATTTTCCTGAAGAAACTCAACTCAACTTGCTCCTAAATCAGCAGAAAATAGTCTAATGATAACATCACCCTCTTTACCATCTATCATTTTCCTCCTGTCTGGTGTTAAGTTGTTGAAATGATAGAAAAAAAAAAGAACTCACATAGTAAAAATCAGGCTACAAATATTAAATGGGGGTGGAGTTGATTTAGGAGTAAAGGGAGGAAACTTTTATCCAAGTAGTACTGGTTAGCAATTTCCTTGAATGAAGCTCCAGGAGAGGGCCAGGCAATGAATGCATAAAGGAACACTAATTAAAGCTTGACCGGCAAAGTTCTTTACTAATACAGTCTTTTGTTTTATTTCTCTAATTTAATTCTTCCTTCCTTATTGCGCTTATGTCAGGGCTTATCATCAGAGCTGAAAACCTGATGATAGAGCAAAAAAATTTTTGTATATGTGATTGAATATAATGTTGAAAATTGACTACAAAATCACAAAATTATCCCATATAGTAGCAAATATATTTCAAAATTTAAGTCGAATCAACCAGTTACATCCTATTTTAAATGATACTCATTTGCTGTGTTGTTTCTTGAGTATATGTTTTGGTGTTTACTCATTCACAGACAATACTAAATGATTACACATTCTTGCCTTCAACTAGTGATTGAATTTTATTATAAAAGTAAATATTTATTTTTACCTAAACATGTATGTCTCTGCTAATGTTATTCTCAGTGTCTGTAATAGTAAATGATACTCCATTCGTATGTGTTGGTAGAATATTATCAGCTATGAATTAAAATATTAGAATTAGCGTCCAGGTTCTTAATTATATAATATTTAAATACCATTACACAAGAGATTCTAGAACGATGAGGCATCAGTAAAAAAGACATGTTGTAAAACATTTACTGTTCAGCATAAAATCCTTGGGGCTACATGTCACTTATGAGCTTCAGAAAATACAGAAATATAATGCATGGTCTAATGGTAACTACATTTACCATTTACATAGTAGTTTCAAAATTTTACCTTTATAACTTAAAAGGGAATTAGAAAAACAGTGAAGACACACAGTGCCTTAAAAATTAAATGATACCCCTTCCTTCTCCAAGTCCCTTCCATTTATTTTTTGTCTTCTTTTAATTTCTTCTCTCAATAAGCTGTTCCAATCCAAGTATAACATGTATTGATAGTTAAAAGGTATAGAAATAATAAAAGCCATACCTACAGAGTGATGGAAGAATCATAGATGCCAACTACAAATACAAACATATTTTCCCAAAGGTCTTTTTCTTTCAAATGTTTAACAATTATATTACACATTATTGTCACAGTGAAGGCTTTATCTACCTTTCCTCAACAGAGATCATCACAAAGAGACATTTGAGAAAGATGAAAGATCTTTCTGCTCTGCTTCTGTGCCTGACTTATCATAAGAAACCTTTTCCTGAGCTCAAAGAACATTCTTCAGGGTCTTCAAGTAATTAAGTTTACTAATGTGTAAAGGATTACGATCTTTTCTATAGTATTCAGGAACATAAACCATGTCTCTTCCATTTTTTTCTTTTTAAAAGATTTATTATTGTTATTTATCATTTACAATTTATTCATTTTGTATCTCAGTTATAATATAGCCCACTCCCTCATCTCCTCCCAGTCCCATCCTCCCTCTTTATTCCTCCCTTATTCCTCTTCCCTAGTCCACTGATAGGGGATGTCCTCCTCTGCTACTGTCTGACCCTAGCCTATCAGGTCCCATAAGGACTACCTGTATCCTCTTCCTCTGTGGACTGGCTAGGTTGCCCCACCAGGGAGAAGTGATCAAGGAGCAGGCAACAGAGTTTATGTCAGAGACTGTCTGTTCTCCCCTTACAAGGAACCCACATGGAGACTGAGCTTTCTAAGGGCTACATCTAAGCCAGGGCAGCCACGTCTTCTCTTATGCGTGCAGCAGTCTCTGCAGTCTCTCTCTGGGCCCATCTTTTTTTTTTTTTTTTTTTTTTTTTTTTTTTTTTTTTTTTTGGCTTTTTTGGTCTCCTTGTAGGCTCCTGTCCCCTCCATGTCCTTTTATATCTCCCTTCTTCCATAAGACTCCCTGTGCACTGCCCAAAGTTTGGCTGTGAATCTCTGCAACTGCTTCGATACCCTGCTGGGTGGAGTCTTTTCCTCTTCCATTTTTTTTAACTCTCATGAAATGTCAAGAAGGCAAAGGGAGTCTACATTTTAGCAAGTAGGGCTCCCGTCAGCTTATATCAGAGTTAACAGGGAGCATGCTGTCTATTCCAAAATCCTGTGATAGCACAATAAAACATCTGAAAAAGATTAAATGTGTACATACAATAATAAAAATGAATTAAATAAATCTTAAAGAACTAAATGTATCTATAGCACCACATCTATCTTGGTACTTTGCAAAATTTGCTTCCCAGTTAAAAAAAAACAAACAAACAATAATCCTTAGGCTCAGATCTATATCCCACAGAGTAGGTTTTACCTTTATTTGCTACGTGAAGGACCCAGGGGATTGCTTGGGAGTCTCTAAATGGAAAACTGTATAGACTCCCCTTTATAGTAAACATTAAAGTTTGAATATTCATGTATTTAAAGAGTGTAGCAGAGCTTTTCAAGGACTTTGGTGTTTTTTCTTATCTCTAATATTCTTGATAGGTTTCTTTAAAGCAATAAGGTCAGGATTAGCTTCTTAGTTTCCCTTTAATTCTAAATTAGCAGCATTAAGTAGACAGAAGTCTCTAGACATCATTTCTATTTTGAATGATTGGATCTCAAACCCTTCAATGTAGTATAAAACCAAGGCAAAAACTTACAATAAGTCCTGATTTTTTTTTGGCACACAGAATTCCACATATGCCACAAAGAAGAAACTGCAAAAGAAAGAAAGAAAGAAGTATTGTATTAACATAAAGAGGAGAATCCTAGGTTTTTAACTTGTTATAATCCATTCTTGACATTTGCTCCTAAGGAGTTCACATGTTTTCAGATTCCCATCAAAACCAAAAAAAAAAAAAAAAAAAAAAACCCAAAACAACAACAACAACAACAACAACAACAACAAAAAACCCAAAACCAAGACCAAAACAAAACAAAAAACCCACAAAACCAAACCTTGTTGTAGGATATCAAAGGCTAAAATATTTTTTTTGGAAAGGGTAATTGTGAGACTTACATAAAACTTAAACCAGCTTATCAGTTGGAAATACGTGAAGCAAAGGAACTAGAATTTTGCTACTCTTGTTTCATTTTACCGTTATTTTCTTTTCAATTTTCTCAGAGACAAATGTGTTATATTACATTCATTAACAGTAAGCACTTAGAAATCAATATATTATTTTATGAATAAGGAAGATAACCACAATAAAAAGATAAGACAACAAAGAAGGAGATCATCTTCCATATAGGCATTATTCTATGTCTCATTTTGAGACAACTACATCATTATGACAGAAAGATTGTCTCTGTGAACATTCCAAAGAACCCAGACAAATGAAACTTCTGATAGCATATGATTTCATATAAACAAAAAATGGGTCACAGAGCTGCTTTGTCAAACCATTATCCATCCATGATAAAAATACTTTGTATTGTAAAATAGTCAAGAATTTAATTTGGATAGAAATATTTTGGCTGTTTGAATGCAAATTTGTTCATACTTGACTTGGCCTAACCATGTAGTTAAAATAATTAATTCATTAATAAATAATAAGAAAACTGATGGCTTTCAAATTTGCTAAAAGAAAAACCTGCTTTCATTTGATTTAAAAAATTTTTTAAATGCAGAGTAAGTTCTACTGGCCTCTATTCTTTTGTTTTTATCTTATGCCAATAAGATGAGACAGTGAGTAAGGTTCTTGCCACAATACCTGACAATCTGAGTTCAATTTCTCTGACTTACATGGTAGAAGGAAAGAACAAACTCCTGCAGATTGTTATCTGATAGCCACATGTATAAACACACATACATACATACACATGCAGACACACACATAAAGACACTCACACACTCATAACAATCTAAATAAATGTAATAAAAATTTCAAATCATAGCAAACAAACTAGTTTCAAGTAAGTATTTTGTATCTGGATACATTTTTAAAAATACATACCAAACATCCTAAGACTTCTCTGAGATAATATGCATGTGAGGAATATATTGAAAAAACAATGGGTAAGTGAAGTTGCTGTGAAGGTAGTCTCCCATTAGAAAGCATGAGAGTTCCTTCAAACTAACAGACCGTGTAGCATGTAGCAAGAGAGGTTAGTGAACACAGGACACAGAACTTGGTAAATATCTTATACAACCTTTCAAATTACTGGGGAAATGATAAGGGTCCTTTATTTAATCAAAGAAGTTAAATGATCTTTCCAAGCATCATATAAAAAATTAACATGGAGTACTTTGAGTATTTATATGTACAAATTTTTGCAAATGCCACAGAAGACAACTTAATATATTTGCATAAATTCAGAGGAGTAAGAAATATTTTCTAAGTATGGAACCAATGTCAAGAACCAAAATATACCTTTGCATTTTGTGGAATCTTTTCTACTGTTTCACTTCCATGCGCTTCAAGGTTGTGCTCAAGCAATTCCAGCCTGGACAAATTATCTCCCTTTTACTTCCTCAAGCTTCAGATTAAAACCTAAGCATGGACTTGTCTTTAAGTTTCACTAATATGTTATTTAACCTGGAAGTCAACTCACCACAAATTCATTTTTGAAATAATTTTGGTAGTAGCACAGTTTCGTGTTCCTTGGCTTGTGTTAAAATCTATATATACAGACATTATTTATTTACAACAAAGCTCAAAGGACACAAACAGCGTAAGCAGCATTCTCCACTTCATCCACTTGGTTGGGGCATCTAGATGTAGGAAATTGCTTCTTCCCATTGTATCACTTCACTGGGATGGAACTTAGAACTTGGGGAGGGAGAATGTATAGTATGAGAGATGTTAGGTAACATTTTTCTATTGACTTTGAGTTGAGTATTTTTAAAAAACCTTCTGTAAGTTATTTTGGTTAGGGTAACATAATGGAAATCTAAAGCACAACTGAAGAAATCTTGACTTAAACTTAGCCTTCATAATTTATGAAGAAGAACATCCCTCCAGCAAAGTAACAAACCCTTGATTCTAGTGTCAATCTTTATTTACAGAAAGCCATGGTACTGGAAGAAAATTTCACAAATGATCTATTCTAGTTAGTCTTGGTAGTTTACAGATAAAGGTTTAGAGAATTAGAAGCCCAGAGAAATTATATTACTAATCTTACTAACACTCACACATGGAAGTTACCCATCACACATTCAGTTTAAGTCTTTATTAAGTGTTGTTAATTTGCTTATAATTGCCTTTACTATGTTTAGGTATGTGCCTTGTATCCCTGATCAATGTGATCCATCATATAAACAAACTGAAAGAAAAAAATGATAATCTCCCTAGATGCTTAAAAAGCATTTGACAAAATCCAACATCCATTCATGTTTAAAGTGTTGGAGAGATCAGGGATACAAGACACATACCTGAACATAGTAAAGGCAATATACAGCAAGCCTATAGCCAACATCAAACTAAACGGAGAGAAACTTAAATGAATCCCACTGAAATCATGGACAAGGCAAGGCTGCCCACTCTCATATTTCTTCAACATAGTTCTTGAAGTCCTAGCTAGAGCAATAAGACAATTAAAGGAGATCAAGGGAATACAAATTGGAGAGGAAGAAGTCAAAGTATCACTATTTACAGATGATATGATAGTATAGCTAAGTGACCCTAAAAATTCTATCAGGGAACTCCTTCAACTGATAAACACGTTCATCAAAGTGGCTGGATACAAAATTAACTAAAAAAAAAAAAAAAAATCAGAAGCCCTACTGTATACAAAAGACAAAAGGGCTGAGAAAGAAATTAGGAAAACAACACCCTTCACAATAGCCACAAAAGACATAAAGTACCTTGGTGTGACCCTAACCAAGAAAGTCAATGATTTGTATGAAATAAAATTTAAGTCTCTGAAGAAAGAATTAGAAGAAGATATCAGAAGATGGAAAGATCTCCCATGCTCATGGCTTGGCAGGATGAACATAGTAAAAATGTCCATCTTACCAAAAGCAATCTACAGATTCAATGCAATCCCAATCAAATTACCAACACAATTCTTTACAGACCTGGAAAGAAAAATTCTCACATATGAAATAACAAGAAACCCAGAATTGCTAAAACAATCCTCTACAACAAAAGAGCTTCTGGAGGTATCTCCATCCCTGATCTTAAGCTGTACTATATAGAGCAACAGTTATAAAAACTGCATGGTACTGGCATAGAAACAGAATGGTGGATCAATGGAACCGAACAGAAGACCCAGAAATAAACCCACACACTTATGGACACCTGATTTTTGACAAAGATGCCAAAACCATTCAGTGGAAAAAAGACATCATCTTCAATAAATAGTGATGGTCCAACTGGTTGTCTACATGCAGAAAAATGCAAATAGATCCATACTTATCACTCCACACAAAACTAAAGTCCAAGTAGATCAAAGACCTCAATATAAAACCAGACATATTAAATCGGTTAGAAGAAAAAGTGGAGGGTCCTTGAGAGACTCTACCTAGCAGTGTATCAAAGCAGATACTAAGACTCATAACCAAACCTTCGGCAGAGTGCAGGAAAACATATGAAAGAAGGGGGAGTTTGTATGATGTGGAAAGTATAGGAGCTCCACAAAGATCAAATATATCTGGGCACAGGGGTCTTTTCTGAGACTGACACTCAACCAAGGACCGTGTATGGATATAACCTAGAACCTCTGCATGGATGAAGCCCGTGGTAGCTCAGTAACCAACTGGTTTCCCATAGTAAGGGGAACAGGGGCTATTTCTGACAGGAACTCAATGGCAGGCTCTTTGACCTCCCCACCCCCCAAGGGAGGAGCAGTCCTGCTAGGCCACAGAGAAGGACTTTGTAGCCAGTTCTGAAGATACCTGATAAAACAAGATCAGATGAAAAGGGAGGAGGTCCTCCCCAATCAGTGGACTTGGAAAGGGGCAGGGAGGAGATGAGGGAGGGAGGGAGGGTTTGGGAAGGAATGAGGGAGCAGATACAGCTGGCATATAGAGTTAATAAAATGTAACTAATAATAAAAAAAAAGAAGAAGTGGGGAAGAGCCTAGAACTCATTGGCACAGGAGATAACTTCCTGAACAGAATACCAACAGCACAGGCTCTAAGAGCAACAATCAATAAATAGGACCTCATGAAACTGAAAAGCTTCTGTAAAGCAAAGGACACTGTCATTGAAACAAAACAACTGCCTAGACATTGGGAAAGAGTCTTCATCAACCCTACATCTGACAGAGGGTTAATATCCAGTATATATAAAGAACTAAAGAAGTTAAACAGCAACAAATCAAGTAATCCAATTAAAAAATGTATACAGAGCTAAACAGAGAATTCTCGACAAAGGAATATTGAATGGGAGAGAAACACTTAAAGAAATGCTCAAAGTCCTTAGCCATCAGGGAGATATAAATCAAAATGACCCTGAGATTTCACCTTACACCCATCAGAATGGCTAAGGTGAATAACTCAAGTGAGAACATGTGCTGGAGAGGATGTGGAGAAAGGGGAACCCTCCTCCATTGCTGGTGGGAATGTAAACTTGTACAACCACTTTGGAAATCAATCTGGCACTTTCTCAGACAATTAGGAATAGTGCTTCCTCAAGATCCAGCTATACTACTCCTAGGCATATATCCAAAATATGTTCAAGTACACAATAAGGACTTTTGCTCAACCATGTTTGTAGCAGCTTTATTTGTAATAGCCAGAAGTTGGAAACAGCCCAGATGCCCCTCAGTTGAGGAATATATACAGAAATTGTGGTACATCTACAAATGGAATATTACTCAGCAATAAAACAAACAAACAAACAAAGAAATCATGAAATTTGCAGGTAAATGGTAGGAATTGAAAATGATCATCCTGGGTGAAGTATCTCAGAAGCAAAAAGACACACAGGGTATATGCTCACTCATAAGTGGATACTAGACATATAATATAGAATAAACATATTAGAATATGTACACCTAAGGAAGCTAATCAGGAAGGGAGACTTTGGCTAAGAAGCTTAATTCCCATTCAGAAAGGCAAAGAGGATGGACATTGGAGGAGGGAGAAAACAGCGAACAGGACAGGAGCCTACCACAGAGGACCTCTGAAAGGTTCTACCCTGCAGCGTATCGAGGCAGATGTTGAGACTCATAGCTAAACTTTTGGCAGAGTACAGGGAATCTTATGAAAGAAGTGGGAGATAGTAAGACCTGGAGAGAACAGAAACTCCACAGCGACAGATCCTAAAAGTCTAGGCACAGGGTTTTTTTCTGAAACTGATACTCCAGTCAAGCACTACTCATGGAGATGGTCTGGAACCCTTGCACAGAAGTAGCCTATGGCAGTTCAGTATCCAAGTGGCCTCCACAGTAATGGGAACAGGGACTGTCTCTGATATGAACTGATTGGCCTGCTCTTTGATCACCTTCCCCTGAGGGGAGCAGGTCACAGAAGAGGACAACGCATCCACTCCTGATGAGACCTGATAGACTAGGATCAGAGGGAAGGGGAGGAGGACCTCTCTTTTCAGTGGACTGGGAAAGGGACACTGGTGAGGAAGAGGGAGGGTGGGATTGGGAGCGGAGAAGGGAGGGAGGTACACGGGGGATACAAAGTGAATAAACTGTAATTAATAAAAATAAAAAATAAAGGTTAAAAAAGAAAAAAATATTTTGCTTATAATTATATAGGGAAAATTACAACCACTTTGGAAATGAATCTGGCACTTTTTCAATACTAAATTTCTAACCTAAGGAATAGACAATGACATAGTAAAAGAAACTATGTGTGGAGTTTCTAAAGCCGAGTGTGGGCCACTAACATTGGAGAATAATCATAGTACTGGGTTACTATGTGGAACATGAGCCAACCACAGGTCATTAGGAACAGAATTTAAAACTACTGCATTTCAAAGATAATCTTAAGAAGAAGAAAATGTCATTCTTCATTAGAATGATTTTTCTCACGCTGACAACTTAAATTAACACATTAAATAATGTACACAATTCTTAATATAAAGATCTTGAATTTTGAGCCAAAGCATCCAGCCAAACTATATTCAAATATGAGATTTAGAGAATGACATCACATTTGGCCAATGTCATTGTATTAGGATCAAAAAATAGAGGTGATTAACCAGTCTTGTCTTAAGAAAGCCCATTAAAGTTACTTTTCAATTTTCATTAACTTCTTCAGATAAAAAACTTGCTCTAAAGCTATTTTAGAGGATGTCTTGGCCAAAAAACAAAACAAAAAAATAAACACCCCCCCAACAAAAGAGAACAGTAGCCCTACTTTTCTCCCTCAATTTGCTGAAATGCAAATAAAGTAAATATTTCAATAATCGTTACCATATTATCCAATTTCATAAAAACCTGTTAATTTAAAGTAAAGTAAAGAAACATCAAGAAAATCACAAAGGTTAGAAGAAGAAACATAGCATCTGAACAGCATTAGACTATGTGTCTTCTGAAGTTGGGTTGAAAATTGTGTAAATTAGCCAGTGTTGGCTCTTTAAATGCTTATACTATAGGTTAATCTTTTCTTGATTAAAAATGATCACTATGAAGTTCTTAAAAATACTTTAGAGTCTTACACCTAAAATGCGCACTACAAAAGTTTTTTCTTGATGTTGTGTTGATATGATTATGATATTGTTTCATAAACCCTGGCTAGACAATGACTCTCCTTTCCTTAATTATTCTTGTAAAAGATATTTGTGTAAAATGTACATAAATTTAAAAAACCTTTCCAAAGTCAGTAGTTCTCAAGATTTGCTGCAGATCAATTAAAAAAAATCATTGGAGTTGTATTCCCAATTTTCTGAGAAAGTGTCAGATTGATTTCCAAAGTGGTTGTACAAGTTAGCACTTCCACCAGCAATGGAAGAGGGTTCCCCTTTCTCCACATCCTCTCCAGCATGTGCTGTCACTTGAGTTTTTGAGCTTAGCCGTTCTGATGGGTGTAAGATGAAATTTCAGAGTTGTTTTGATTTGCATTTCCCTGATGATTAAGGATGTTGAACATTTCTTTAAGTGTTTCTCTGTCAATCTTTATTCCTCTGTTGAGAATTCTCTATTTAGCTCTGTACCCCATTTTTAATTGGATTATTTGGTTTGTTGGTGTCTAATTTCTTGAGTTCTCTATATATTCTGGTTAGCCCTCTCTCAGATGTAGGGTTGGTGAAGATCTTTTCCCAGTCTGTAGACTGTAATTTTGTTCTGCTGACAGTGTCCTTTGCTTTACAGAAATTTTCAGTTTCACGAGGCCCTATTTATTAATTATTGATGTTAAAACCTGAGCTGTTGGTGTTCTGTTCAGGAAATTGTCTCCTGTGCCAATGAGTTCAAGGCTCTTTCCCACTTTTTTTTTTCAACAAATTTAGTGTGTTGGGTTTTATGTTGAGGTCTTTGAGCCACTTGGAATTTTAATTTTCTGCAGGGTGATAGATATGTGTCTATTTGCATTTTTCTACATGTGGATTTCCAGCTAGACCATCACTATTTGTTGAAGATGCTCTTTTTTTCCATTGTATGGTTTTGGTATCTTTGTCAAAAATCAGGTGTCCATAGATCCAGCTATACCACTCTGGGGCAAATGTTGCACCATTCAATAAGGGCATTTGCTGAACTATGTTCATGGCAGCTTTATTTGTAATAGCCAGAACCTTGAAACAATCTAGATGTCCCTCAATTAAGGAATGGATACAGAACTTGTGGCACATCTATACAATGCAACACTAGTCTGCAAGGAAATCATGAAATTTGGAGGCAAATGGATGGAACAAGAAGAGATTATCCTGAGTGAGGTAACTCAGAAACAGAAAGACAGGCATGGGATACATTCACTAATGAGCAGATATTAGCTGTATAATATAGGACAGCCATCTACAGACCTAAAGAAGCTAAACACTATGGAGGACCCTAGGGAGGATACTTACTTAAATCTCATTCAGATGGCAAACAGGATAGACACCAGAAGCAGTGGAAGAGAAGAAACAGGATGGGAGTCTACTGTAGAGGGTCCTCTGAAAGGATTTATTCAACAGGGGATCAAAGCAGATGCTGAGACTCAGGGCCAAACTTTGGGCAGAGCACAGGGAGTCTTATGGAGAAAGAGAGGGGTGGGAGTAAAGTGACATAGACAGGATAGGAGCCTCCCAAGGAGACCAAGAAAACTAAAAGATCTGAGCCCAGGGGGTTCTGCAGAGACTGATACACCAACAGAGGACCATGCATGGAGAGTACCTAGATTCTTTGCACAGATGTGGATGATTGGCACCTCAGCCTCTATGTGTATCTCTGAGTGAGGGGATCAGGGACTGCTTCTATTGTGAACTTAGTTGACTGCTCTCTGATCACTTGCCCCTGATGATGCAGCCTTGCCAAGCTATGGAGGCAGAGGATCCAGGCAGTCCTGATGAGATTTAACAAACTATGGGCAGGTGGGAATAGTGGAGAACTCCCTTTCAGTGGACTTGGGAAGGAAATGAGGGCAAGAGGGAGAGACAGTAGTACTGGGGAGATGAGGAGGGGGGCTTCAATTGGGCTATATAATGAAGAAATTGTGAAGTAAAAAGTTTAAAAAATTAAAAAATAAAATAAAAAATAAAAAATCATGGGAGTTAACTGTTAGAATGTTTAGTGGTATCAGGAATCAGTACTTTTCAATCTTCCTAAGTGATTCCTGAGTACAGTATGGATCAAAGATTCACATGCATGACTAACTGCACTTTACTTACCAGTACACCCACTCACCCCAGCTTCTGCAGTAGCAATGGCTCCATGACTACTCTCAGAGAGATGTGGAAAGCAGGAAGGCCAAATAAGGGCTCTTCACTGGAGAAACATTTTCTAAGTTCATAACAGAAGGTCAATAAGTCAGGGTTGTTCAGTCTCTAATGGCTCTTAGAAACAGGTAGTTATTTCATCCTCCTGTAATTTTAGTTCACCTTTTGCCTTTCATCATTACTAATAGACTTTCCCTTTAAAACTCTGGTAGTTCCTAAACTTTCTCTAAATGTATTTATGCTTAAAGTTGCTTGATATATAATCAACCATGATATGGGCTGACCTGGAAAAATCTGAGTAATTGTAGAATTTACAATAAAATCTACAAAATCTGATATAAGAGTAATCTAATAATTGAAATCAAAAAGACCACCAGAAAGACACATATGCAAATAACCATTACAGAAAAATATTAAAAAGTACACAGAACTAAGTGAGTTCAGTTATAAAAGAGAAACTGGATTAAAATGTGGTCCCAAAGCCTGAATTTCCCTTTTTATTTATGGAATGCAATGGTTCAGACAGAGTCCCAAACCCAAACTTCAAATAGGGCAGACCTGTCTTTTTGTTTGTTTATGGGATTTTTGTTTCATTTTAGGCATTTTTTTCTGTTACATTTTTGTTCCTTTCTCTTGATTTTCTTCTTTTTTTCTGAGAAAGAGAAAGAAAAAGAGAAGGAGGGAGAGAGGGAGAAGGAAAGAGCATGAAGTTGGGTGGGTAAGATCTGGGAGGAGTTTGGGGAGAAAAAAATGATCAACACATTATATGAAAACATGTTTTTAAATAAAATAACAAAACAACTTTTACTTTAACCAGCACAGATGTTAATTTGCTGATAACTAGAAATTCCAATATTTAGAGAAAAATGTTGTCCTCTCCAGTCTCATGCTGGAGAAAAGGAAGCTGAAAGCTGGGGCTGGGCAGAGTGGGGAAGAGATTTACAATATGAGAAAAAAATGTTGGTTCAGTGATAGCTGGTAATCATGCCTTGACATGCAAATCTCTTGACCACTACTCAAACCTTAACCACACACCATGACACTAAAGATGAAATTCCTACATCATTTTTCTTTTGTTGTTCTTTAAAATGTGTACTATGACCTACTGAATAACTCTTCTTTTGTCCTGCTTCTCACACACACACACAAAAAAAAAAAAAGGAAAAGGAAATATACATCAAGACACCTCACTCAGGGAAGAAGATATATTTAGCAAAGAAAAAGAAAGATACAGAAGAAGAGAAGGAGGAGGAAAAGAAAGAAGAAGAAGAGGAAGAAGCAGCAGCAGCACAGGAAAAGAGAGCATTGTTTGTGAAAGAAAAATGAAACAGCAGTTAAATAGCAATGCAGGTTTATGAGATGGCTAACATGCAAAACAAGAGTCAGAGACACAAGCAACCAAAGCCCTTGGTGAGAGAAATTACTAGTGTCCTGGATCAAAAATTATCCTGGGTGGCTTGTGAGAACAAAAATGGTTTAGGAGAATATTATGGTAGTTACCAACAGAGCTAACAGTGTAGTCTTCCATATGCCTTGATTTGGGCTTTCTAGTATTTTCCTAATTAATTTGAAACTTTCTGTATGCTTCACTAATCATTAAAAAAACAATGACAAATATGATCTTAAACTAACTCAGACATGTTTTCTACTTCTCTTATTGGCAGAAGTCTTGATATTTAATAATAACAAGTTTTTAATCTTGCACAGTGTCTAGATAACCAGTAACATACAGCTTATACACAATAGTTGGAAAGGCATTTGGAAAGAGTAATCAACATTTCATAGTATAGCGTGCATGCACACACACACACACACACACATACACACACACACACCTCCTTTGATGGAGGAGTCCCACATTTGAGAATTTATTCAAAGCTACAAGTAAGGAAGATGTTGTATGTGTTTATTTGTTTTAGAATTGCTACTAACACAATAAGAGGGACAATCCTAAATATCATTCAGTAGAGAACTAGTTAATTCAGATAAAGTCTCTGAACCTATGATAGACTACTTGAAACTTTGTGATTCAGAAAGTTTGGGAATACTTACGTGGAAAAAAGTATAGAAACATGTTATAAGATAGTTTTTGCACAAGAAGGAAATAACTGTATAATGCAACTTACAAAAAACTTTGCTCATGCATAGGTAGACTAATTCTGAAAATCCACAAAAGAAAAAAAAATAGTTGTTATTACCTGAGCTAGGAGTGTCATTGCAAAATGAAGGGAAAGATTTTTCTTCTTTTGAGTTGACGTGTCTTTGTATCATATGCAGGTATTGATTACTCAGAAAGTTTAAAAAGTGCTTCTTATTTCCACAAGGAACAAATATATGTATCTTGTAGCCCACTGAGATTTATGTGTACTAATCAGTTTCATTTTCCTTGTATTTTAAAAAGTCCATAATAAGCATGTTTTGTTTTGTTTTTGTTGCTGTGATGAAACACGTTGACTAAAGGCAGCTTAGGGGAGCAAAGAATATATTAGGCTTACATTTATAGGTCACAGTCCATCAGTGTGGAAGTCAAGCTAGGAACTTGAAGCAGAAACCAAGGATAAATGGCTTACTGGCTCTCTTACTCCCAGACTCATGCTTAACTAGCTTTATTATACAGCTCAGGACAACATATCCAAAGAATGATACTGCCCACATTGGGCTGGACCCTTCTACACAAGTGAATCAGTACAATCTCTCACAGACATGCCCAATCTGATTTAGGCAATATCTTAATTGAGATGACCCTTTCAGTTAACTCTAGACTGTGTTAATTTGACAATTAAAGCTAACTGGAAAAACTATTAGAGAGGTCAATCTATCTTTGGGAGTTTAAGAACTCTGTTAGAGTGTCTTTAATCACAACCCCCAAGGTTACTTACCCATATAAAAGGCTGGTTTTCACAATAGATTGACTTGAATTCAGATCATATTAGGATTTGACTTTCTTTTCTTAAATTTATTTATTTTTTTATTAATTATGCTTTATTCACTTTGTATCCCAGCTATAGTCACCTCTCTCAGCCCCTCCCAATCTCACCCTTCTCTCTTCTCCCATGCTTTTCCCCCAGTCCACTGATAGGGGAGATCCTCCTCCTCTTCCATCTGATACTAGCCTATCAGGTCTCATCAGGACTGTCTGCATTATCTTTCTCTGTGGCCTGGTAAGGCTACCCCCACGTCAGGGAGGAGGTGATCAAAGAGCCAGCCACTGAGTTCATGTCAGAGACAGCCCTTGTTCTCCTTGCTTGGAGACTGAGCTATGGGCTCCATCTGTGCAGAGATTCTAGGTAATCTCCATGCCTGGTTCTTGGTTGGAGTATCAGTCTCAGAAAAGACCCCTGTGCCCAGATTTTTTGGTTCTGTTGTTCTCCTTGTGGAGCTCTTGTTCCTTCCAGGTCTTTCTGTCTCCCCCTTCTTTTATAAGATTCCCTGTATTCTGCCCACTCCTAGCCATATATCCAAAATATGCTCAAGTATACAACGAGGACATTTGCTAAACCATGTTCATAGCAGCTTTATTTATAATAGTCAGAATCTGGAAACAACCCAGATGTCCCTCAACTGAGGGATGGATACAGAAATTGTAGTACATTTACACAGTGGAATACTACTCAGCAATTAAAAACAAGGAAATCATGAAATTTACAGGCAAATGGTGGAAACTAGAAAAGATCATCCTGAGTGAGGTTTCCCAGAAGAAAAATACACATTGTATATACTCACTTATAAGTGGATATTAGACATATAACATAGGATAAACATACTAAAATCTGTACAAATAAAGAAGCTAAGGAAGAATGATGACTTTGGGTAAGATGGTCAGTCCTCATTCAGAAGGGCAAACAGGATGGATGTTGGAAGAGGGAAAAAACAGGGAACAGGACAGGAGCCTACCACACAGGGCCTCTGAAAGACTCTACCCAGCAGGGTATCAAAGCAGATGCTGAGGATTTGATTTTCAAGGTACAAATCAAAAGTACAAAAGAGTACCTTTTAAATATCAAGATCAGTGAAACTCATATCCTGCATTTCTGAGGAAGCCTACAAATCCTCAGACACATCCAGCTCCATTGTTTGGCCACTTCACTAGGCTTCCTGCACCAGGATCATCCAGGTTAGGCCCACCATCCCAATACCTGGTACACCAGGAACACCCAGGGACAACCAGAAGGCTAAAAGCCAGCATAAGAACGCAATCAACAAGATTTAGGGCAATATGGCATCTTCAGAGCACAGTTACCCGACTACAGCAAGCTCTTGCTATCCTAACACAATCCAAGCACAAGAAAATGACCTTCATTCCAAGTTTATAAAGATAATAGAGTCTTTAAAAGAGGAAATAAAGAAATTCCTTAAAAAATACAGGAAAATACAAACAGGTAGAGACCTTTAAAGAAGAAATGAATAAATCCCTTAAAGACATACAGAAAAACACAATTAAACAGGTGAAGAAAATAAATAACACTGTTCAAGACCTGAAAATGGAGCTATAATCTGTAAAGAAAATACAAACTGATGAAATTCTGGAGATGGAAAACTTACAGAAGAAAATAGAAACAACAGATGCAAGCATTACCACCATAATATAAGAGATGAAAGAGAGAATCTCAGGTGGAAAAGAGACAATAGAAGAAATAGATGCATCATTCAAAGAAAATATTAAATATAAAATGGTCTGATATAGAACACCAAGGAAATCTGGGATACTATGAAAAGATTTGGCCTAAGAATAATAGGAAAAGAAGAAGGTGAAGTGTTTCAGCTCTAAAGACCAGAACATATTTTCAACAAAATCATAGAAGAATATGTCCTCAACTTAAAGAAAGAGATGCCTGTAAACATACAAGAAGTACAGAGAATACCGATTAGATTGGGCTAGAAAAGAAAATCCTCCTACCATATAATAATTAAAATACTAGATACACAGAACAAAGAATATTAAAAGCTGCAAGGGAAAAAGCCCAAGTAACTTACAAAGGTAGACCTATCAGAATAAAAGCAAGTATTTATAAGATTATGGGTGGAAGAAAGGATGGTTAAGGAGGATGGCACTGGATGGGGGCTGGGAGATGGATGGTGAGATGGTTCAGACAATACAGGCAGGAATATCTGCCTGGCCCAAGGTAAATAAGGCAATTATAGATCTAAGAGGTGACTATGTCTTATTATTTGTGATAGTGGGTTAGAATATACTGCCATGATAATCTTAGGGCTAATAATAATAAACATTATATAATCAAACACTTTTTTATTTACAACAAAATAACTCCTTGTATCTTATCAGCCCCACATGGATTAAAGTTGGAACTCAACAACAACAGGAACAACAGAAAGCCTACAAACTCATGGAAACTGAACAACTCTCTATTTAATGACCACTGGGTCAAGGGGGAAATAAAGACATTAAAGACTTTCTAGAATTCAATGAAAATTAAGGCACAACATACCCAGACTTATGGGACACAATGAAAGCTGTGCTAAGAAAAATGTCATAGCACTAACTGCCTTCATAAAGAAATTGGAGAGATCTCATACTGACAGCATAAAAGCACATTTGAAAGTGCTATAACAAAAAGAAGCAAACACACCCAAGAGGAGTAGATGGCAATAAATAACCAAACCCAAGGCAAAAATCAATAAATAAGAAACAAAGAGAACAATATAAGGAATCAGTAAAATCAAGAGCTGGTTCTTAGAGAAAATCAACAAGATAGACAAACTCTTAGCAAATCTAACTGAACCTCAGAGAGACAGTAACCACATAGCAAAGTGAGAAATAGAAAGGCACATAACCACAGATACCGAGGAAATCAAAGGAATAATTAGGTCTTACTTTAAAAATCTCTACTCCAAAAAACTGGAAAATCTAAACAAAATGGACAACTTTTGTTTTTTATTTTTAAATTCTTTATTAATTACACTTTATTCACTTTGTATCCCCCCCATGGTTCCCTCCTTCCTCCCATCCCAAACCCTCCCTTCCTCCACCCTCTGCATGCATGCCCCTCCCCAAGTCCACTGATAGAGGAGGTCTTCATTTCCTTCCTTCTGATCCTAGTCAATTAGGTCTCATCAGGAGTGGCTGCATTGTCTTCTTCTGTGGCCTGGTAATGCTGTTTTCCCCTCAGGCAACTTTCTTTATAGCTACCACTTACCAATGTTAAATCAAGTCCAGATAATTTAAATAGACCTATAACTGTTAAGGAAATAGAAGAAGTCATTAAAAGTCTCCCAAACAAACAAACAAAACCATGGCCAGAATGTTTTAGTTCAGAGTTCTTCCAGACTTTCAAAAAAGAGCTAATACCAATACTCTTCAAACTATTTCACAAAATAGAAACAGAAGGAACATTGCCAAGCTCATTCTATAAGGCCATAGTCACCCTGATACATAAACCACACAAAGACCCAACAAAGAAAGAATATTTCAGACAAATTTCCCTTATGAACATTGATGCAAAAATGCTTAATAAAATAGTCACAAACTGAAACCAAGAGCACATCAAAAACATCATCCAACATGATCAAGTAGGCTTTACCCCATTGATGAAGGGTGGTTCAACATATGAAAATCCATCAATGTAATCCACCATATAACCAAACTGAAAGAAAAAAAAAAAACCCAAACCAAAACACAACAACAACAAAAAACCCACATGATCATCTTAGTAGATGCTAAAAAAGCCTTTGATAAAATCCAACACCCCTTCATGTTTAAAGAATAGGAAAGATCAGGGATACAAGGTACATACCTAAGCACAATCAATGCAATATACAGCAAGTTAAAGTCAACATCAAATTAAGTCAAGAGGAATTTAAGGCAATTCCACTAAAATCAGGGACAAGACAAGGCTGCCCACTCTCTCTGTGTCTACTCAATACAGTACTTGAAGTCCTATCTAGAACAGTAAGGCAACTAAATACAAATTGAAAAGAAAGAAGTCAAAGTACCTCTATTTGCAGATGATATAATAGTATATATAAGTGGCCCTCCAAATTTTACCAGAGAATTCCTACAGCTGATAAACACCTTCATCAAAGTGGCTGGATACAAAAATAATTAAAAAAAATAGGACTCCTTTATACAAGTGATAAATGGGCTGATACATGAATTAGAGAAACATCATCCTCCACAACAGCCATAAATAATATAAAATATCTTGGATTAACTTTAAACAAGCAAGTGAAAGACTGTGTGACAAGAACTTCAAGTCTTTGACATTTTTAATTAAATTTTTATTTTTTATATTAATTACTGTTTATTAACTTTGTATCCCAGATGTAGCACCCTCTCTCCCCCATCCCAATCCCACCCTCTCTCCCTCCTCTCCTCCTATGCCCCTCTCCAAGTCCACGGATAAAGGAGGCCCTTTTTCCCCTTCCATCTGACCCTAGCTTATATGGTCTCATCCGAACTGGTTGCATTGTCCTCCTCTGTGGCTTGGCAAGGCTGCTCCCCCATCCAGGGGAGGCAGTAAAAGAGCTAACCACCAAGTTCAGGTCAGAGACAGTCCCTGTTCCCCTCACTAGGGTGGCCACTTGGATACTGAGCTGCCATGGGCTACATCTTAGCAGGAGTTCTAGGTTATAGCCATGCATGGTCCTTGGTTGGAGAATCAGTCTCAGAAAAGACCCTTGTGCTCAGATACATTTGGTCCTTTTGGAGCTCCTGTCCTCTCCAGGTCTTACTATCTCCCACTTCTTTCCTAAGATTCCCTGCATGCTGCCCAAAGTTTGTTTATGAGTCTCATTATCTGCTTTTATACAATGCTGGGTAGAGTCTTTCAGAAACCCTCCGTGGTTGGCTCCTGTCCTGTTTCTTATTTTCTCATTCTTCCAATGTCTCTCCTGTTTGTCTTTCTGAGTGAGGATTGATCATTTTACCTAGGGTCCTCCTTCTAGATCACCTTCTTTAGGTGTACAGATTTTTGTACGTTTATCCTATATTATATGTCTAGTATCAACTTATACATGAGTATATAGCATGTGTGTTTTTCTGTTTCTGGGATACCTCACTCAGGATGATCTTTTCTAGTTCCCACAATTTACCTGCAAATTTCATGATTTCCTTGTTTTTAATTGCTGTGTAGTATGCCATTGTGTAATTGTACCACAGTTTCTATCTCCATTCCTCCTTTGAGGGCCATCTGGGTTGTTTCCAGGTTCTGGCTATTACAAATAAAGCCACTATGAACATGGTTGAGCAAATGTCCTTGTTGTATACTTGAGCATATTTTGGATATATGCCTAGGAGTGGTATAGCTGGATCTTGAGGAAGCGCTATTCCTAATTGAGAAAGCGCCAGGTTGATTTCCAAAGTGGTTGTACAAGTTTACATTCCCACCAACAACTGAGCAGTGTTTCCCTTTCTTCACAATCTCTCCAGCATGTATTGTAACTTGAGTTTTTTGTCTTACCGTTCTGATGGGTGTAAGGTGAAATCTCAGGGTCGTTTTGATTTGCATCTTCCTGATGGCTAAGGACTTCAAGCATTTCTTTAAGTGTTTCTCTTCCATTCTATATTCCTCTACAGAGAATTCTCTGTTTAGCTCTGTACCCCAGTTTTTAATTGGATTACTTGATTTGTTGCTGTTTAACTTCTTTAGTTCTTTATGTAGTCTGAATATTAGCCCTCTGTCAGATATAGGGTTGGTGAAGATCCTTTCCCAGTCTGCAGGCTGTCATTTTTTTCTGGTGACAGTGTCCTTTGCTTTATGGAAGCTTTTTAGTTTCATGAGGTCCCATTTATTGATTGTTGATCTTAGAGCCTGTGCTGTTGGTGTTCTGTTCAGAAAGTTGTCACCTGTACCAATGATTTCTAGGCTCTTCCCCACTGTTTCTTCCAACCGATTTAGTATGTCTTGTTTTGTGTTGAGGTCTTTAATCCACCTGGACTTTAGTTTTGTGCATGGTGATAAATATGGATCTATTTGCATTTTTCTTCATGTAGATATCTAGTTGGAGCAGCACCATTTGTTGAAAATGCTGTCTTTTCTCCATTGAATGGTTTTGGCTTCTTTGTCAAAAATCAAGTATCTGTAGGTATGTGGGTTTATTTCTGGGTCTTCTGTTCGATTCCTTTGATCCACTGTTCTGTTTCTATGCCAGTCCCATGCCATTTTTATTACTGTTGCTCTGTACTACAGCTTGAGATCAGTGATGGAGATATCTTCAGACGATTGGTTGTTGTACAGGATTGTTTTGGAAATTCTGGTTGTTTTTTTTTTTTTCATATGAAGTTGAGAATTTTTCTTTCCAGGTCTGTAAAGAATTGTGTTGGTAATTTGATGGGAATTGCATTGAATCTGTAGATTGCTTTTGGCAGGATGGCCATTTTCAGTATGTTAATCCTACTGATCCATGAGCATGGGAAATCTTTCCATCTTCTGATATCGTCTCCAATTTCTTTCCTCAGAGACTTAAAGTTTTTTTTGAACAGGTCTTTTATTTGCTTGGTTATAGTCACACCAAGGTAGTTTATGTTATTAGTGGCTATTGTGAAGGTTGTTGTTTCCCTAATTTCCTTCTCGGCCCTTTCGTCTTTGGTATACAGGAGGGCTTCTGATGTTTTTGAGTTGATTTTGTATCCAGCCTCTTTGCTGAAGGTGTTTATTAGTTGAAGGAATTCTCTGGATGAATATTTTGGGTCACTCATTCAGACTATCATATCATCTGCAAATAGTGATAACTTTGACTTCTTTCCGATTTGTATCCCTTTGATCTCCATTTGTTGTCTTATTGCTCTAGCTAGGACTTCAAGAACCATGTTGAAGAGATACGGGGAGAGTGGGCAGCCTTGCCTTGTCCCTGATTTCAGTGGGATTGATTTCAGTGGGATTGATTTCAGTGTCTCTCCATTTAGTTTGATCTTGGCTGTTGGCTTACTATGTATTGTCTTTACTATGTTTATGTATGTGCTTTGTATCCCTGATTTCTCCAAGACTTTAAACATGAATGGGTGTTAGATTTTGTCAAATGATTTTTCAGCATCTAAGGAGATGATCATGTGGTTTTTCTCCTTCAGTTTGTTTATATGATGGATTACATTGCTGGATTTCCACATATTGAACCACCTCTGCATGCCTGGGATGAAGCCTCCTTGGTCAGGGTGGATGATATCTTTTAACTTTTCTTGGATTTGGTTTGCCAGTATTTTATTGAGTATTTTTACATCAATGTTCATAAGAGAGATAGGTCTGAAGTTCTCTTTTTTGTTGGGTCTTTGTGTGGTTTAGGTATCAATGTGACTGTGGCTTCATAGAATGAGTTTGGTAATGTTCCTTCTGTTTTTATTTTGCGGAATAATTCGAAGAGATTTGGAGTTAGCATTTCTTTGAAGGTCTGGTAGACTTCGCTGCTGAAACTATCTGGCCCTAGCCTTTTTTTTTTTTTTTTGCAAGGGAGTACTTCAAGTCTTTGAAGAAAGAATTTGAAGAAGATATCAGAAGACAGAAAGAATGCTCATGCTCATGGATTGGTAGGATTAACATAGTATATTTACTAAAAGCAATCTACAGATTTGATGTAATCCCCATAAAAATTCCAACACAGTTCTTTACAGACCTTGAAAGAGCAGTCCTCGACTCCATGTGGAAAAATGAAAAACTCAGGATAGCTAAAACAATTCTGTTCAATAAAAGAACTTCTTGAGGTACCACCATCCCTGATTTCAATTTGTAACACAGAGCAATAGTAATAAAAACTGTGTGGTATTGGCATAAAAACATACAAGTTTATCAATGGAATCAAATTGAAAACCCAGAAGTAAACCCACACTTCTAGGACACTTGATTTTCTGACAAAGAAGCCAAAACAATACAATGGAAAAAAAAAAGAAAGCATCTTCAACAAATGGTGTCAGTCAAATTGGATGTCTACATGTAGAAGAATGCAAAGAGATCCATATTTATCACCCTGCACAAATGTCAAGCCCAAGTGGCTCAAAAACCTCAACATAAAACTGGATACTTTAAATCTATTAGAAGAGAATGTGGGGAATATTCTTGAACTCATTGGTACAGGAGACAACTTTCACCTTAGGCACTAAGATCAACAATTAATAAACAGGACTTCATGAAATTGAAAAGCTTCTGTAAGGCAAAGGCACTGTCAATAATACAAAAACTGCAGCTCACAGAATGGGAAAAGATCTTCACCAGCCCTACATCTGACAGAGGGCTAATATCAAAATTATATAAAGAATGTAAGAAATTGGACATCAATAAGCCAAATAACCCAATTAAAAATGTGGTACATAACTGAACAAAGAATTCTCAATAGAGGAATCTCTAATGGCCAAGAAGTACTTAAAGAAATGTTTTACATCTTTAGTCACCAGGGAAATACAATTCAATATGATTCTGAGTTTCCATCTTATACCTGTCAGAATGGCCAAGATCAAAAATTCAAGTGACAGCACATGCTGGCAAGGATGTCTTTATACAATAATTCTGTGTGGATATATAGTTATCCAGCACAAGGTATACTACTGAGATTTTAGGTGGTATAAAAAAATGTGTGCACACCTTATGCCTGTTCACCAAAGTCAGTGTCTGAGGTTGGCTTTCTTGACAAATGAACCTTGTTTTGCTCAAGTGGCCTGAGTTACAAAGAACACCTTCTTAGAATGTCTTCTGTAGGTCATTTTAATATTCATCAGAATAACATAAAGATATTCATTAGAAACAGAGTCTACTGCTCTCCTTGTGGAGCTCCTGTCCCCTCCAGGTCTTTCTAGCTCTCTCTTCTTTCATAAGATTCCCTGCACTTTGCCCAAAGTTTGGCTATGAGTCTTATCATCTGCTTCAATACCTTGCTGGGTAGAGTCTTTCAGAGGCCCTCTGTGGTAGGCTCCTGTCCTGTTATTCTGAGACTGATATTCTAACCAAGGACCATTCATGGAGACAACCTAGGACCTCTGCACAGATGGTTGGCAGCTCAGTCTCCATGTAAGGGGAACAGGGGCTGTCTCCGACATGAGCTTAGTGGTTGGCTCTTTGATCACCTCTCCCTAAGGAGGGCGCAGCCTTACCAGGCCACAGAGGAAGACAATGCACCAGTCCTGATGAGACCTGATAGCCTAGGCTCAGATGGAAGGGGAGAAGGACCTCCCCTATCAGAGGACTGGAAGAAGGACATGGAAGGAGAAAAGGGAGGAAGGGTGGGACCAAAATGGTCTGAGGGAGGAGGTTGCAGCTGGGATACAAAGTGAATAAATTATAATAAAAAATAAAATAAAATAAAATTCTGGAGAGTGAAAAAAAAAAAAAGGAAATATAGTCTAGTGGATCCCTCTTAATTCGAATTTTGGCGGGTAAAATCTAGAAATTTGCAACCTGATCAACACCAAGGTAATGGTATGATCCCTGTAGTTGAAGAACTTTGTGCTGTGGACTCAAAACACTGGTTTATATATCTGCTTTGGCTTAGATAGGCTGTCCTAATATGAGCTATATGGGTTTAGAAACTGAGTCATCCTGTTGGGTAGCTAGGGAAAAGCTATAAAGGGAACAGTGATTAGTGTCTAACATCAGATCATAAAGACAGCCTACTGAATAAATGTCATGTTTCCTGAAAGGTTTCATTTTTCATAGAAAATATCATCCTTTCTTTACAAGGTCTTAAGCCAGTTTTCAAATTACTCCAGTAAGAGTTATGTTTTCTCATTCTTACTTTAGTCAACCATGGTGGCAGGGAACTAATGCTGCTCTCTCTACATGCTGTTTCAGATATTTTAGCTTTTGAGTTGCAAGTTATATATGTCTTTTATTGTCTCACATTGGGCATGAATTTTACAATCATTCCTTATATTAGCAGTAATCCTGGAACTTGAATGAATTGTTTTTCTCTCCAGATACACAGGGAGAACCAGCTATAGTGTGGTGGAAATTATTGCCCTTTCCAAGGTCATGGCTCTTGCAACCTGCTGATGCCAGCCAGTGCATCCCCCATGCTTGTGGCTTGGTGATCTAGTGAGGGTAAGGATTTCTTCAGGTAGCTTAATGGAATGGATTAATGAGGATAACCTCAAAGAATTTATATTTGGAGTTTTCACCAACCCAGTAATAATCCACAACTGACAGAACCTCACAGGGGCATCTAGTTCTCTCCTCTGAAACAGACTAAAGGTTTTGGGTAATCTTTAGCTGGTTAATAACATCAAAGACAACCTTGCCATCAGTTGTACCCTTTGGAGCTGGGAGTTTGTGGCTACCAGGACACATGTGAATTCTTTATATGACATAACTGTGCTTTGCCCTGTATTGTAGTCTGAGTGTTTTATCAGTCAAGCCAGATAGCCCTGTGGAGTGCAGAGAGCTGGCAGTACTGCTACTAATGGAGCCTCAGAAGACAGCACAGCATAAGGTAGGACTGATTCTCATAGCTGCTTTTTCTATGTGATTTGTCTTTTACAGGATGATTTCTTCCATCTAAGAACTGATGGCATTGTTAGTCTATTAAGTTCTTTTATGCTTCATTTGCTGCTTGGTTTCTCATGATGTTGAATCATTTGAGGTTCAGGGCTCTGATACTGAATGAAAATTGGGTTCCAGTGTTTCTCCCAGACCCTCCAAGCAGTGAGAAGATTCCTTTTTAAAGACCATCAAGAGAGGATAAATTTTCTTACCCAAGTTTTTTTTTTGTCTCCATTATTTTTTACCTTCCTCTTTTAAGTGTCGCTGGGACTTAAGAGAGGGAGGTATGTGAAATAATAACATGGAAGTTTCAAGCTCTGATTCTTTAGCTTGCTGCAATATTTTGAATGGGACATAAAATTATAATTTTCTTCCTATATATATTTATACAGAATTCATCACCATAAAAAATAGACTAGGAAAACTAAAGTGCTGGAAAATATAAATGTTCTTGGAAAGAGATATTGCCAAATTCCATGGAAATCCGAATAGTTGCAAAACACTGTTAATAAAGCGCTTGAAGATTCCTGAAGGGAAAGCATCTTTTCTTTCTATATATCTATCCTTTTCAAAGCAAAGTATTTCAAAGGACAACAAAGAGAGGTGAGAATAAGCATCTTGAAAGGGTGAGGGAGCATCTTAAAGAATACAATAGGGAATTACAAAGTTGAAAAGAGATTAAATTTTTCTTCAAGAAATTATAATTTTCTCATTGCTGCAAAAATTCTAAATTAGGAGCTTGCGAGAACATGATTCAAGCTGTTCAAATTAAAAGATTTTGGGAAATGAATATGAGAAATGAAGGTGTGAGAATATGATTCTGGAGAAAAATAGTTTAACTGAAGATTTATGAAGTTAAGGACACAGCAAGGATGCTGAATTTCTGAGCTGTTTCAGAATAGCTTTGAATGGTGGTGTCTGAGCTGCATTGATTTATGTCATTAATGTGATTGCTTTTAGCCTCCTCTGGATGGAGAACATACAAAAAACCCTTCTGAACCTTCCTTCCAGGCTTTCACCAGGGCCTTTCCTCATGACTCAGCAATTCTCTCGTCCAAGTGAAATTGTAGAGGACTATACAGTTGTAACTGCAGTATGAGAGGATACTTCAGTCAGTCAAAAATAGCCCACAGCTGCAACAATTCAGACAATAGGTACAGGCTCACAAAACCTAAAAAATTTAGCCTGATAGGTTTCCTATTTCCTGGAGTTAAACTGTGTATTTATTGAAAAACCCACAAAGGTTTCAGGAAGAAATAATAATATGGCAATCTATTTAATAAATAGATTGGAATTATAATAAAGCACATGGCTTATGTCTTTGGAAAGAAAACTAAACATTGCCTTCTTGCCTTCTCCATCACTATCCTTTAGTTATTACTACTAGCCTTGTGGAAGAAAATATACAGGATGTATCAGAAGATGGACATTTACTCTTATAGTCCAGTTCTTTTATTTATAATTTTTGTTAAAACATTCCAAAAGGAAATAGTTTAATATTCTTCAGTTTTCATAGTTTGGGGTTTCCAAAAGTTTGCAATATTGAGTTCTCTTCCCACAAACTATAGAAAAACTAAAAACAAAAAAACAAAAAAACAAAAAAAACACAAAAAAACCCCACCTATATTTTATTATTTTTATGTTGTAGGTAGAGAAATGAAGATGCCAAAAATCATATAGCAATTCAGTGTTAGACATTTAATGGGAGCTGAAGTTTGGGATTCCAATATTATCACCCACTATATACTTGCATCCACTTCATGTTACCTCTGAATAATCCAGATACACCTTGTCAAAAGATTTTCCTAATGAGGTACACATGTGGAACTGGTTGAAAACTTTAAGGGACATTTCTCTTGTGGCAAGGGTTACCATTCTGCTCCCATTCTATATCCTTCCACAGGGACCCAGTATGGAGAATCCCAAGAGGTTATCAAATCTTAGGAGACAAAGGGCTAAAGGCTGCTGCTGTGCTGTATCCTGTGGTTTATTTTAACACAAGGATGATTCTTTTGTATTTCATTGTGATTTTTATATAGATTTGTTTTTTAAGTCAAATGACTTAGAATATCTGTATTAAAATACCCAAAGTCCTGGAGAATTTTAATGCCTATTAAATGCCTATCACCTTGGTATTAACTATTTTCTACACAATGCTTTTCTTCTCCCTTCACATTCAAAATTTTATTTAGCTTCTAGCTTCCTTGCTATATTTCTTTGCTACTTATGAACTGAACCTTAAATAAACACCTTTTCATTGTTCCCTTAATAAACTACTTAAAAAAAGAATATGATTGGGAAAAAAGAAGATACAAAAGGAAAATTAAGAAAGAGATTAAAAGATCTATCTTTTTCCTGATACACATCCAGCTAAGATTCAGATTCTGCTCTCATTCCACATCCTGCCACAGGGACCCAGTGTGGAGAATCCCAAGAGGTTAGCAAATCTTAAATGACAAAGGGCTAGAGGACATAGCTATGCTGTATTCTGTGGTTTATTTTAACACAGGGTGATTCTTTTGTATTTCATTCTGATTTTTACACAGATTTGTTTTTTGAGTCAAATGGCTCAGAATATCTGTAGTAAAATATCCAAAGTCTTGTGGAAATTAAATACTTGTAAATGACACTCCATGTCAAAAATATCTTGTGCTATTAGATGAAGATAGTTCTAACCAAGATTCTATTGTTCAACATCTGTAGGAAATAGAGGTAGTTTAGAATGTCGCCAGTTGGTTTCTGTATCTAGATGCTACTCTGACAACAATTGAAAAGAATTATACACAGGAAAATTTCAGCTCATTTCTAATGAAATCTAAACATTATTCGACCACACAGTAGCTTGGGTTCTCTCTTACGGTGAATAAGTTTCTTTTTACTGGAAATGTTTAAGGGATGTACAAATGACCACTAGTTAGGATATAGAAGGTAATGGTGGAATAATTCTAACATGGAGTTGGCACAGAATCTTGAGATACACTGACATTCTATTTGCAAGCAATTTGCTCTATGGATGGAGGCTCAATTTTCAAAGAGTTGTGTTGCAGGATATTTGATCCCATTGTGAACCCCAAAATTGTGAACTATAAAAACCCTGTTTCTTGTTTGTTGTGGTTGAGTCCTATCACACACCTTTGATCCAAGAACTTTTTATTGTAAACAGGTGATTACAGTGTGGTTTGCCCAGCCCTAGCACACACCTTTAATCTAAGAGCTTTCTGTACATAGGATTTAACAAAGTTAACCCTAGGTCAAGAGGCAGAGCAAGAAACCAGCTGACAGGGGTTAAGGAGTAGTAGGGACTTTGAGTTGAGAGGTATTTAAGACAGTGTGGAGAAGTAGAAAAAGCTTTTACCTCAAGCTCTGCCTTTAGCTTATGCTTCAGCTCCCCAGGTCCCTGGCTTTTTGGGCTTTGAGCTAGCAAACCTTCAGCCTTTAGTTTTTTGGCCTTTTCCTTTCGGGCTGTCAACCGAGCTAGTGAAACTTTTGCTTTTTTTCCATTCAGACCTGAGCTGAGAAGGAAGATCAGCTGGGTAAACTCTGCTTCTCTGAGCTAGCAGATTTTTACCCCAGCATCTCCCTCCTGAGTCTTTATTGGTAAAATGGTTGGGATTTTCATTTTCATTTATAACAACAAATTGAAGTTCAGAGATCTACATGTGGTATTGGGTAATTTATATCTGATGAAACAAAAGGTATATCATATTCCTGCAATGTTCTGGGACAATATTGTTATGATTGTAAATTAGTGAAGAATTTCTTTGGACTAAAACCAAATTTAGCACAACTGAAGAGCATAAAATTATTTATACCTAAATTATTCAGTAAGAATAATTATTATAGTCCTATTGTATATGACTGTATAATTTGCATCCACATATAGATTTATATATCCCACAAATATAAATTGATGTCCTTTATAACAATACAGTTATAAAAACTAAAGGTAGGCTCAATTCCCTTGCTTGGAAGATCATCAGAAACAAGTCTTAGTGGCCTAATATAGAACCTAGAAGATATTGGTTCTGTCTGCCCACTGTGCAGTGGGACTAGGGACATCACAAAATATCCTTGTTGTTATGAGTTACATAAATAATGTTCCTCACAATATCAAATATCTAAATGTTTGGTCCATGATGGTGGTGATTTTTAGAAGAGATAATGGAGTACATTACTAGGGTGGGTATTGAGGTTTTATACAGCCTAACCCTATGTCCATTTCATACTTTTTGCTTCCTGTATGTGGTTGAGATGTGATTTTTTTAGCTTCCTTTTCTTTTTTTATAATGTTTATTTTTTATATTAATTACAGTTTATTTACTTTGTATCCCAGCTGTAGCCCCCACCTTCATTCCCTCCCAATCCTACCCTCCCTCCCTCATCTCCCCCCTGCCCCTCTCTAAGTCTGCTGATAGGGGAGGTCCTCCTCCCCTTCAATCTGACCCTAGTTTATTAGATCTCATCAGGATTGGCTGCAATGTCCTCCTCTGTGGCCTAGCAAAGCTCTTCCTCCTGCGGGTGTGGGGGGGGGGGGAGGGAGATCAAAGAGCCAGCCACTGAGTTCATGTCAGAGACAATCCCTGTTCCCCTTACTAGGGAACCCACTTGGATGCAAAGCTGCCATAGGCTACGGCTGAGCAGGGGTTCTAGGTTATATATATGCATGGTCCTTGGTTGGAGAATCAGTTTCAGAAAAGACCCCTGTGCACAGATATATTTGGTCCTTGTGGTGCTCCTATCCTCTCCAGGTTTTACTAACTCCTCCTTCTTTCATATGATACCATGCACTCTGCCCAAGGTTTGGTTATGAATCTCAGCATCTGCTTTGATACACTGATAGGGAGAGTCTTTCAGAGGCCCTCAATGGTAGGCTCCTGTCTTGTTTCTTGTTTTCTCCTACTTTCCATGTCCATCCCATTTGTCTTTCCAAGTGAGGATTGATCATATTACCCTGGGACCTCCTTCTTGTTTAGCCTCTTTAGGTGTACAGATTTTAGTGTGTTTATCCTATCTTATAGGTCTAGTATCCACTTATAAATGAGTATATACTGTGTGTGTCTTTCTGCTTCTGGGATACCTCACTCAGGATGATCTTTTCTAGTTTCCACCATTTGCCTGTAAATTTCCTTGTTTTTAATTGCTGAGTAGTATTCCATTGTGTAGATGTATCCCAATTTCTGTCTGCATTCCTCTGTTGAGGGACATCTGACTTGTTTCCAGCTTCTGGCTATTACGAATAAAGCCACTATGAACATGGTTGAACAGATGTCCTTGTTGTGTACTTGAGCATATTTTGGATATATGCCTAGGAGTGATATAGCTGGATCTTGAGGAAGCACTATTCCTAATTGTCCGAGAAAGCGCCAGGTTGATTTCCAAAGTAGTTGTACAAGTTTACATTCCCACCAGCATTGTAGGAGGGTTCTCCTTTCTCCACAACCTCTCCAGCATATATTGTCACTTGAGTTTTTGATCTTAGCCACTCTTATGAGTGTAAAGTGAAATCTCAGGGTCGTTTTGATTTGCATCACCCTGATGGCTAAGGACGTTGAGCATTTCTTTAAGTGTTTCTCTGCCATTGTAAAAACCAAGGACACTTTGGCATTTTATGAAGATCAGATCTTGGTCGCCTATGACTCAATGGGATCAGAAGAAACACAGATCCTGTCATTTTCTTCTAAAGTCTATTGTGCTCATCACTGAAGAAGTATTTTGCTACCACTTGGTGGCAGTACCTACCAACTCATTTACAACATAGTCTCAAATTATAACTAAAAATACTGGTCTTTTTCTCTAACAGGAATGACTTTTCAAAAATAGATTCGTTTCAATGACTAGCATTTTCAGAAAACTCGGGTTTTCCATGGACATAGCTCATAATTATCTACAACCTATTATTGTCTGGAGCATCAGTGTCCTCCTAGAAACTATAAATGTTCTACCTTTTAAAAAATACTTACATTTCCCTTTATAATAAAATCCTTACATGAAATTTTTTTATTACCCCTTGTATATTGAGAGCTGTTCATCATGTAGGTAGTGACCAAATTAAGGCAATGATTTGAACTGTATAGAATGGGGTCTTAAAACAATTTGTAATTATCAAACATGATGTTCTTATTGTGGGTTTACACCAATCAAGGAACACCAAGCTATGTCTTAGTCCATGCAACCTGTCCACATTGTAGAGAAAGAAACAGGTAAGAAAAGCTTAAGATTTTTTTTTTTTTGTCTGAGATACATTGGACAATTTGGTTAGCTAATGCATGTCAGAATCAGGATTTGAATCCAGGACTATATGGTTAAAGCATCTGTACATCTGTACTCTGTATAATCTCATGCTACCTATATGAAGATAACCATCTTACTGTGCCTGAACAGTGGTACATCCAGTAAATAATTCTAATCTTCATGTTTAAAAGAGCTAAAATTACTAAGGATTTTATTGTATGATATAGAATGAGTGATTTTGCAAAAGATATGTTCTATTTCGATTTTAAGACAGATGGATAGTTGAAATTGTCTAAAACTAGCTAAAAAATTAATGAAGTATAGATAATATTTATATTAATTAAAACGATCTAACAGGAGACCAAATAATTACCAACAATTATTTTTTAATGATATGTTCAGCTGCAGTGAAATGCTTATGAGACTTTCTTTTTTTAAAAAAAAATTCTTTCTTTCTTTCTTTTCCTTTCTTTCTTTCTTTCTTTCTTTCTTTCTTTCTTTCTTTCTTTCTTTCTTTCTTTTCCTTCTTTCTTTCTTTCTTTCTTTCTTTCTTTCTTTTTCCTTCATTCTTTCCTTTGTTCCTTCCTTCCTTCCTTCCTTCCTTCCTTCCTTCCTTCCTTCCTTTCTTACAATTTATTCACTTTCTATCCCTGCTGCAGCCCTCTCCCTTTTCTCCTCTTCCCAGTCCCACCCATATTCCCTCTTCTTCCCCTATGCCTTTTCCCTAGTCCCCTGATAGTGGAGGTCCTCCTTCACTTCTATCTGACCCTAGCTTATAGGTCTCATCAAGGCTGGCTGCATCACCTTCCTCTGTGACCTGGAAAGGTTGCCCCCCACAAGGGGGAGATGAACAAAGACCCAGCCACTGAGTTCATGTCAGAGACAGCCCCTGTACCTCTTCCTAGGAAACCCACTTGAAGACTAAGCTGCCATGGGCTTCATCTGTGCAGGGGTTCTAGGTTATCTCCATGTATGGTCCTTGTTTGGAGTATTGGTCTCTGGAGGCCCCTAGGGCCCAAGTTTTTTGGCTCTGTTGTTCTCCTTGTGGATTTCCTGTCCCCTCCAGGTATTTCTATCTCCCTCTTCTTCCATAGTGTTTATGGCACTCTGCTCAAAGTTTGGCTATGAGTCTCAGTATCTCTTTTGATACCCTGATGGGTAGAGTCTTTCAGAGGTCCTCTGTGGAAGGATCCTGTCCTGTAACTTGTCTTCTCCTACTTCCGATGTCTATCCTATTTGTTCTTCTGAATGAGGATTGAACATCCTCCCTAGGGTCCTCCTGGTCATTTAGCTTTTTTAGGACTATAGAATTTATAGGTTTAGTATATTATATGGCTTATAAGTGAGTATATATCATGTGTGTCTTTCTGCTTCTGGGAAGCCCTGCTCAGGATGACTTTTTTTTCTAGTTCCCACCATTTGCCTGCAAATTTCATGATTTCCTTGTTTTTAATTGCTGAGTAGTATTCCATTGTGTAAGTGTACCACAATTTCTGTGTCCATTCTGCCGTTGAGAGGCATCCAGGTTGTTGTTTCCAGGTTCTGGCTATTATGAATAAAGTTGCTACAAACATAATTGATCACATATCCTTATTGTATGGTGGGGCATCTTTAGGATATATCCTTAGGAGTGTTATAGCTCGATCTTGAGGTAGCATTATTCCTAATTGTCTGAGAAAGTGCCAGATTGATTTCTAAAGTGTTTGTACAAAGTAACATTTCCACCAGCAATGGAGAAGGATTCTCCACAACCTCTTCAGCCTGCATCATCCCTTGTGTTTTTTAAAATAATTTATTTAAATTTATTTTATGTGCATTAGTCAGATCCCTTGGAATTGGTGTTACAGACAGTTGTGAGCTGCCAGGTGGTTGCTGGGACTTGAACCCAGGTCCTCTGGAAGAGCAGACAGTGCTCTTAACCACTGAGCCATCTCTCCAGCCCCATCCCTTGAGGTTTTAATTTTAGCCATTCTGATGGATGTGAGATGAAATCTCAGGGTTATTTTGATTTGCATTTCCCTGATGACTAAGGACATAGATCATTTCTTTAAGTGTTTCTTGGCTATTCTATATTCCTCTGTTGAGAATTCTCTGTTTAGCTCTGTATCCCTTTTTTATTTTTTTTAATTGGAGTACTTGATTTGTTGCTGTTTAACTTCCTTATACATTCTGGATATTAGTCTTCTGTCAGATGTAGGGTTGGTGAAGATCTTTTCCCAGTCTGGAGGCTGTTGTTTTGTTCTGATGACAGAGTCCTTTGCTTTACAGAAGCTTTCAACTTCATGAGGCCACGTTTATTAATTGTTGATGTTAGAGTCTGTGCTGTTGGTGTTCTGTTCAAGAAATTGTCTCCTGTGCTAATAAGGTCAAAGCTCCTTCCTACTTTTTCTTCTAATCTATTTAGTGTGTCTTGTTTTGTGTTGAGGACTTTGATTCACTTGGACTTTAACTTTGTGCAGGGTGATAAATATGGATCTATTTGTATTTTACTACATGTAGACATGCAATTAGACCAGTACCATTTGTTGAAGATGCTGTCTCTCTCCCATTTTATGATTTTGGTTTCTTTGAAAAAATTAAGTATCCATAAGCGGGTGGGTTTATTTCTGGGTCTTTGATTTGATTCTATTGATCCACTAGTCTGTTTCTATGCCAATACTACGTTTTATACTACCGCTTCTGTTCTATAGTACAGTTTCCATTGCTCTATAGTACAGCTTGAGATCTGGGATGGAGAGACCTCCAGAAGATCTTTTATTGTACAAGATTGTTTTAGCTATTCTGTGTTTTTTGTTTTTCCATATGAAATTGAGAATTTTTCTTTCAAGGTCTGCAAAAAATTGTGTTGGTATTTTGACGGGAATTGCATGGAATCTGTAGATTGCTTTTTGTAGGATAGCCATTTTTTCTTATTTATTATTATTTATTATTTATTCACTTTGTATCCCAGCTGTAGCCCCCTCCTTCAGCCCCTCCCAATCCTCTCCTTCTTCCCCTTTCTCCTCCCATTCCCCCCCTCAAGTCTACTGAGGGAAGGTCCTCCTCCCCTTCCATATGACCCTAGCCTATCA
Organism: Meriones unguiculatus; assembly: GCF_030254825.1. Taxonomy (NCBI): domain Eukaryota; kingdom Metazoa; phylum Chordata; class Mammalia; order Rodentia; family Muridae; genus Meriones; species Meriones unguiculatus. Next base: position 122,390,624 of record NC_083355.1, on the reverse strand, counting down.
GGTCTCATCAGGACTGGGTGCATTGTCTTCCTCTGTGGCCTGGTAAGCCTGGCCCCCTCAAGGGGAGGTAATCAAAGATTCAGCCACTGAATTCATGTCAGAGACAGCCACTGTTCCCCTTACTAGGGAACCCACTTGGAGACTGAGTTGCCATGGGCTATATCCATGCAGGGGTTCTAGGTTATCTCCATGCATAGTCCTTGGTTGGAGTATCAGTCTCAGGAAAGACCCCTGAACCCAGATTTTTTTGCTTCGTTGGTCTTGTGGAACTCCTGTCCTCTTCAGGTCTTTCTGTCTCCCCCTTCTTTCATAAGATTCCCTGCACTCTGCCTAAATTTTGGCTATGAGTCTCAGCAATCATTTCTATACCCTGTTGGGTAAAATCTCTCAAAGGCCCTCTGTGATAGGCTCCTGTCCTGTTTCCTGTTTTATCCCTCTTCTGATGTCTGTCCTGTTTGCCTTTCTGAATGAGGATTGAATATCTCAACCAGGGTCCTCCTTCTTACTTAGTTTCTTTAGGTGTACAAATCTTAGTATATTAGGATAGTCATTTTCACTATGTTAATTCTACCAATCCATGAGCATGGGATATCTTTCCATCTTCTGATAACTTCTTTAATTTCTTTCTTAAGAGACTTCAGGTTTTTTTCACAAAGGTCTTTCATTTGCATGGTTACTGTTACACCAAGGTAGTTGATGTTATTAGTGGCTATTGTGAAGGTTGTTGTTTCCCTAATTTCCTTCTCAGCCCTTTCGTCTTTGGTATACAGGAGGGCTTCTGATGTTTTTGAGTTATTTTTGTATCCAGCCTCTTTGCTGAAGGTGTTTATTAGTTGAAGGAATTCCTGGATGAATATTTTGGGTCACTCATGTAGACTATCATATCATCTGCAAATAGTGACACTTTGACCTCTTCCTTTCCGAATTGTATCCCTTTGATCTCCTTTAGTTGTCTTATTGCTCTAGCTAGGACTTCAAGAACCATGTTGAAGAGATACATGGAGAGTGGGCAGCCTTGCCTTGTCCCTGATTTCAGTGGGATTGATTTCAGTTTCTCTCCATTTAGTTTGATGTTTGCTATAGGGTTGCTATTTATTGCTTTTACTACATTTACGTATGTGCCTTGTATCCCTGATCTCTCCAAAACTTTAAACATGAATGGATGTTGAATTTTGTCAAATGATTTTTTTGGCATCTAAGGAGATGATCATCTGTTTTTATTTTTCTTTCAGTTTGTTTATATGGTGGATTACATTGATGGATTTTTGCATGTTGAACCACCCTTGCATGCCTGGAATAAAGTACTTGGTTGTCATGTATGATATCTTTAATATGTTCTTGGATTCTGTTTATTTTATTGAGTATTTTTATGTCAATGTTTATAAGTGAGATTGGTCTGAACTTTTCTTTCTTTGTTGGGACTTTGTGCTGTTTAGGTATCTAGGTGACTGTGGCCTCATAGAATGAGTTTGGTAATGTTCTTTCTGTTTCTATTTTGTAGAGTAGTTTGAAGAGTATTGGTGTTAGGTCTTCTTTGAAGGTCTGGTAGAATTCTGTGTTGAAACTGTCTGGCTTGGATAGGAGACTTTTGATGACAACTTCTTTTTCCTTAGGGGATAAAGGACTATTTAATTTATTTACCTGATATTGATTCTGTGTTGGTGTCCTTGTTGTTTGTGAAGCATATTTGGTATATATGCCCAGGAGTGGTATAGCTGGGTCCTGAGGTAGCACTCTTTCTGCTTTTCTTAGAAAGTGCTAGATTGATTTCTAAAGTGGTTGTTTAAGTTTACATTCCCTAAAATATACAGACCTAAAGAAGCTAAACAACAAGGAAGAACCGAGGGAAGATGATTAATTCTCATTCAGAAGGGAAAACAGGATAGACACCTGAAGCTGTAGAAGAGAGGAAACAGGATAGGAGCGTACCATGGATGTCCTCTGAAAGAGTCCACCCAGCAGGGGATTGAAGCAGATGCAGAGACTCACAGTCAAACTTTGGACAGAGTGCAGAGTTTCTTATGGAAGAAGGGGATATAGAAGGACTTGTAGGGAACAGTAGCCCCACTAGGAGACCAACAAAGCCAAAAAAAAATGCTGGGCTCAGAGGGGACTGTAGAGACTGATGCATCAACCAAAGACCATGCAACAGAGATTATGAAAGCCAGAAGGGCCTGGAGGGATATCATGAAGACCCTCAGAGAATACAGATGTCAGCCCAGGCTACTATACCCAGCAAAACTCTCAGTCCTCATAGATGGAGAAAACAAGATTTTCAACGACAAAAACAAATTTCAACAATACCTACACACAAATCCAGTGTTACAGAAGACACTAGAAGGAAAAATACAACCCAAGAAAACTAAATACTTTCAAGAAAACACAGGAAATAATTAACATCACTACAGTAAAACAAAAAGTAAGCAGGCACACAAACTTACTACCACAGCCAACATCAAAGTTAAAGGATCTAACAGCCACTGGTCATTAATCTCTCTAACATCAATGGACTCAACTCTCCAATAAAAAGACACAGACTAACAGAATGGATGCATAAACAAGACCCAGCAATCTGTTGCATACAAGAAACATACCTAAGTCACAAAGATAGACATTACCTGAGAGTAAAGGGCTGGAAGACTGTTTTCCAAGCAAATGGAGCCAAGAAGCAAGCAGGAGTAGCCATTCTAATATCTGATAAAATAAACTTTCAACCAAAATTAATAAAAAGAGATGGGGAAGGATACTTCATACTCATCAAGGGAAAAATCCACCAGGAAGACATTACAATCCTGAACATCTATGCCCCAAATACAAGGACACCCACATATGTAAAAGAAACATTGATAAAACTTAAACCACACAGAGATCCCCACACATTAATAGTGGGAGACTTCAACACTTCACTCTCAACAAAGGACAGGTCAACAAAACAGAAATTAAACAAAGAAACAATGTCTCTACCAGAGGTCATGAATCAAATGGACCTAACAGATATTTATAGAACCTTACACCCAAACACAAAAGAATTTACCTTCTTCTCAGCACCTCATGGAACCTTCTCCAAAATAGACCATATAGTTGGTCACAAAGCGAGCCTCAACAGATACAAGAAAATGGAAATAATCCTTTGTACCTATCCGATCACCATGGACTAAAGCTGGATCTCAAGACCATGCATAAAAATTACCTAGACCCCTGCTAAGATGTAACCCATTGACAGTTCAATCTTCATGTGAGTTACCTAGTAAAGGAAAAAGAGACAGTCTCTGACACAAACTCAGTTGCCTGCTCCTTGATTAGTTCTCCCTGGTGGTGTGACCTAACCAGCCCACAAGAAGGAGAGGATACAGACAGTTCTGATAGGACCTGATAAGCTAAGGTTAGGGGAGGAGGACTTCCCCTATCAGTGGACTAGGGAAAAGAGCTAGGAGAGAAAGAGGTAAGAGATGAGGGAAGGGGCTAAAATCTAGATACAAAATGAATAAATTGTAAAAAAGAAAAATAGAAAAAAAAGAAAAGTTACAGAGAGTCCTTTGGCCTAAAATAGGTACATAAATGGGTACAATCATGAGAAGGCATGAAATATGTTGGTAATATTAATCATATAGAGATAATCAGAATACTGTAGTATTGTAAGCCACTCATACTCTTAAAATGAAGAAAGGAACAATTAATTATAACAATTATTAATAGGTTGAGGAATGAGACCTCCTTCCTCCTAGGCACAGTGGCACAGTGGACTCATCTTTCTCAGTGCAGACCTAACTACCTGGGGTATACAGCCACTGAGGTGGAGCTCTAAGCCCTTTAGCAGCAGGCAAAGGCCAGCAGTACATGTCCCGGAGTCCCAGATTCTCGCGGCGGCTGCACCATCCTCCCAGGGCCCGAGTCTGCTAGACGCCATACTAGCTCCGCAGGATTGCCATCACTGACGGTACGGCCCACCCAATCCCACAGTGACAGAGAGTAAGCTATATACTCACCAAAACCAGGCAGAAATGCCATACAAGCTAGACACACCAGGCACTGGGCCTCCCAAGCTTGGAGAGCACAGTGAAGAGACCCCAGGACTTCCCAGAAAGCATTGGGACTAGCGACCCAGTCTCCAGCTACAGCGGGACTTTCTAACCTGGCGGCGGAGCAGCACTGAGCTGGCGGGGCACAACAACCCTCCAGTTTAAGACTAACCAGGCCCAAACCAGAGAACAGAGAGCCTGCTTACCCCGATCCCTACTGACGTGACCACCCTGAAATCTCCAGCTGCAGCAAGACCTCAGAACCTGGCAGTGACAGCAGCACAGAACTGGTGGAGCACATCAAAGAAGCAGGGCCAAACCAGAGAGCAGAGAGCCCGGATACCCCGATCACTGCCAAGTGACCTGCCTGTAAGTGAATGCACCCTTGAGAATCTGCAGATCCCCAGATCCTGGGTCCTTCTAAAACAAAAGCCAGGCATTGAAACCCTCCCACCCACATACCCACCTTGGGAAACAGAGGGGCACTAGGGACATTGAAGTTCCTGCTCTGTGGGTCTAATTGAAGAGTTAAGGCAGTTAATGCCAGAAATTGCGCTGCATTCATCACTAGTGCCTGCGACATATACAGTGCAGAGCCCCTCCCACACACTCAAGGGTTCAACATTAGCCATCACTCTGTCCCTTGAGACACATGTCCACGCACACTTACACACACGCACACACACACACACACACACACACACATGTGCGCGCACACACACGCTTGCATTTGCCCCGTTTGCGCCTGTGTACTTTCCTCCCACAGGTACAGCTAGTCCTCAGCACACGCTGAGAGTTCTCAGCTTCCTGAAGAACTCTCCAGACGCCAGAGAGAGACAGCACCAGTCTGATCTGCAGAATCCAAAAACAAACAGGGAAGGTTTCAGATAAGCCAATGGCCAGGGGTAGGCAAAAGAACATTTCCAACATAAATCAGGACATCATGACTTCACCAGCAAACCCCAAAATCGATGGATACTCCAATTCAGCAGAAGCACAGGAAAATGATTTTAAAGCCATGCTTGCCCAATTATTTGAGGCTCATAAGGAGGAAATGAACAAATCTTTAAAGAGCTGGCCAGTCAATTGGAGGTAAAGAAAGAAGAAATAGACAAAATCCTTAAAGAAACACAGGCAAACATAGCCAAACAAATAGATACACAAGTAGAGAAAAAAATTAGTGGCATATAAAAAGGAAATGAACAAAGAAATAGAGGCCATCGTAGAGAGACAGGAGTCCAAATTCAAACACATGAAAGAAATGGTGCAAGGCATGAAAACAGAATTAGAATTAATAAAGAAAACACAAAATGAGAAAACCCTTGAGCTGGAGAACTTGGAGAAAAGATCAGAAACCACAAAAGTAAGCATCACCAACAGAATACAAGAGATGGAAGAGAGAATCTCTGGAGCTGAAGACACACTTGCAGAAATGGATACTTCTCTCAAAGAAAAAGTAAAATCAGAAAAGTTCCAATCACAAAATATCCAAGAAATCAAGGATGCTATGAAAAGACAAAATCTAAGAATAATAGGAATTCATGAAAAAGAAGACTCCAGGCTCCAAGGTCCAGAAAATATTTTCAAGAAAATCATAGAAGAAAATTTTCCCAACTTAAAGAAAGAGATGTCCATAAATATACAAGAGGCCTACAGAACTCCAAATAGACTAGACCAGAAAAGAAACACATCACGTCACATCATAGTCAAAACACTAAATCTACAGAACAAAGAAAAGATATTAAAAGCAGCAAGGGAAAAAGGCCAAGTAACATATAAAGGTAGACCTATCAAAATCACACTGGACTTCTTATCAGAAACTATGAAAGCCAGAAGGGCCTGGGCAAGTATCATGGAGACTCTAAGAGATCACAAATGTCAACCCAGACTACTATACCCTGCAAAGCTTTCAATCAACATAGATGGAAAAAACAAAATTTTCCATGACAAAACTAAATTTACGCAATATCTACACAGCAAACCAACCCTACAGAAGATACTAGAAGGAAAACTCCAATCCAACGAAAACAAATTCACCCAAGAAAACAGGGCATACAGATAATGTCCCAACAAAAATGAAAAGAAAACAAGCAATGAAACAGGGTTAGATCACCGACTCCATTACAAAAGGAACTAACATGCATTGGTCACTATTATCTATCAATATCAATGGACTCAACTCACCAATAAAAAGACACAGGCTAACAGAATGGTTAAGGAAACAGGATCCAACATTCTGTTGTATCCAAGAAACAACCTATGCAACAAAGACAAACACTACCTCAGAGTAAAGGGCTGGAAAACTGTTTTTCAAGCAAATGGTTCCAGAAAAAAAGCTGGAGTAGCCATCCTAATATCTAATAAAATAGACTTTCAATCAAGTTAATCAAAAAAGATAAGGAGGGCCACTATATTCTCATCAAAGGAAAAATCCACCAAGAGGACATCACAATCTTGAATATCTATGCCCCAAATACAAGAGCACCGACATTCGTAAATGAAACATTATTAAAGCTTAAATCATACATTGATCCTAATACCTTAATAGTGGGAGACTTCAACACTCCACTCTCACCAAGGGACAGATCAACTAGACAGATACCAAATAGGGAAATAAAAGCACTCACAGAATCCCTAAATCAAATGGACCTAATAGACGTCTACAGATCGTTTCACCCGAACTCAAAAGACTACACCTTCTTTTCAGCACCGCATGGAACCTTCTCCAAAATAAACCATATAGTGGGTCACAAAGCAAGCCTCAACAGATACAAAAGGATTGAAATAATCCCTTGTATACTATCTGACCACCATGGACTAAAGCTAGACATCAACAACAATAGAAACAACAAAAAGCCGACACGCACATGGAAACTGAACAACTTACTACTCAATGACAGCTGGGCTAATGAAGAAATAAGAAAGAAATTAAAGACTTCCTAGAATTCAATGAAAAGGAAGGCACAACACACCCAAATTTATGGGACACATTGACAGCAGTGCTCAGAGGAAAATTTATAGCACTAAGTGCCTGCAAGAAGAAATTTGTAACATCACATATAAACAACTTAATGGCCCAACTGAAAAACCTAGAAAAAAAAGAAGCAGATACACCCAAGAGGAGCAGACGGCTGGAAATAATCAAACTAAGGGCTGAAATCAATCAATTAGAAACAAATAAAACTATCCAAAGAATCAATGAAACAAAAAGCTGGTTCTTTGAGAAAATCAACAAGATAGACAAACCCTTAGCCAAACTAACTAAAAAGCAGAGAGAAACTATCCAAATCAGCAAAATCAGAAATGAAAATGGGGACATAACCACAGACACTGAGGAAATCCAAACAATTATTAGGTCATACTATGAAAGCCTATATGCCACAAAATTTGAAAATCTAAATGAAATGGATAATTTTCGTGAAAGATTCCATCTACCAAAACTAAGTCAAGATCAGGTAGAAAGACTGAATAGCCTTATATCTTCCAAGGAAATTGAAGCAGTCATTAATAGTCTCCCCTTCAAAAAAAGCCCTGGACCAGATGGCTTCAGTGCAGAATTCTACAAGACCTTCAAAGAAGTGCTAACTCCAATTCTCCTCAAACTATTCCACAAAATAGAAACAAAAGGAACACTACCAAACTCATTCTATGAAGCCACAGTCACCTTGATACCTAAACCACACAAAGATTCAACAAAAAAAGAGAATTTCAGACCTCTCTTATGAACATTGACGTAAAAATACTCAATAAAATACTTTCAAACCGAATCCAAAAACATATCAAAGATATCATCCACCATGACCAAGTAGGCTTCATCCCAGGAATGCAAGGGTGGTTCAACATACGGAAATCCATCAATGTAATCCACCACATAAACAAACTGAAGGAGAAAAACCACATGATCATCTCCTTAGATGCCGAAAAAGCATTTGACAAAGTCCAACACCCATTCATGTTTAAAGTCTTGGAGAGATCAGGGATACAAGGCACATACCTAAAGATAGTAAAGGCAATATACAGCAAGCCTATAGCTAACATTAAACTCAATGGAGAGAAACTTAAATCAATCCCACTGAAATCAGGGACAACACAAGGCTGCCCATTGTCTCCATATCTCTTCAACATAGTACTTGAAGTCCTAGCCAGAGCAATAAGACAACTAAAGGAGATCAAGGGGATACAAATCGGAAAGGAAGAGGTCAAAGTGTCACTATTTGCAGATGATATGATAGTACAAATGAGCGACCCCAAAAATTCAAACAGAGAACTCCTTCAGCTGATAAACACCTTCAGCAAAGTGGCAGGATACAAAATCAACTCAAAAAAATCAGAAGCCCTCCTGTATACCAAAGACAAAAAGGCTGAGAAAGAAATTAGGGAAACAACACCCTTCATAATAGCCACTAATAACATAAAGTACCTTGGTGTGACTCTAACCAAGCAAGTGAAAGACCTGTTTGAGAAAAACTTCAAGTCTCTGAAGAAAGAAATCGAAGAAGATATCAGAAGATGGAAAGATCTCCTGTGCTCATGGATTGGTAGGATTAACATTGTGAAAATGGCCACCCTGCCAAAAGCAATCTACAGAATCAATGCAATTCCCATCAAAATACCAACTCAATTCTTTACAAACCTTGAAAAAAAGATTCTCAGCTTCATATGGAGAAACAAAAAACCTAGAATCTCCAAAACAATCCTGTACAACAACAGATCATCTGGAGGTATCTCCATCCCTGATCTCAAGCTGTACTATGGGGCAACAGTAATAAAAACTGCATGGTATTGGCATAGAAACAGAAAGGAGGATCAATGGAACCGCATAGAAGACCCAGAAATAAACCCACACACCTATGAATACTCGATATTTGACAAAGAAGCCAAATCCATTCAATGGAAAAAAGACAGCATCTTCAACAAATGGTGCTGGACCAACTGGATGTCTACATGCAGAAAAATGAAAATAGATCCATATTTATCACCCTGCACAAAACTAAAGTCAAAGTGGATCAAGGACCTCAACATAAAACCAGATACTCTAAATCAATTGGAAAAAAAAAGTGGGGAAGAGCCTAGAACTCATTGGCACAGGAGACAACTTCCTGAACAGAACACCAACAGCACAGGCTCTAAGATCAACAATCAATAAATGGGACCTCATGAAACTGAAAAGCTTCTGTAAATCAAAGGACACTGTCATCAAAACAAAACGACTGCCTACAGATTGGGAAAGAATCTTCATTAACCATTTATCTGACAGAGGACTAATATCCAGTATATACAAAGAACTAAAGAAGCTGAAAAGCAGCAAACCAAGTAATCCAATTAAAAAATGGGAAACAGGGCTAAATAGAGAATTTTCTGTAGAGGAATATTGAATGGCAGAGAAACCCTTAAAGAAATGCTCATCCTCATTAGCCATCAGAGAAATGCAAATCAAAATGACCCTGAGATATCACCTTACACCCATCAGAATGGCTAAGATGAAAAACCCAAGCGACAACACATGTTGGAGAGGTTGTGGAGAAAGGGGAACCCTCCTCCACTGCTGGTGGGAATGTAAACTTGTACAACCACTCTGGAAAGCTATGTGCTGCTTTCTAAGACAATTAGGAATAGTGCTTCCTCAAGATCCAGCTGTACCACTGTTAGGTATATACCCGAAGTTTGCTCAAGTACACAAAAGGGATACTTGCTCAACCATGTTTATAGCATCTTTATTTGTAATAGCCAGAATCTAGAAACAACCCAGATGTCCATCAACGGAAGAATGGGTACAGAAATTGTGGTATTTCTATACAATGGAATACTACTCAGCAATCAAAAACGAGGAAATCATGAAATTTGCAGGCAAATGGTGGGATCTAGTAAAGATCATTCTGAGTGAAATATCCCAGAAGGAGAAAGACAAACACGGTATATACTCACTTATATAGACCTATAAGATATGATAGACATAATGAAATCTATACACCTAAAAAAGATAATCAAGAAAGAGTACCCTGGGTAAGATGATCAATCCTCCTTTAGAAAGACAGATAGGATGTGCATTGAATGTATGACAGGAGTCTACTGAGCACATCTGAAAGACTCTAACTAGCAGTGTTTTCAAAGCAAAGACTCATGACCAAACCTTTGGCAGAGTACAGGGAATCATAAGAAAGAAGGGGAGTTAGTCTGATACGGAAAGGATAGGTGCTTCACAAAGACCAAATATATCTGGGCACAGAGTCTTTTCTGAGACTGACATTCAACCAAGGACCATGTATGGATATAACCTAGAACCTCCGCTCAGATGTATCCTGTGGTAGCCCAGTAACCAATTGGTTTCCCAAAGTGAGGGGAACAAGGACTATTTCTAACAGGAACTCAATGACTGGCTCTTTGGCCTCCCCATCCCCCAAGGGAGGAGCAGTCCTGTTAGGCCACAGAGAAGGGCTTTGCAGCCAGTCCTGAAGATACCTGATAAAACAGGGTCGGATGAATGGGGAGGAGGTCCCCCCCCATCAGTGGACTTGGAACTCAATGACTGGCTCTTTGGCCTCCCCATCCCCCAAGGGAGGAGCAGTCCTGTTAGGCCACAGAGGAGGGCTTTGCAGCCAGTCCTGAAGATACCTGATAAAACAGGGTCGGATGAATGGGGAGGAGGTCCCCCCCCATCAGTGGACTTGGAAAGGGGCACGGTGGAGATGACGGAGGGAGGGAGGGATTGGGAGGGAATGAGGGAGCGGGATACGGCTGGGATACAGAGTTAATAAAATGTAAGTGATAAGAAAAAAAATAAAATTAAAAAAATAGGTTGAGGAATGGGGAGACTACATAAAAGATGTAAGTGGTCATCAGAGATTCAAAATGTGAGGAGCAATGAAGTCCAAGTATTAATTTTAGCATTATTTATTGCTATCTTTTTTTCTCCTCTTCCTTCTACCTTCTCCTCCTCTTTTGCCTCTTTTTAGTTAATTTTTTATTAATTACAATTCATTCATTTTGTATCATAGTGTAGCCTCCTCCCTTATCTCTTCCCAACCTCACCCTCCCTTCCTCTTCTCCTCCCATGCCTCTCTCCCAGTTCACTGATAGGGGTGGTCCTCCTCCCCTTCCATGTGACCCTAGCCTATTAGGTCTCACCAGGACTGACTGCATTGTCTATCTCTGTGGCCTGGTAAGGCTGCTCCCCCGTCAGGGGAGCCAGCCACTGAGTTCATGTCAGAGACAGCCATTGTTCCCCTTACTAGGACACCTGTTTGGACACTAAATGCCATGGACTAAATCTTTGCAGGGGTTCTAGCTTATCTTCATGCACGGTCCTTGGTTGGAGATTCAGTCTCAGAAAAGACCCCTGGTCCCAGATTTTGGGGTTCTGTTGTTGTCCTTGTGGAGATCTTGTCCTCTCCAGGTCTTTCATCTCCCTTTTCTTTCATAAGATTCTCTGCACTCTGCCAAACTTTTACAACCACTTTGGAAATCAATCTAGTGCTTTCTTAGAAAATTAGGAATAGTGCTACCTCAAGATCCAGCTATACCACTCCTAGGCATATATACAAAAGATGCTCAAGTATACAACAAGAATGTTTGTTCAACCATGTTTGTAGCAGCTTTATTCATAATAGCCAGAATCTGGAAACAACACAGATGTCCCTCAACAGAGGAATGGATATAGAAATTGTAGTACATTTACACATTGGAATACTACTCAGCAATTAAAAACAAGGAAATCTTGAAATTTAAAGGCAAATGGTTGGATCTAGAAAAGATCATCCTGAGTGAGGTATCCCAGAAGCAGAAAGACACACATGGTATGTACTCACTTATAAGTGGATATTAGCAATAGAATATAATGTAAACATACTAAAATATGTACACCTTAAGAAGTTAAGCATGGAGAACCCTGGGTAAGAGGACCAATCCTCCTTCAGAAATGCAAACAGGATGGACATTGGAAAAGGGAGAAAACAGGGAACAGGACAGGAGCCTACCACAGAGGGCCTCTGAAAGAATCTACCTAGCAGGGTATTAAAGCAGATGCTAAGACTCATAGCCAAACTTTGGGCAGAGTACAGGGAACCTGTTTTTATTTTAATTTTTTTGAGACAATATTTCATTTAGTTCATGCCAGCTTTGAATTCACTATGTAACTAAAGATGACCTTGAATACCTGGATCAGTATGTTTCTGCCTCCCAGATCGTAGGCATGTACCATCCTATCCAATTTTGGATTCTTGGTTGTTTTGTTTCTTACTGTTAGGACCATAACATAATTTCCAAATTGCTTCTTTTAATAAAGGAACTGAAAGCTTTATGTCAATCACATAGAAAACTCCTATGACAGAAAAAAATAAATAATAACAGAGGAATGAAAATATACTACTAAATCAAACCATTTAGTAGTTTCTTACTGGTCTATCCATCTCTATTTGATAGATATATAGCCACAGAAAATGGAATCCGAAGGTTAAAGAAACATCTGAATTCCTCTCTTTTTTGCAGCAATATTCACAGGAGCAAGAGATAATGGTGGTATCTAGAAAAAATCATCCTGAGTGAGGTATCCCAGGAGCAGAAAGACACAGATGATATATACTCACTATATAGTCCTATAAGATAGGATAAGCATACTAAAATATGTGCATCTAAAGAAGATAAACAAGAAAGAAGACCTGGGGGAAGATGATCAGTCCTCACTTAGAAACAAATGGAATGGACATGGGAAGTAGGAGAAAACAAGTAACAGGATAAGATCCTATAGGAGAAAGCCTCTGAAACACTCTACCTAGCAGTGATCAAAGCAGAGACCCATAACCAAGCCTTCGGTAGAGTGTAGGGAATCATATGAAGGAAGGAGGAATTAGTATAACCTAGAGGGGACAGGGAGCCCCACAAGGTCCAAATATATCTGGGCACAGGGGTATTCTCTGAGACTGTTTATCCAACCAAGGACCATGCATGGATATAACCTACAACCCCTGCTCAGACATAGGCCATGGTAGCTCAGTATCCAAGTGGGTTCCGTAATAAGGGGGACAGGAATTGTTTCTGACATGAACGCAATGTCTGGCTCATTGAGTTTCCCCTTTCCCCTGAAGGAGGAGCAACCTTGCTAGGCCACAGGTAAGGACAGGGCTGGATGAATGGAGAGGGGGACACCCCCTCTTAGTGTACTCGGAAGGGTCAGGGAGAAGATGAGGGAGGGAGGGGAGGCTTGGTAGAGAAAGAGGGAGAGGGCTATAGCTGGGATACAAGCGAATCTATAAAATTATTTAAAAATAAAAAATATTAAAAAACAAACAAACAACAAACAAACAAACAAAAAACCCATCTGAATTCCCCTCTTTTTTGTACAATATTCACAGGAGCAAGAGATAAAACAACCTAAGTATCAACTGATGGATAGTAAAGAAAGTGTAGTATGTATACATATTGGAAAGTGTGTGGTTCAGCCATTTGTTGTGGTTTTTTTTTTTTTAGTCCAATTATTTTAGTGAATACTTTGAATATACTGGTCTAAACATGCTAGTTGAAAGAGTTACCAGAGTTGATCATGTCTGTTTAGAGGAAAGATAATTTAAATATAGTTACTGAGATATTATAAAAATACCAGTGAAAAAATTGTCCTGTACTTCCCAATTAAAAGACAGCATAAGAATCTATATAAGTCTCAGAAAGATTCAGCCACTTGTAAGAGAATGAAATCTCTCACCTTTTGCAGAAGCATTGGTGGCCCTGGAGGATAGCTGTGTTAAGTAAGGTAAGCCAGGCACAGGAAGATAATCATCATACCACCTCACCTTCCTGTGTAACACAAGAGGCTGAAAGGTGGTGGCTATTAGAGGGCAATCCTGAACACTGTTACTTTGAAGTATAAGAAATTGTGTTACTACAAAGCAAAAGACTCTACACAGGAATTGTGTACTATATATCAAACAGCTAGAGGAAATTATTTCTAAATATTTCTCCATCAAGAAATGACAAATATTTGAAGGAATAGCTATGTTTGATCTAATTTAAATACAAACATTTAAATGTACCTAAATGCTACCTAGTAATCAATTATTATGCATAATTTTTACAGTTTTATATACCAGTTAAAATACATTCCAAAAGACTAATTTTAATTTAACAAAAATATCAGAATGTAAGAATCTATGCAGTTTTGTTCTTGTACTGCAAAAGATTATTGTCATATTTATCAAATTAAAATAAGCTAATGCTGCATACCCTTTAAAGAACAATAATTTAAAATCTGAACCATGACTTGTGTGGGGTTTACACACATCTGTATAGAGAAAACTAAATTATTTTATTTTATGTGTATGTCATTAACTCTTGGTGAAGGTCAAAAGCTGTGCTCAATGTCCTTTGAAGTTTCATTTTATTATCTTTTATAAAAATATACTTAATTGTGCATATTTCACATATAAAAATGACACTATAGAATACAGATTATCTTAGTTACTTTTTACTGCTGGGATAAAGTACAATGACTGAAGAAACTTTTGAAATAAAGTGCTTAATTTAAGATTTATGGTTTCATAGGTTTATAGTTCATGATCACCATGGCTGGAAGTATGACAGCAGGCATGCAGGCAGGCATGGAGCTAGAACAGTAGGTGAGAACTTTTGTCTTGAGACAACCAGGAGGCATCAAGAGAGACCCACCGTCTTTTGAAACCTCAGAGTCTGCTCCCAGTGACACACCTCCTCAACAAGGTCATAGCTTTTAGTCTTTCTCAAACAATTTCACAAACTGGAGATGAAGTATTCAAGTACATGTATTTATAGGGGCTATTTTTCATTGAAACTTCTATTTATGTAGAATGTAAAATGAATACTGTAATAAAACAAATTAAGAAATTCCTTACTCCCTCCAAGAAAAAAGAAGGTCAAGGCTGTTTCTGTGCTGATATTCATTAACAGTCCCTCTAAATTTTATTATTTCACCTTACCTTCTTTCTCTACAGTGCTCACATGATATTCCAAACAAGTAACACTGACAAAGAATTTTACTAACTTGAGCTAAGCTTAACATGCTAGAGTGAGAACCAGGATGCTGGTGAATGGTAAAAGCAGTAGCAGCTAAACATCACTACCTTATTTGCATGTCTTCCCTAATAAGCTTTTTCCCTAGTGTAGATTCAATCTTGTCCATGAACAAAAATGGACATGTTTGTCTTTTAGTAAGTCTGATTGTCAATATCCTTTATTTTGTGAAGTCTGAAGCATTTAACCCTGTTGTGTCTATTCATTATCTACATGTTAAGGCAAGCACATGCTTAATCCTACCTTTTCTCTAGGTGAAATGTGGTCTAGTTTTCCAGCCAGTCTCATGACCATACTCTCCCAAATGTCCTTTTATTTTTCCCCTTCTCTCATTTTAAGAAGTTTGGCAATTTTTTCATTTTCCTCTGTACATGTAGATTTCAAATATTTTCATCACCAAACAAATGTTAGACAATACATTTAATTTAGCTTGATTTAATGATTTCTCAGATGTGAGTGTATATTAAAACATTGCATTTGTATCCTATAAATATATATAATAAAATTATCAGTGAAACATAAGCGTTTATAGAATATTAATAATGGAATTGCCTGAAAATTGCAGATTTTCTTATTTTAGTCAAGAGAGGTCTTAATTTTAGAAAATTTTTAATAGTAACTTTTTGTGATCCACATTCTTGTGGTAGATATTTGTGTCTTAGAATATCGTTTTAATACATATCAGTTTTCATGTAGTAAAACATTGCTTTTCAGTTGTGGGCAGTTCAAATAGCTACTCTCTGGTATGTTCTGATTATTCCAAACCATTTTCTACCACCAAGCAGGAAACAGATAACAATAAATGATGTCTATAATGCTCATAAATAGACACTGTCATGTATTCTATAGTAAAGTAACACCAACCTCCCAGTAGCAGAGTGTATCTTACCCAATTTATGGTAAAATATATATCTCCAGAATCTCAGAAGGGAAGACAATCATCTGTGTGCCTTTAAATTTTTTTCCTAAAGGTTTCAATTTACCATTCCTCATTTGCTTCAGCTATACTAATTGAATTAAGAGGAATGGTTAAAAACGGAAAACAATTCAGCTCCTCATTTTCAGAAAAAATGATACAGAAGGAAGAACATTAATGTCAGGAAGTTATATAATGGTTATTGAGGCTTTGGAGTTTGTATCAAACTATGAAGAAATAGATTGGCAGGTTTTTCTATTCAATCATATGAAGTATGAAGAGAAAACTTAGTGGTTAAAAGGAAAAAATAACATATCCCTAGGTATGATAGAAGATTTGGTAGTGGGCTAGTAGCCTACAGCATGAGCTAACAGGTATTTATTATGGCCTTTCCTGTTGAAATGATGTTTTGTAAGCCTTAAAGAAGCCAAATCTATGAGTGACAACACTTTTCACTTTGAGAAAGTATAAGTTGATGTGTGTTTTATCCCAAGGACTGGAATAGAACCAACAGTGCTCTTTAAAACCAAGGGTTAGAAGAAATGGACAGTGTATAGCACAACAAATACATTCTTCAACTCAGGAAGGCATGGTCATTAAATCTGACTGTTTCACACATGAATGAGACTACTACAGCTACTTTAGCTCTTGGAATTTTACCTTTTACATCTTTAAAATGGATGTATGACTAAGACATGCTTATGTCTATCTCACAATTTTGTTAAAAGAATGACATAAAACATGTTTTGGTTACATTTCTAATACCCAATAAACCATAAATATGTGGAGATGTCCAGCAATAATTAATA
The DNA here is from genome assembly GCF_030254825.1 of Meriones unguiculatus. Taxonomy (NCBI): domain Eukaryota; kingdom Metazoa; phylum Chordata; class Mammalia; order Rodentia; family Muridae; genus Meriones; species Meriones unguiculatus. Next base: position 122,373,846 of record NC_083355.1, on the reverse strand, counting down.
AAATTATGTGACATTTTGAACATGATAGGTTCAGAACAGTACATGAATCCCTAATAAAATTATAAGAAATATTTGATCTATTCTTGGCTTCTTTTTCTCATTTGCAGAATTTTGCCTATGCCAAAACTAAGTGTATCTTTGCTTCTTTGTTTCATCCTCCAAGGAATTTGTTTTTCCAACCTGAATCAGTGTGTTTCTGAATGGTATTTGAATACCATTATAATCTTCAACCCATGACACCAGTATTTGAGCTGAAGTGAGCAAGACTACAAAACTCTGAGTAGACTACCTTTAAGAAAATATGGTCCCTCAGAAAATTGGGAATAGTTCTACCTCAAGACCTAACTATACCACTCCTGGTCATATACCCAAAAGATCCTCTGCTGTACTACAAGGACACTTGCTCAACTATATTCATATCAGATTTATTCATAATAGCCATAAACTGGAAATAACCTATATGCCCCTCAACTGAAGAATGGATACAGAAAATGTAATACTACTCAGCTATTAAAAAAGAAGAGCATCATGAAATTTGCAGGAAAATGGATTGAACTAGAAAAGATCATCCTGAGTGAGGTAACCCATACCCAGGAAGACACACATGGTATGTACTCACTTATAAATGGATATTAGCCATAAAGTATAGGATAACCGTGCTATAATCCACAAACCCAAACAAGCTAAGTAGCAAGGAAGTCCTAAGGGAAGATACTTGAATATCACGTTGGAGAGGACATAAAATAGACATATGAAGTAGATGGATGGAGGAAACTGGATGAGAGAAGGAGTGGGGAGGGGAACAAGGGTTAGGATCAGGTGTGGGGAGAGTGGAGGAGAAAAGGGTACTGGGAGAGAGAATGGAAATTGGTGGGAGGAGGCATCTCTGGGACAGGGGATGCTCATAGGAGTCTATGTGGGTGAACCTAGCTGAGACTCCTAGCTGCGGGGATTGGGGAGGTGAGGTGTATGGAGCCTGAAGTCTCTCCCTCCTTTAGTCATGTGGGACTTTCAGTGGAGGAAGTGAGGCACCAACCCAGCCATAAAACCTTCGCTCCCAAATTTGTTATGCCTATAAGAATTGTAGGGATAAAGATGGAACAGAGATTGAAGGAATGGCCAGCCAATGACTGGCCCAACTTGAGGCCCACCCCATAGGAGAGAGCCAACCAATGAAGCTATCAATGATACTGTTGTGCTTGTAGAGAGAATCCCAGAAAAACAGTTTCTGGGAGATCTCATTCAGCAGCTGATGTAGTAGATGCAAAGACCCATAGCCAAACAATAGGTGGAATAAGCAGAGCCCTGGGTGTCGCCTGGAAGACTGGAAGGAAGGATTGGAGGAGGAATCAAGGACACCACAAGAAGACCTACAGAGTAAACTAACCTGAGCCAATGGGGGCTCACAGAGACTGAACCACCAACCAAAGGGCTGGACCTAGGTCCCCTATACATATGTAGCAGATGTGTAGCTTGTTCTTCATGTGGGTTCCCTAACAGTTGGAGCAGGGAGTTGTTTATGATTCTGTTGCCTGCCTTTGGATCCCTTTCCCATAGCTGGGTTCTCTTCTCTGGCCTCAGTGGGAAAGGATGTGCTTAGTTCTGCCACTTATTGCACCAAGGTGGGTTGGTACCCACCTGGGGGCCTCCTCCCAGTCCCACTCTCCCTCTCTCTTCTCCCATCCCCTTCCCCTAGTCTACTGAAAGAGGGAGTTCTCCTCCTCTGCCATCTGCCTATAGCTTATCAAGTTTCATCAGGGGCACATCGCCAGGGGCAAGTGATCAAAGAGCAGGAGGAGGAAGGAGGAAGCAGAAAAGGGAGATGTAAGTGTGGTACTGGGAAAGGAGGAGAGAGGGGGTTGGGCTCAGGTTATAAATTGATTAAATAAATAAATTAATAAAAAGATAAAATATATACCCCCTAGTAGAGAGCCAGCCCCTGACACTATTAATGATGCTTTGCTATGCTTGCATGCAGGAGTCTAACATGACTGTCAACTGGGAGGCTTCACTCAACAGTGAATGGAGACAGATCCTGGGACTTTCAGCCAAGTGTGGGGTAAAGCTCTGAGAGTCTTGTGGGATTGTGGGAGGAAAGATAGAAGGACCTGGAGGGGACAGGAACCCCACAAGAAGACCAACAGAGACAACTAACCCAGACTCACAGAGATGTACACACACTAAGAAACCAATTAAAGAACATGTATGATCTGGGCCTAGGCCCTTTGCACATATGTGGCCAATGAGTGGCTTGTTCTTCATGTGGGTCCCTTGGCCAGTGGAGAAAGGTGGGGCTGTTTCTAACATAGGCCCTATTGCCTGCTTTTGGAGCACTTCCCCCTGGCAAGGCTGTCTTGCCTGGCCTGAGTGGATGAGGATATGCTCAGTCCTGATGTGTGCTGGGATGGATTGATAAGGAGTTGGGGGGTGGGAAGAAGGAGAGGAACTCACCTTTTCTCTGGAGAAAGGGAAAGGGAAAGGGGGAGGAGGAGGGAGGGAGACTGGAAGGAAAAAAGGGCGGGATTGCCCTTGGGATGTAAAGTAAATAAACTTAAATACTACTATTACTACTAAAATAATAATAATAAATCAAAAATGAAAAGAAAAAATAAATTAAAAATAAAGAAAATAATAAATTCTATAATTTTGTCCTTGGTACATTAAAATTATCTGAATTTTAATGTTGTTAGTAATTTTTACCTCTGGATATATATTTTTTCTTTTTCTTAATTTTTTTCTTTCTTTCTTTTTTTTGTTTTTTACAATTTATTCATTAAATATCCCGATTGAAGCCCTCCCTCAACTCTTTCTAGTCCCACTCTCCCTATCTCTTCCTCAGTATCCCCTTCCCCTAGTCCACTGAAAGGGGAAGTTCTCCTCTGCCATCTGCCTATAGCTTATCAAGTTTCATCAGGGCTGCCTGGATCCTCTTCCTCTGCGGCCTGGGAAGGCCACATCGCCAGGGGCAAGTGGCCAAGAACAGGCAATTGAGTTCATGACAGAGGCAGCCTTTGCTCCCCTTGCTCGGGAACCCACATGGAGACCGAGGTGCCAATCGGCTACATCTGAGCAGGGGATCTAGGTTCTCTCCCCGCATGGTCCTTGGTTAGTGCATCAGTCTCTGAAGACCCCCTGGGCTCAGATTCTTTATCTTTGTTGGTCTCCTGTCCTCTCTGTGTTCTTCTATATTGCCCTTTCCCCATAAGACTCCATAACTTTGCTCTGCCCAAAGTCTGTCTGTTTGAGTCTCACCATTTGCTTCGAGCCCTTGTTGGGTGGAGCCTTTCAGAGGACTCTCTATAGTAGGCTTCCATCCTGTTTCCTCTCTTCCACCATTTCTGTAGTCCATCCCGTTTGTCATTCTGACTAAGATTTAAGCATCCTCCCTAGGGTCCTCCTTGTTGTTTAGCTTCTTTAGGTCTGTAGCTTTTAGTATGGCTATCATATATCATAGGGCTAATGATCACTTATAAGTGAGTGTATACCAAGCCTGTCTTTCTGTTTCTGGGTTACCTCACTCAGGATGATCATTTATTGTTACATCTAAAATATGTCTATGCTTCAAAAGACCAGGCAATAATACAATATGCTGGTCACTTTGACAGCTTCATCTATTTTTAATTTAACCAACAATCATTTTGTAGTTCATTGTGTGCACAGTCAGATGTAAAACAATCAATGAAAGAGAACCAGTATGACTACTTTTAACTTTAAAATCTCTCAAAATAAGTCTCAATTCAGTTTCTACTCAACCCTTTCCTATGCTCATTACTCTAATGCCTTTTCTCAAAATTCGGAGACGCTGTTGACTTTCCCTCTTCTTCTCATATTTCCATTGATTTAGCTACTGTGTGTCATTCATTCCACATGTGCAACAGTCCTCATTTTGTTCAGGATTTTGTAGCACTTATGTAGATTATCTAAGAGCCCACAGAAGAGTTTTATTTCTTAGGTTTCTCAAAAACCATTCTAATTACATGTTAAGTATCAGTGGCTTTCTTGACATCTTGGAATGCCAGCAGGACTTAGTTATATTCATTTCAGTTGGCCAATAGGTCCCCCGAAGCTTATCCTCTATTGTCAGACTGAATTTAAGTAATTACATGCACCTTTGCTCATTTGTCTTCTGTATTTGGAAACTTTATTAACATCCTTACTCTGTTCTGATTGATTTTTGTCAACTTTACATAAACCTACACATATCTTGGAAGAGGAATTCTTAATTGAGAAAATTCGTCTTTTTATAATAGTCTTTGGAATATTTTGTTGATTATTGATTTATTTGGGGGGCCCAGAGCATTATGGTCATTGTTACCCTTGAACAGGTGGTCCTGAGGTATAAAGAAAGCAGGCTGAGCTAGTCTAAGAAGCCAGCAGTGTCCTCCATAGTCTCTACTCCAGTTCCTGCCTCCAGATTCTTACACCGAGTCCCTCCTGTAATGGGGTGTAACCTGAGGGTTGTCAGATGAAATAAACCCTTTCTTCCCCAAGTTGATTTTGGTCATGAGCTTTTATTACAGCAATAAAAATCATAAAGATATACCTATTCTTCAGGGTCCACTTGAAATTCTTTCATCAGATTTTATAGCATCTATTTTTTTTATTCTCACAATAACTCTTTGAAGGTGGTATTACATTTGACTCATTTGTTTAATATGATCAATATAAATATTAGTGCAATTAATATTGGTGTATTAATATTAATACACCTGAAACTCTTTAAAGAAGAAAACATGTTTTATTCATTTTCACAACTACTATTATTCCAGTTTTCCTGTTTGGAATATTCTGTGTGTTCACCTGATTAGAGTAGGCTACTTGCTAAAATGTTGGAATGGAAAGGTAAGTCCTTGGTTATATTTCTAAGTTATTCTTGGCTCCTCAATGCTTATTTGTTAAATAAAGTGGTAGTTTTAATTACCGTATTTCACTAAAGTTGCACTTCTAAAGATGATCAATGATTTCTTACTTTGCATCCCTACTCTCCTTGGTATCCATTACCTGACTCTTTTTTTTCTCCTCCCAAACCCTCCCTCCCTCTCTCCCTCCTCTCCTCCCTGCCCCTTTCCAACTCCACTGATTGGGGAGGACCTCCTCCCCTTTCATCGGATCCTGTTTTATCAGGTATCTTCAGGACTGGCTGCAAAGTCCTCCTCTGTGGCCTAGCAGGACTGCTCCTCCCTTGGGGGATGGGGAGGTCAAAGAGCCTGCCATTGAGTTCCTGTCAGAAATAGTCCCTGTTTCCTTTACTATGGGAAACCAATTGGTTACAGAACTACCACGGGCTTCATCCACGCAGAGGTTCTAGGTTATATCCGTACATGATCCTTGGTTGAGTGTCAGTCTCAGAAAAGACCCCTGTGCCCAGAAATATTTGGTCCTTGTGGAGCTCCTATCCTTTTCACATCATACAAAACTCCCTCTTCTTTCATATGTTTCCCTGCACTCTGCCGAAGGTTTGGTTATGAGTCTTAGTATCTGCTTTGATACACTGCTAGGTAGAGTTCTTTCAGGGGCCCTCTGTGGTAGTCTCCTGTCCTGTTACTTGTTTTCTCCTATGTCCAATGCACCTCCCATTTGTCTTTCTAAGTGAGGATTGATCATCTTACCCCGGGTCCTCTTTCTTTTTTATCTTCTTTAAGTGTATAGATATCATTATGTTTATCATATCTTATAGGACTATATGAGTGAGTATATACCATGTGTGTCTTTCTCCTGTCTACATGCAGAAAAATGAAAATAGATCCATATTTATCATCCTGCACAAAACTAAAGTCCAAGTGGATCAAAGACTTCAACATAAAACCAGATACTCTAAATCGGTTAGAAAAAAAAAGTGGGGAAAAGCCTAGAACTCATTGGCACAGGAGACAACATCCTGAACAGAACAGCAACAGAACAGGCTCTAAGTGCAACACTCAATAAATGGGACCTCATGAAACTGAAAAGCTTCTGTAAAGCAAAAGACACTGTCTTCAGAACAAAACGACTGCCTACAGACTGGGAAAGGATCTTCACCAATCCTATATCTGACAGAGGGCTGATATCCAGCATATAAAGAGAAGTAAAGAAGTTAAAAAGCAATAAATCAAGTAATCCAATTAAAAAATGGGGTACAGAGCTAAACAGAAAATTCTCTACAGAGGAATATAGAATGGCAGAGAAACACTTAAAGAAATGTTCAACATCCTTAGCCATCAGGGAGATGCAAATCAAAACGACCCTGAGGTTTCACCTTACACCCATCAGAATGGCTAAGATGAATAACTCAAGTGACAACACATGCTGGAGAGGTTGTGGAGAAAGGGGAACCCTCCTCCACTGCTGGTGGGAATGTAAACTGGTACAACCACTTTGGAAGTCAATCTGGCACTTTCTCAGACAATTAGGAATAGTGCTTCCTCAAGATCCAGCTATACCACTCCTGGGCATATACCCAAAATTTGCTCAAGTACACAACAAGGACATTTGCTCAACCATGTTTGTAGCAGATTTATTTGTAATAGCCAGAACCTGGAAACAACTCAGATGTCCCTCAACGGAGGAATGGATACAGAAATTGTGGTATTTTTACACAATGGAATACTACTCAGCAATCAAAAACAAGGAAATCATGAAATTTGCAGGCAAATGGTGGTATCCACAAAATATCATTCTGAGCAAGCTGACTCTTTCTTCTGTTCATCCTTTTGGATTTTGTGAAGTCTGAGAAATCTGCATCTTACTACATGCAGTTGTATCTTCAGCTATTCTCTCCTAACAACTTTTCAGATCTATGAATCAAGCATTGTACTCTTGAACCAAGACAGAGTTCCAACTGTGTCTTCTAACATAAAACTTATACTTTAATTATGCACTTTAAAATCTTTGATATATATTTTATTCATATCAGCTACTGTGCAGAGTGGCAGAAGGCTTCTATTTTATTTCTTTACAATTTACTTATTGCTATCTTGGCTATTATACTTTATTTTTGTGCTGAAGAAGTCATGTAGCCCTTTCTCTTGGTTGTTTGCTTCTCATTCCCCATGGTTCTGTGAACCAGAGCTGAAATTATAAAGGTAATTTATTTCTGACCTTAGTAATCACTTCAAACAGAGTCATAAAACAAAGTAAGGTAAGAGAAAAAGAGAATGAATATTAGAAATTGTTTCTTCGGTCAGTTTCTGCTGGTCTTAGATATGAAATTCACACCAAACCTACCCTTGGACATGGCACTGGAAGGTACGCTTAAGACCAAGGCACTGAGCTGCCTCACAAACCTCCTTGATTCTCAGGGTATCCCAACTGCTCTTATCTTCCTACCATAAACCTTTACACAAGTGTTTTTCATCCTTGGAAATCGTACAGTGATCTACTCTGTTCTCATTCTAATGCATAGAAGTCCTTATTGATGTCTCCTTCATACTCTCAAATACCACACTTAGTAAATCACACAGCATAGTTCCTATGATCTTCAGAAAAATCCCAAAAATCTCTGTACATGTCTCCATTTTCATTGCTTCAGTGTGATTCTTAGACACCAACATCTCTCATCGGTGCTACAACAATGCTTTCAAGTTAGGTTTTTCTTGATTTCATCAAATCATTTTCTTTTGAAAAATTTAATTCCACTTTTAAAAACATTTCAAAGATTTCCCAAACTTTTATATCATCCATAATCTATATGGTGAGCTACCATTTTCTCTAGCCTCAACCTGTGCTTACTTTTCCTGTAGCTTTTTCAAACTCCCCAAATTCTTCCTCCTACAATGACGTGACATATGATGCTTCATTTTCTTGAAATATCCTATTCTTCTCCTTTTGGATGATGCCCATTCATGACTCAGCTTTCTACTTCAATACTAATGAAAGCAATGTAATGGAAACTTCATGGAAGTTCTCAGCAACTTTCTGAAGTGAGTCACACTACTCTCACTTTTTTTCTTACTGCATTGTAACTAAATAGATGATATTATTCTACTTCCATAATGTAAACACTGAAAAAGACAAAGACTTTGCATCATTGTGGGGTGTTTTTTTATTCTCTAGTACAACAAAGCGTATCATAACATTTAGTGTATAATTCAAGTGTGGACAATTCATGAAAAAGTGTACCAAAGAGAATTATCTTGCCTTTCTCAAATGGGTCTTCAGTTTTGTTTTTCTGATTCAGAACATTTACTTATCTCTATAAACAAGGCAGAATGTCTCAATATCCATACACTTCTATCGTTTTCCACAACCTTATGTCCACAACATTTTGAAGACTTTGGCTCCATGACGTTTCTTACAGGAGTCATTTTTACTGCCATTCTCACTGGAGTTTCTTCCATTCTAATTATTAATTTTAGTATTACAGGTGTGAATAATCTTTTTGGTTCTAATTCTTTACACTTACTTGGGTGGTTATTCATAACATATATTAAACATGTGAATTTTATTCTCAGAAACTTTAAAATATTTTAATGCCCATTCCTTACTAAAGCATATAGTTCAAATGACAGCATATAGAGCTACAGTTATCATTGTTAGACCAAGAATTCTCTTGATTTTCTGGGAATTTTATGCTCTGACACCATCATTCTCTTTACTATTCTCAAATTTTCATCGGTCATGTCTCTACCAACCTGACATGACTTACTCAAGCAAAGACTCGCAATAGCAGAGGCCATAGAGACTGAAAAGGATACCCACTAACTAGACTAGTCTCTTACCAGAGGCAGGGAAACACCAACCCACCCATAAAAACTTTGACCAGAAATTTAACCTGCTTACAAGATGTGTAGGGATAAAGATAGAGTAGAGATTGAAAGGATACCCAAACAATGCCTGGCTCAAACCCAATCCCACCCTTTTGTAGAGCGCTAACCTCTGACACTATAACAATACTTTGCTAACCTTGCAAACAGGAGGAGCCTGACAGACTCATCCTCTGAGAGGCTCTACCCAGAAGTGACTCAAAATAGATGTTGATCCTGTCAGCCAAACATTGGCCTAGGGAGTCTTGTGGAAAAGTGGGGGAGAAGAGAGAAGGATCTAGAGGTGACAGGAGCTCAGAAGAAGACCAACAGAGCTAACTAACCAGGGCCCAGAGGAACTTGCTGAGAGTGAAGCATCAACCAAGGATCATGCATGAACCAGACCTACAGCCCCTACAAAGATGTAGCAGATGGACAGTTTAGGCTTCAAGTGGCTCCTCTAGTAAGGGGAAATAGGGACTGCATTGGTCAGGGACTCACTTGTCAGCTTTTAGATCATTTTCTCCTGGTGGGATTGCCTTGGCAGGCCACAGGGGAAGAGGACACAGTCCTGATGCAACTTGATGTTCTGGGGTGGATGGGAAAAAGAGCTCCCTTTTCTGAGGAAAAGGAGAAGGGAAAAGGAGAGAGAGGGAAGGTGGAACTGGGAGGGGAGGAAGGATGGGGCTACAGCAAATATGTAAAGTGAATAAAAATATTAATATATTTTAAAAAGTGACTTCTCTGGGGGTGGATTAGGAGGTTTGAATCATGTATATGTAGTTTTTAGAAAGTTACTTAAATTTTTTTGTAACATTTTACTTAACTACATTCATGAGTGTATAACTCATATAATTATTTAAAATATTAAATAAAATAATAAGTAGGCATCAATCAGTTATATGAGCCCCATGCTGAATACTTATAGTTTTCTGCATGTAGTTTTGCACTACCAATCTGGATGTAAAATTCAGTGTGCTACCTTTAAGTTTCATCAAAGTACCCTGCATTTGTCAAATTGATTTTCTGGGAAATTACAGTTCCCTTCATATATTAAAGCTTTGTTTTATTAAACACCTGTATAATATCAGTCCTGTCAAAAGAACAAACAGCAAAGAAAGGGGGTGATAAATTATATGAATTTCAAAATGGGAGAAGTTACATTATAAAAAAGACCAATCTTGATGATGAGATCTGATAGACTAAGATCAGAAGGAAGGAGAGGGGGACCTCCCCTATCAGTGGACTGGAGGAAGGGCATGCATGAGGAAGGGGGAGGGAAGGTGGGACTTGGAGGGGAGGAGAGGGGGTTATGGGGGGATACAAAGTGAATAAAGTGTAATTAATAAAAGTTTAAAAAAAAGAATTTGGCAAGGTAAAGAATCAATAAAAAGGACTAGTCTACCAGAGGAAGAAAAAAAAAAGTTTTGTGAATTTCCAGTGATCAAATTTAATTTAAAAGTCAAACATATAACAAATATGAGTTGTTTCTGACAGCACTTGCTGGCACTACATTACAGAAGTACAAGCTTCACTGAAGCTTGGTACTAAACAAGTAGCATCCATATTTTGCACTGTGCACATTAAATGTGCATCAACACCATGCTATGCGATGCCAAAAAATGCTGCCCATAACAGTCAGACTTAGATTTGAGATTGTTGAATGCTATTTATTGTAATGTCTTTACTGTACACACAGAATTTCCTGCAGTTATTAGAACATAATGGTTTAACTGCAGAACAAAGGACTTAATATTTTCCTCCCATTCTTCCTCCACATGTATCAAATTCATATCTTCTTATACTGTGTTGTGTTAGAATATTTGATTTTCTATTTTTTAAAATTTTTATTTTATTTTATTTTATTTTTAATTACACTTTGTTTACTTTGTATCCTGTTGGTATAATGTGGTTGTTTTTTTTTTTTTTAATGTATATACCTTACCCTTGTTCATTCAAAGGCTGATTTCTACCCCCTCACTCTTGATTTCAATCCGGATATTGCATTGTGATACTCATCCTAAGCATCCTGTCTCAACTTGGTGTAAACTTTCAAATAAAGTAACTAGACACAATGTTAAGCTGGGAGGAGCCAAAGGACAGGAAAGAGGGGAGGAGCTAGAGGACAGGAAATGAGTGGGAGGAGAAAGGGCAGGAGGAGAGCTGGAGGAGAGATCTTGGAGGACATGGAGCATGAACCAGACCTAAGATTTCACAAAAAGCAAGTATAATGTGGGAAATCTAAATGTTAGGAAACTAATAAGGCTTGGAGGTTTAGGGTGAAGTAACTATTGCCTAACATTGTGTTCTAGGTTAACTAAATAAAACCAGTTTCTGTATGGTGATTTGGGTATACAGCTGTTTAGAACTAACAGCAGCATTACTAAAAGATAATTATTAGTAAATATTAATCACCGATTACAACAGTATATCCCCCCCTTTAGTTCCCGCCCTCCTCCCCTCCCAACCCCTCTCTTCATCCCATTTCTCCACGCATGCCCCTCTCCATGTCCACTGGTAGGGGAGGATTTCTTTTTCTTCCTTCTGATCCTAGTCTGTTAGGTCTCATCAGGAGTGGCTACACTGTCTTCCTCTGTGGCCTGGTAAGGCCACTCCCCCCTCAGGGGGGGGGTGATCAAAGAGCAGGCCAATCAGTTCATGTTAGAAGCAGTCTCTGTTCTCATTACTATGGAACCCACTTGGACACTGAACTATCATGGGCTACATCTCTGCAGGGGTTCTAAATTATCTCCGTGAGTATGAGACTCAGGAAAGACCGCTGTGTTCAAATTTTTTGGTTCTGTTGCTCTCCTTGTGGACCTCCTGTCCTCTCCAGATCTTACTATTTCCCACTTCTTTCATAAGATTCCTTGCATTCTGCCCAAAGTTTAGCCATAAGTCTCAACATCTGCATTGATAGTCTGCAGGATAAAGCCTTTCAGAGGCCCTCTGTGGTAGGCTCCTAACTTGTTTCCTGTTTTCTTCTTCCTCTGATGTCCATCCTCTTTGCCTTTCGGGATGGGGATTGAGCGTTTTAGCCAGAGTCCTCCATCTAGATTAGTTTCTTTAGGTGTACAGATTTTAGTAGGTTTATCCTATGTTAGATGTCTATATGAGTGAGTATATACTGTATGTGTCTTTCTGCTTCTGGGATAGCTCACTCAGGATGATCCTTTCCAGTTCCCACCATTTACCTGCAAATTTCATGATTTCCTTGTTTGTTTGTTTTTTTATTGCTGAGTAATATTCCATTGTGTAGCTGTACCACAATTTCTGTATCCATTCTTCAGTTGAGGGGCATCTGGGTTGTTCCCAGCTTCTGGCTATTACAAATAAAGCTGCTACAAACATGGTTGAGCAAATGTCCTTATTGTGTACTTGAGCCTCTTTTGGATATATGCCTAGGAGTGGTATTGCTGGATCTTGAGGAAGCGCTATTCCTAGTTGTCTGAGAAAGCACCAGATTGATTTCCAGAGTGGTTGTACAAGTTTACATTCTCACCAGCAATGGAGGAGGGTTTCTCTTTCTCCACAACCTCTCCAGCATGTGTTGTCATTTGAGTTTTTGATCTTGGCCATTCTAATGGGTGTAAGGTGAAATCTCAGGGTCGTGTGATTTGCATTTAACTTGGTGTTTGGGTTCCTGACTTGAGTTTCATAAGATTTCACCAGAATTTCCAACAATTTCTGAAATAGCCTTAAGTACGCTTCTATAAGCTGGGCGTGGTATTACACATGTTGAATCTCAGCACTTGAGAGATAGAGGCAGGTGAATATCTGAGTTGAGGATAGCCTGGTCTACATAGCAAGATCCAGGCCAGCCAAGGCTACACAGTGAGACCCTGTCTCAAAAAAGTATATTTTGACTATTTTGTACTAAGTATTTATGAGAAGCAGTATTCGCAACATTGATGATTATGATATCAAAATATCAATCAACACTTTAAAAAGTGAAGATGTTATCTGTTCTACTGTATTAAATAATCCAGGAAGATTTATTTTTTTATGAAAAAAACAAGCATGATCATCTCATTAATTTGCAAATTTGCTTGCATGTTAATAATAAAATTTATAATAAAGTTTACATTAAAAAAGCAATCTTATTTTCCAACTCTAGCAGAACACAGACAGGAATTTTGCATAAGCAAGGTGAAAATTTACCACAAAACATGAATATGTATTAAAGGGCTTTGTTACCAAAACACAGTTTCTGATGGAATGATTTTCATTAATCACAGGCTTGCCAATAACCTGCTGTAGGCATGAACTATTGGCAAACAATTCTATAATGGAGACAAAAACTCCTGAGTTTATGTAGTTTTTTTTATGTATATATTTACATTAGGCAAATCAATGGGCTTTTCTGAGTCTCAGCTTTGGAAAGAGGAATGTGGGTTTAATGGAAATGTGAGTTTGTTCCAGTCTTGACAGTCTCTTATCACCAGTTCACATGGTTTTATTTTTCTCATTCATTTAGTGGATACTTCTCCACTATATACCATGATACAAGCCACATCTTTCTGACATCAAGAATATAATGTGGAATTAAATTACAGTTTCTATTATCTTTATAAAAATGAGGAGTCTAGTATTACTATAATATGGTTATGGGCTAAAGGGTGAACTCATGTGAGAAGTCTATACTTGTTTGTTCTCTTTTTCTTTTTGGAAAATTCCTTAAATACACAATTGGTATTTTGAACTCACTTTAATCAGATATTACTTGGAATACTAATATAATATGTGGTATACACACATACACACACAAGAATTTCAATGATTCTTTCTTGAAAGGTAAGGACATGTATACATTTCCAGCTAGTAGAAGTGGACTGGAGCGTCCCTTCATTACTTTGGTACTTCCCAGATGGCACATGAAATCACTCTGATAAAAAAAAAAATCACACAAAGACTTTGATTTTACCACAGTCTCCTCAATTCTTTAAATATAGAAAGGACTCTGTCAGGAGAGTGGGACACTTAGGTGTCCATTTGGCAGAATATGCTATCAAGTTTAGCTCTCTCTGGTCTCTTCCACCACGTCTGTATTCTCCTTTGCTAGAACTCAAACTGTCTTAAAGCCATTTTTAACTCAAATTGTCTTTTATTGCTTATTGTTTATCTCTTTGCAAAACAAAACAGATAGAGATTGTTGACAAGCTACATACGCATTTTGGCAAAAACTGTCTGTAAAAGCTTTGTATAACAGAAATGTAATGTAAGCACTAATAGAAACATTTTCTGGCAGCCAGCTTAAGAGAAAGGTGAAATTAGTTTTAATAGCAGATTTTCAGTCCCCTCTAAGTCTTTCTATCTCCCCCTTATTTCATAAGTTTCCCTGCACTCTGCCCAAAGTTTGGCTATGAGTCTCAGCATCTGCTTTAATACCATGCTGGGTAGAGTTTTTCAGAAGACCTGGAGGGGACAGGAGCTCCACAAGGAGAACAACAGAACCAAAAAAATCTGGGTCCAGGGCTGTTTTCTGAGATAATACTCCAACCAAGGACCATGCATGGAGATAAACTAGAATCCCTGCACAGATGTAGCCCATGGCAGCTTAGTGTCCAACTGGGTTTTCTAGTAAGGGGCTGTCTTTGACATGAACTCAGTGTCTGGCTCTTTGATCATCTCCCCCTGAGGGGGGCAGCAGTCTTACCAGGCCACAGAGGAAGGCAGTGCAGACAGTCCTGATGAGACCTGATAGGCTAGGATTGGATGAAAGGGGAGGAGGACCTCCCTTATCAGTATATTGAGGAAGAGGCATGGGAGGAGAAGAAGAAGGGAGGTCAGGATTGGGATTGGGAGGGGACAAGGGAAGGTGCTATAGCAGGGATACAAAGTGAATAAAGTATAATAAATAAAAAAGTAAAAAAAAATATAGTAGATTTTCTTTGACTTAATTTATAAAAATAATATCGTTTTCATATAATAAATGATAAAGGGATTATTTTACATCCTCCTTCATATTCAGTCTTTGGATGATACACTTTCAGTACATCTCAATTCAGCTTATCCACATTTAAATAGCTTAATGGTCACATGGGGGCAAGTGACTACTATACTCAGCTCTACAAATCTCTACATCATCCACTTGTAATGACCAAAATTCAGGAGAAAGTGAGTGAGCTTCCTTCTAAATGCCTTATCATCCCAGCAATATATTTCTTATTTATTTATTTATTTTAGTTTAGTCACTTTGTATTCCAGCTGTTACCCCCTCCATCTTCTCCCAGTCCCACCCATCCTCCCTCTTCTCCCCCTATGTCCCTTCCTGAGTCAACTGATAGGGGAGGACCTCCTCCCTTCTATCTGACCCTAGTCTATCAGTTCTCATCTGTGGCCTGGCAAGGCTGCACCCCCCCCCCGGGGAACTGATCAAAGAGCCTGCCACTGTGTTCATGCAGAGACATCCCCTACCCCCTTCCTTTACTAGGAAACCCACTTGACAACTAAGCAGGGGTCTAGCACCATGCCTGGTCCTTGGTTGAAGTATTCGTCTCTGCAGGACCCCTGGGCCCAGGTTTGTGGTTTTTTTTTTTTTCTCTGTTGGTCTCCTTGTGCAGTTCCTGTCCCCTCCAGGTCTTTCTATCTTCCTCTTCTACCATAAGGTTTCTTGCACTCTGCCCAAAATTGAGTTTTGGTTGAGTCTCAGTATCTCCTTCAATACCCTGATGGGAAGAGTTTGAAAACAACTCAGGAAGTATCCCAGAAGGAGAAAGACAAACATAGAATATACTCGCTTATATAGACCTAAAAGATAGGATAAACATAATGAAAGCTATACACCTAAAGAAGATAATCAAGAAAGCAGACATGGGGTATGATGATCTATCCTCATTTAGAAAGACAGATGGGATATGCATTGAACGTATGACAGGAGTCTACCGCAGAAAGCATCAGAAAGACTCTACCTAGCAGTGCTCCAAAATAGATACTAAGACTCACAACCAAACCTTCCACAGAGTGCAGGGAATCATATGAAAAAAGGGGAGTTTGAAGTGGAAAGGATAGGAGCTCCACAAGGACCAAATGTATCTGGGCACAGGGTCTTTTCTGAGATGGACACTCAACCAAAGTCCATGAGAGGATAAAACCTAGAACTTCTGCTCGGATGTGACCCGTGATAGCTCAGTAATCAATTGGTTTCCCATAGTAAGGGGAACAAGGACTATTACTAACAGGAACTCAATGACTGGCTCTTTGACCTCCCCACCTCCCAAGGGAGGAGCAGTACTGTTAGGCCACAGAGGAGGACTTTGCAGCCAGTCTTGAAAATACCTGACAAAAGGGAGTCATATGAAAGGGGAGGAGGTCCTCCCCTACTAGTGGACTTGGAAAGGGGCAGGGAGGAGATGAGGGAGGGAGGGTGGGATTGGGGAGGGAATGAGGGATACAGCTGGGATACAGAATTAACAAAATGTAACTAATGAGAAAAATAAAATTATGGAAAAGAAAAAAAAAGCATAAACAACAATAAAAAAAAAAAGAAAAAAAAAAAGAAAACAACTCAGATGTCCCTCAGCTGAAGAATGACTGCAGAAATCGTGGTAAATTTACACAATGGAATACTACACAGCAATCAAAAACAAGGAAGTCATGAAATTTGCAGGCAAATGATGTAAACTAGAAAAGATCATCCTGATTGAGGTAACCCAGAAGCAGAAAGACACATACGGTATATACTCACTTATAAGTGGATGCTAGACATATTATACAGGATACACATACAAAAATCTATAGAAGCTAAACAACAAAGAGGACCCTAGGGAAAAGGCTGAAACTTCACTCAGAAGGGCTAGACATGGGAAGTAGGAGAAGACAAGGAACAAGACAGGAGCCTTCCACAGGGGGCCTCTGAAAGACTCTACCCAGCATTAAAATTCACTAATTTTAGTTGTCTGAGAGAGAGAAATGCAGATGCCGTTTGCTATCCAAATACCAAATTTTCTAATGATCAACTGTATAATATCTTCCAAATTCCTACCTTTCCACTTAGGAAATGTTCTCTTGTTGCGACACGCGTCTGCATGTATCTCTGTATGCATATCTGTGCATGTGGAAGTTAGAGGTTGGTGTTGGTTGTCTTCCTTTATTGCTCTTTATATTATTGTTTTGAGACAAGATCTCTCTCTGAACCTGAAGTTTGTCGATTATACTAGACTGACATTAGCCAGCTCCAAGAATCTACCTGTTTCTTCCTCTGCAACACTAAAGTTGCACACATGGTCATGTTCCTTTTCCACAATGTCAATGGGTCTGAAAACAAGTCCTTAAGTGTCTGCAGAAAGCACTTTACCCACTGAACCCTCTTCCTAGCTCATCTTTCTTGCAATTTTGTCAATCCTATGTCTTTCTTGATGCTTCAAAGACTGTTATAGAAACCTATCAGCCTAAGATGATACACAGTAGCAAAATCAATACTACTATATCCCTTTCTTCAAAATAACTGTTCCTTTGAGAAAACTTAATAATTATAATTGGCATAAAAAGGTGATGGGTAATGCTTTTCTCTCATAATGATTTTTTTTATTAATTACACTTTATTCATTTTGTATCCCCCCATAAGCCCCTCCCTCCTCCCTCCTAATCCCACCCTTCCTCCCCTTTCTGCATGCATGCCCCTCCCCAAGTCCACTGATAGGGGAGGTCTTCCTCTCCTTTCTGATCTTAGTCTATCAGTTCACATCAAAAGTGGCTGAATTGTCATCTTCTGTGGCCTGGTAAGGCTGCTCCTTCCTCAGAGGGAGGTGATCAAAGAGCAGGCCAATCAGATTATGTCAGAGGCAGTCCCTCTTCCCATTACAATGTAACCCACTTGAACACTGAACTGCCATGGGCTGCATCTGTGCAGGGGTTCTAGGTTAGCTCTATGAATAGTCCTTGGTTGGAGTATGAGTCTCTGGGAAGTTCCCTGTGTTCAAATTTTCTTGTTCTGTTGCTCTCCTTTAATGTTTTACCTCCACAGTAGAAAACATAGCCAACCCTGTCATTAGAAAGTACACAGCTATTGCCATGATAAAAAATAAATGCATGGAAAAATACCTATATTTTAATGTGTCACTACTAAAAAGCATTTACATTCTAAAACATATATTTAATCTTTTAGACTATATGAGAGAAGCCATAGCATAGTTCTTTTTCCTAAGCACAGAAGGTAAATCATGTAGTAAACTTGTTAATTTGTATTGCTTCATGTTAGAATTAAAAAGGAGCAGCCTTACCAGGCCACAGAAGAAGACAATGCAGGCATTCCTGATGTGATCTGATAGACTAAGATCAGAAGAAAGGAAAGGAGGACCTCCCCTATCAGTGGACTTGGGGAGGGGCATGCATGCAGAAAGGGGAGGAAGGGTGGGATTAGGAGGGAGGAGGGAGGGGCTTATGGGGGGATACAAAATGAATAAAGTGTAATTAATAATAATAATAATAATAATAATAATAATAATAATAATAATAAAAAGAAGGAAAAAAGCAACTGCCAACTTGTCACAAGGAAAAAAAAGATAGTAATTATTAATCTTAATAGAACTTTGACATTTCCAATCCAATGTCTTTGGATGTTCTCAGCTTGACAAATTATCTTTGAAATCTGTTTTTAAAGCCTATTTAAGAGGAGTTCATTTAGTAGCTAAATTGAGCAATAGTTATAGTGGATTTCAAAATAGTAGCTAACCACTAAAAATTAACTTCTGTTTTCTACTTGGTTTAGAATGACACTCTTGGGAGCATGCCGAAATTTCTGTAGAAAGTTAGTTCTCTGGAACTTCCAGAGAGCTGGAAACGTACGAAATCTGTTGAAATACGTATTATATTACATCATAGTTTAGCTATGCCAGCAATTTGGGATTATTTCCATTTGGTTTTGGGCAGGTGCCAGTATCTCTCTTATAATTGAGAGACATTTAAGGATATACTCTATATTAAGACTACTGTGAAAATAATGTTAGACTAAGAGATGCATGATTTGTAATTATTCCTTAGGTCAATAGCTAGTGGGTTCAGCTAATTTTCTGAGCTTCAGTTCACTTACCTATAAAATGATGGACTTACAGAAACTATTTTATGATTTATTTAGAATAAATTGTTTTAAATCTCTATCCAGGTTATTATGTGTGTCTTAATTATAGTTATCTTCAATCAGGAAAATAAAGCAATTTATGACATTTCCTATGTAGCTCATATTAGAATTCTATCCTTCTTTCTTGGCCAGTAACTGCTATCTCTGGCAGGATTCAGAACAATGGCTTTCATGCTGGCATGTAAAAATGTTTCCAAGTTTTCCTTAGCAATGAAAATCCAAATATTTTTATGTAAACTGCTCTTGCTACATTGATCAAACTCCTTTCTTAGGGGTGGATACTTACTATTTTTCTACCCTTACTTCCTTTTTTCCCTTTAGTTCACTTTAAATGATTCTATTCATGTTGCTTTCTGTCATGTGCTTTTGATAAGCAAACACTTACCGCACATCTCAATCCTTCTCTTTTAAAGAATGCCTCTCCTCTGAGTTTCTCTCGACATATTTTTGTGGTCATCATCATGTGTTCCAGGCCACAACTCTCAGTATAACCCCTCATTATAGTCAAGCCTGTGATTATTCAAATAATAAAGGGCTTGTTTGGGTGATTTCAACTAATCTCACAGCTTTGATGCCTCAAATTTACAGATTATTTCTATATTAGCACAGCTATTTCTTCTGACCTCTACAACTAATTAACAGTCTTTATGATCTCCCTATATTGAAATCTCACAGAGAACTCTACCTTAACAAGTAGATTTTGTATTTCTCTTAATACACGCACAAACACACATACCGGTATGAGAGAGAAAGAAACACAGAGACAGAGAGAAAAAGAGAGAGTTTTCAGAGATTTTTTTTTTATTCCAACAGTCTACATTTCAGACAACATAGGAAATCTATTCAATCAAATGTTGGTCTCACAGTCTAGTATTCATGCTTTATGACAGCATTTATGAAAGCTTATGATGAAGTATATATTTATTCTATTTATCATGCTTAATTTGTTTGACTCTAGTGTTTCCTTAACTGCAGTGCAACTGTTCACTTTTCTCTTTAAAGATTAGAGGAAAATAAGGTTAGGCGTGATGATGTATGGCTGTGGGAGTTTGATTTTCTTTCTTTCTTTTTTTTTTTTTTGAAACAGAGATTGTCTGTGTGTAAGTTTAGCTATACTGGAACTCACTCTGTAGACCAGGTTGACCCTGAACTCACAGAGATCCACTTTCCTCTGCCTCCCAAGTGCTGGGATTAAAGGCATTTGCCACTACCGCCCTGCTGTAGTAGTTTGAGTGAGAATGGTTCTCATATGCTCATATGTTAGAGTGCTTGGGAATTAGGAGGTGTGGCTTTGCTGAAATAGATGCAGCCTCATTGAAGAGTCTCACTGGGGGGTGAGATTTGATATTTTAAAAGCGCACACTATGAAGTTTTTTT
Source organism: Meriones unguiculatus (assembly GCF_030254825.1). Taxonomy (NCBI): domain Eukaryota; kingdom Metazoa; phylum Chordata; class Mammalia; order Rodentia; family Muridae; genus Meriones; species Meriones unguiculatus. Next base: position 122,353,671 of record NC_083355.1, on the reverse strand, counting down.
TTTTTCATTCAAGTGTTTGACTTGCTTGGTTAGAGTTATACCAAGGTACTTTATGTCTTTTGTGGCTATTGTGAAGGGTGTTGTTTCAGAAATTGTGGTACATTTACACAATGGAATATTACTCAGCAATTAAAAACAAGGAAATCATTAAATTTGTAGGCAAATGATGGGAACTAGAAAAGATCATCTTGAGTGAGTATCCCAGAAGCAGAAAGACACACATGGTATATACTCACTTATAAGTGGATATTAGATTTATAATATGGAATAAACACACTGAAATCTGTATACCTAAAGAAACTAAGCAAGAAGGAGGTCCCTGGGTAAGATGTTCAATCCTCATTGAGAAAGGCAAATGGGATAGACATCAGAAGACGGAGAAAACAGGGAACAGAACAGGGAGGAGGTTAAAGCTGGGACACAAAGTGAATAAATTGTAATAAAAAAACTAAAGAAGTTAAACACGCACACACACACACACACACACACACAAAACTCACACTATGACCATTTTCTATTCTTTCTCCCTTCTTGCTGCCTGGCAATCAAGATATAAAGCTCTCAGCTACTGAATCAGAACCATGCCTGCCTGCCATGAATAACCTGATCATGGACTAACCTCTAAAACTGTAAGCAAGGCCCCAATTAAAGGCTTTCTTTTATAAGATTTGCCTTGATCATGATGTCTCTTCATAGAAATAGAACAGTAACCAAGACAGAAGTATATTACTGTGATGGCCTGACCATGCTGTTTATTGGATGAATATGGAATACTTTGGGAATTTGGACTAGTAATATGGTTTAAAGCCTTAAAGTGGGGCTTAATGGACCATGCTAGTAGGACCATGGAACATAATAGTGCTGAGAATAATTTGGACTGTGGGGGCTCAGTGAAAGAGATTTCAGAGAGGAACATTACCTTAAATAGAGAAAATTCTGTGATATTTTGGCAAAGAATTGGCTAATTTTTGTCTCTGTATAAAAAGATCTGCTAAAGGAAAAATTGAAGAGTTTTGGACTAATATCACTAGTGTAGAAGATATTCTATGTAGCCTAGTATTGACTGTGCCCAGTGATTACTAGCAATCAATCTTATGCAGACCTACAATGAAAAGGAGCAAGCCATTAAGCAGCAACCTTTCATAGCCTCTGCATTAGTTCCACCTCCAGGTTTCTGCTCACTTTGAGTTCCTGCCTTGGCTTCTCTCAGTGGACTTTGATTTGGGATTTGTTGCTTTTATCATGGTGTTTCATCATAGCAATAGTAACCTTAACTCATATAATCCTCATAATCCCTGAACTAGGAGGGTTGAGGCAAAAGGATTATGAGTTTGATGCTGGCCTGAGTTATACAGCACAACCCTATTTAAAAACAAAATAAAACAAAAAATAACAACAACAACAAAACAGGCCAAAAATTACATTGAAATTCAATTGGCATTATGTACATACACAGCTTTAAGTCAGTTCTAGTTCTTTTTGCCTCTCTGATTCACCCCTTACTCTCTGTGTCTTCTTTCTCCCCACTGATCATGTTCCAGTAACCCTAACCCATTGTTTCTAAAGTACAACAAATATAGTTCACTGCAAAATATTTACTCATACTGATTTCCAGCTTGGAGTAGTACTATCTCTCCTTGTTATAGGCATACCTTAAAATATTTTTTCTTTACAGATGCATTTCTTCACTTCCTTGCTGTTAATAAGGCTCTTATACATTATCCATAAATCTATCTTTTGCTGTTCTATAAGGCACAAAATGTCACTTGAACTTACGGATTTTTTATTTATTATCTACACTAGTTTTTAAATTAAGCTTCAGACTATCAGGCACTAGTGTGCTTGTTATATTCATTCTAGATCTAACACAGGACATAGAACATGTTAGCTCTGGACTTAATACTTGCTGACAAAATTTGATAGGAAAGAAAACTGAAGACATGAGTAGCTAACTCATGGAAATGAAAACAAGAATCACCCCTTCTGGCTTCCCACATAGTTCTTCCTCCACACTCCTATTGTTGCTCTTTTTTCCCCCCTCTCACTTCAGCTCAGCTTAGGACACAGAGCCCAGGCCCATCAAATATCATTGCTACTTGCTGCAGCAATGACTTATAAGTGGATATTAGATTTATAATATGGAATAAACACACTGAAATCTGTATACCTAAAGAAACTAAGCAAGAAGGAGGTCTTCTTGTAAGCCTGATTTGGAGGTCACAGTCAACTGACCTGGGCTCTTCTGTCATTACTAGATCCACTGATTTGCAGGATGCCCTTTATTTCACCCATTACCAACTTTACTGCGCATTTGTCAGTGTTCAACTTTAAGAGGAGCCATTTTTATGCTTTCCTAGTTATATTCCCTTTCCTTAGTCCATGGAAAAACCTTGCTAATTATGTGGTGTTCTTTTTCTCCTAAAGCTTTAACTGATTTCTTCTTTTCTACCACAGAATGATGTGCCAGCAGGTCAGCATAACATGTTTCTTTCACTTCAAAAAATTTCATGATCTCTAGAACTAGAAAAAAAAATATCAATATATGTCTTTATCAATAAAGCCAAGATGTCTCATAAATACAATTAATTGTTTTGAAAAAAAACTCTGAAATATTAAGATGATAAAATGTATAGCAGATTCAATCTGTCCTCTATGAACATCAGGTCATTTTTTGGTTTACCTGACTAAGTGAAATAATAGCTACCCAAGTAAATATGTAAATTAACAATAGAAAAAACAAAAACAATAAACCAGAGAGAGAGACAGAGACAAGAAAAGAAAGAAAGAGATTAGTGTTAAATGAGGACGCACAGCAAATACTAAGGAAATGATTTTTGGAGATGATGTGGCAACTGAATGAAAGAGCCAAAAACTTCTGAATAAAACCACATTTAAAGCCATTGCTGAAATTTCCCATTGCACCAGGAACTATTTTGTGCACAGTACAAATGATTCTTAGTTCTCTAAACGACATTTCTTCACTTCTCCTACCTCAGTATTCATGTATTCTGACATTTCTTGGATCCATATAATGTTTTTTGTTTTTAGTATACTATGCATCCCATTCTGTTCCAATTTTGTTTCGTGTTCATTTTTCTAAAAAAATAATCTATTGAATATTTTGAGCATGCTAAGAAAATAAGGTATTTTGTTCTGGAGGTTGTTGCTGTTCCAAAAGTGGCAAGGGAAATTATAACTAAAATATGAATTTTTCATGAGGAGAACTATGAATTTGTAATATATTTACATGTCAATTATTCAAATAAGGCTTACAGTCATCTTCACATTACTGTTTACAAAAAGCAAAACCTGTCTTATAGATAGCAAACACAAAATCATGAAAGTTCTTATGATTCTGAATTTTTATCATTTTAGCAAAATGCCAAAGGTACATTATTTTAAAAATTAAATTTAAAAAATTAAATAAAAATTTTAAATAAAAATTAAAAATAAAATATTTTAAAAATTAAATGAACATTTAAGATAATGATGACTTATGAGGCAAAGTGAGAAGGCATGTGATCAATACTGGTTATTAGATGTAGATATGGTTATCTGAAACAGTCAATTTATTAGGGCAGATTAAACTTTTTACATATTATATAGAACTTCCATATTATCTAAATCATAACAGCTACTTAAGAAGTATATTTATAAGCAGCTTCAGTGTTGATTTAGATTATCCTGATTTGCTTGATTTTTGTTTATATTTAATGTTTAAGAGGCCTTTGCCAGATATCAGAAACATTAACTTAGATACTAGAATATTTTAGGAAGATAGTCAAATATAAGATCCACAATTTGATATGTGGGGGGATTCTAAAAGATTTTAAACTGTAGATATAAATTTATTTATGGGAAAAAGAAATAATTATTCTCTTGGGTACATTCCAATTTGGAGTTGAGTTGTAGCTTGTATTGTTGGAGTTAATAACAGCCAGTGACCTGAGGGAAGACAGGTGGAAATTATTCTCTGTCTATGGATAGCCAACACAACAGCATGTGTGGCAGTTTCTGAAAGCTAGCCATTTATGGAAATAGAGTGCAGCTGCATACAAGGTCACACGGTGAACGAGTCCCTCTCAGGGCATGAGCAACTCAAATGCAGCATATATTCCATATAGGTGACAATTATCATCTCCTTCAGAGAATTATTTATTTGTCACTTATCCCACACCAATGTGTGTATACCACATCCATTCTTTTTTTTTTTTTTTTTTTTGTACGTGATTTAGACTTTTATTTGCTTTCATTAGTAATTTCATTATCTGGTCTTACACTGAACAATAAATCTCTTTAATGATCCCTTTGTCATACCTTATGTGAAGAATTTTGTTTCATTTACTTGAAATGAAAGTAGTTCTTAGGCAGTGTACATACACTATTATACATATAAATTGCCAATTATCTTAATATTAATGTTATCATCTTTTATTTCACCAGAAAAAGCTATGTATGAAAATTATTAACAAGAGGAAAATAGAGAAAAAAGTCTAATATTTTCAACAACCAAATTAAATGAATTAGGAAAATCAAATATATATCACTATCTGGTAGATCAAGCAAAATGTATACTTCTGTATTTCACAGTTTACCTAAAATAATTTTTCTTATATTCTGAAACATGCAAATTAAATCATGACCATTACTGCTGTCCCAAATTGGTCATCAAGGTATCACACTTTCTAAAATGGAAATTACAACTTAAATGTTAGTAAATCTAGAGTCCATGATCGACATTATTAATGGAATTATAATAAAATAATCTCTGGAAATATATATAACATACAGAAATAAAATGCAGAATAAGGATTTCCTGGAAAAAGGTAAGAGCATGCGGCTATTATTGTGCATCTGACATGATTGTTGAATACCTAATAAGTGCATTGAATAGTTTTGTGTAAATATCAATTTAATTTTAAGAGAAGATTAAGATAAGTAGGATTGCTATTTTTGTAGATTAGTTAAGCAATTTGCATTACATTTGAGCAACCAGAAAATGCTAACACCAGAATTTGAAACCAGAATTTAATAAGTCCCCAAAGTCCTCAGCCTGTAATACTTTCTTTGTTGTACACTGATAACCCTAATAAAATATACAAGTTCTTATTTTTCACATACCAGGAAACCGTGAGAATAATTGAATACAAGCAATTTATGAATTTATAAATTCACCATTAATAGGAAGGACAGTCATAGATATAGTTAGATTTGTGGCATACATTTATACTTTCTTTAAATCTCATGATTTTCTTCAATGTTTTCTTCTGATCCAAGATGTACATCTTGAGGTCAATGGCTGATGACTGCATTGAACTTGAACAGAAATTCCTATATCTATTGTCATGGCCTCATCCTCATCCAGCTATATCTTAGCACAGCTCTCCAAGCCTAGCTCAGAATTAGAGTGCAGAGGAGCCTTGCTGTTCTTATAGTACCTTTTCAAACTGTTCTATTTTGCCTAGTGTGATGGTTTGAATGAGGATGACCTCCATAGGCCATTAGTTTGAATGTTTGGTCCACAGTAGGTGGAAATTGTTTGGGGGGAGAAATTAGGAGGTGTGGCCTTTACTGAAACAGTGTGGCCTTGTTGGAGGATGTGTGTCACTGGGGGCGAGCTTTGAGGTGTCAAAAGCCCATAATAGGCCTGGTTTCTTGCCATTGTCTGTTTTTTTTGTTAAATGTGAGCTCTCAACAGTTGTGCAAGTGTCATGTCTGACTGCATGCTGTCATGCTCCCTACCATGATGATCATAAACTCACACTTTGAAACTGTTATCAAGCCCTGATTAAATGTTCTTGTTTTTTCTTTGTTTTTTTTTATTATTAATTACACTTTATTCATTTTGTATCCCCCCATAAGCCCCTCCCTCCTCCCCTCCCGATCCCATCCTTCCTCCCCTTTCTGCATGCATGCTCCTCCCCAAGTCCACTGATAGGGGAGGTCCTCCTTTCCTTCCTTCTGATCTTAGTCTATCAGATCACATCAGGAATGGCTGCATTGTCTTCTTCTGTGGCCTGGTAAGGCTGCTCCCCCCTCCGGGGGAGGTGATCAAAGAGCAGGCCAATCAGTTTATGTCAGAGGCAGTCCCTCTTCCCATCACTATGTAATCCACTTGGACACTAAACTGCCATGGGCTACATCTGTGCAGGGGTTCTAGGTTATCTCCATGAATAGTCCTTGGTTGGAGTATGAGTCTCTGGGAAGTTCCCTGTGTTCAAATTTTCTTGTTCTGTTGCTCTATTTTATAAATTGTCTTGGTCATGGTGTGACTTCACAATAGTAGAACAGTAATAAAAACACATTTACTTACCAATTTCTACATATATTGTGTCTGCCTTAATAGGGCAGGTCCCAAATACTCCTTTATCATTTTTCCCACCCTCCATGACTTTACACATGCCTTTGTTTGTAGTCAATCCTGTCTTTCTACCTGCTGGAAGCTCATCTGAATCTGAGCCCAGATTAAGCTTCATGAAAAAGTTATCTCTTAGGCCCATCACCTGTACTTCTTATTTTGAGTACTGTTTAAATTTGCTATTTTCATCTTTATGATTTCTTATCATAATATTTAAGAATCATGTTTATACATAGTCTATTTTTTGTTTTTAAAGCTAAGGCTTAACCTTTAAAGGTAGTGAAATTTTATGGAGAAGATCTTTTTTTTTATTTTTTTAATTTATTTATTTTTTTTTTGAAGATCTTAAGACTATGTATTGTGTTAACATGAGAGCTGTGCTGGCTGATTGTTTGGCTATACCAGTATCTTTGGGAAAATAGATAAATGCATCATTAGGACCTGGTCTTATGCCATCCCATTTGACTTATATATATTCAGTGATAAAGAAGAAATAATGAGGTCAAACCTACATGAATGACTTTTTTATCATGGAAATTTCCTAAATTCCACACAATGCCATAAAAAGTATAGACTTTAAAATAAAACTTTGAAATAGTACTGACTCAGCTGATTAATGACAAAAGTAAGTTCTAGGCAGGCTCTTTTCCTATCTAAGTTTTATAAAATAATAGTTGCTACAGCTATAAATGTCAGTATCTATGATAATATCTGGACCTGAGTATTCCTAAGAATAAGTCATGCAATTACTATTTCTACAAAGAAAATAAAACATAACACTCTACCTTTCAGTGTAATGTCTTGTTGGGGGTTGGTCTGATGCTTGTATATTGATGCTAGTTACTGGCCCTCTAGACCTGGTTACTCGCTGGATATGCCTATCCTTGTTGTGTAAACCTGCCTAAAGATATACCTGATTGGTTGATTAAACAACCTATACCTGGGCAGGGCAGAATGGGATAGGTGCTGCTAAGGTTCCCAGGCTTTTGAGGACAAGAGAATCGTGGGAGAGAGACGAATGGGAAGAGAGGAAATAGGAGGGAGCCACGATGGGTTAGTGTGAAGAAACCACGTGGGCCAGGAGGAAGAACTCCAATAATGGCTTGAAAAGGCCTAGATGAAGAATACAAGCAAGCGTTTTGAGATTATGGATAGAAGGTAGCCCAGTTAGGAATTGTTGAAGGGCTAACATGACTCTGTAAGTAAAGTTGACTTCATGAAATGCCTGAGAGCAAAAGTCAGGTTCACCAAAATATTGTGTAAAATTGCCTACAGTTTATGTATAGAAGGTATATATGAAACATAAGTGTCTTTTGCTTTTAAAATGAAGTCCCATGATCCAAATAACTCACAATATATACACAACTATTCTAAAATCTGACACAATACAGAATCTGAAACATTTCTAGTCCTGTGTGTGTGTGTACTTAATATCTTTGTTTGTAAGTGTTGGTACTGGGGATGAAACTCATAGCCTTGAACATGCTAGGAAATTACCCTACCATTAAGCTATATCATCACAATATGTGTTATTTAAATGAATAATAATCACATCCACTAGAAGATTAATACATTTAATTTTTCAGATTATTTTAGTAAATACTTAGATTTTCAGTAAATAGTCACATTTGAAAATGAGAATGTGAGTCACATAAGATTCTCTGCATGGGCTGTAATAGAATTCATGAATAGTCACCATTATACCTAGAAACCCTGTCACACCTGGGTTCTGTTACTAAAACGTAGCTATTTAAGGAGAAGTGTCTCTAAGGTTTTAATAAGATAGTGGTGACTAATGTTGATGAGACATAAAAAGAACAATTTTGGTATTCTTTAAATTACCATCTGAAAAATCTTTTCATGATAGCTTTTGTAATTAAAATTGATTTAAAGCAAGACCATAGATATACATTTATAATGTTATCCGAGGATAGGGAAGAGATTTACATTGTCTGATAAGGAATTTTATCACTGCAGAAAAATATTTCACCTCTATAGAGATAGACTCTGCTTCAAGTGTGTATATTTAAGGTCACTAAGGAGTTTAAAATGTTGTTTTGTAAAATGGCCATCCTGCCAAAAGCAATCTACAGATTCAATGCAATTCCTATCAAATTACCAACATAATTCTTTACAGATCATAAAAGAAAAATTCTCAACTTCATATGGAGAAACAAAAAACTCAGAATTTCCAGAACGATCCTGTACAACAACAGATCATCTGGAGGTATCTCCATCCCTGATCTCAAGCTGTACTACAGAGCAATAGTAATAAAAATGGCATGGTATTGGCATAGAAGCAGAAAGAAACCAATGGAACCAATCAATGAAACCAAATAGAAGACCCAGAAATAAACCCAAACACCTATGAATACTTGATTTTTGACAAAGAAGCCAAAACCATTCAATGGAAAAGAGAAAGCATCTTCAACAAATGGTACTGGTCCAAATGGATGTCTGCATGCAGAAAAATGAAAATAGATCCATATTTATCACCCTGCACAAAACTAAAGTCCAAGTGGATCTAAGACTTCAACATAAAACCAGGTTAGAAGAAAAAGTGGGGAAGAGCCTGGAACTCAATGAATGGCACAGGAAACAACTTTCTGAACAGAACACAAACAGCACAGGCTCTAAGAGCAACAATCGATAAATGGGACCTCATGAAATTGAAAAGCTTCTGTAAAGCAAAAGACACTGTTGTCAGAACAAAACGACTGCCTACAGACTGGGAAAGGATCTTCACCGACCCTATATCTGACAGAGGGCTAATATCGAGAATACATAAAGAACTAAAGTTAAAAAGCAACAAATCAAGCAATTCAATTAAAAGCTAGGGTACAGAGCTAAGCAGAGAATTCTCTGTAGAGGAATATAGAATGGCAGAGAAACACTTAAAGAAATGCTCAACGTCCTTAGCCATCAGGGAGATGCAAATCAAAATGACCCTGAGATTTCACCTTACACCCATCAGAATGGCTAAGATGAATAACTCAAGTGACAACACATGCTGGAGAGGTTGTGGAGAAAGGGGAACCCTCCTCCACTGCTGGTGGGAATGTAAACTGGTACAACCACTTTGGAAGTCAATCTGGCACTTTCTCAGACAATTAGGAATAGTGCTTCCTCAAGATCCAGCTATACCACTCCTGGGCATATACCCAAAATTTGCTCAAGTACACAACAAGGACATTTGCTCAACCATGTTTGTAGCAGCTTTATTTGTAATAGCCAGAACCTGGAAACAACTCAGATGTCCCTCAACGGAGGAATGGATACAGAAATTGTGGTACTTTTACACGATGGAATACTACTCAGCAATTAAAAATGAAGAAATCATGAAATTTGCAGGCAAATGGTGGTATCTAGAAAAGATCATCCTGAGTGAGGTATCCCAGGAGCAGAAAGACACACATGGTATATACTCACTTATATAGTCCTATAAGATAGGATAAACATACTAAAATATGTGCATCTAAAGAAGATAAACAAGAAAGAGGATCCGGGGGAAGATGATCAATCCTCACTTAGAAACAAATGGGATGGACATGGGAACTAGGAGAAAACAAGTAACAGGATAAGATCCTACTGCAGAGGGCCTCTGAAAGACTCTAACTAGCAGTGATCAAAGCAGATGCTGAGACTCATAATCAAACCTTCGGTAGAGTGCAGGGAATCAAATGATAAAATTGGTAGTTAATATGACCGAGAGAGGACAGGAGCTCCACAAGGACAAAATGTATCAGGGCACAGGTTTTTTTTTTTTTTTTTTTTTTTCTGAGACTGATTCTCCAAACAAGGACCATGTATGGATATAACCTGAAACCCCTGCTCGGATGTAACACATGGTAGCTCAGTATCCAAGTGGGTTTACCTAGTAAGGGAAACAGGAACTATTTCTGACATGAACCCAATGACTGGCTTTTTGACCTCCCCCCGCCCCAACCCCTGAGGGAGGAACAGCCTTGCTAAGCCACAGAGGAGGACATGGCAGGCAGTCCTGAAGATACCTGATAAACTAGGGTCAGATGGAAGGAGAGGAGGACCTCCCCTAGCAGTGGACTTGGAAAGGGGCAGGGAGAAGATAAGGGAGGGAGGAAGGGTGGGATTGGGAGGGAATGAGGGAGGGGCTATGGTTGGGATACAAAGTAAATAAACTGTGATTAATATAAAAAATAAATAATTAAAAATAAATAAATAATCATAAAAGGGGAAAATGTTTTGTTTTTCATTAAATAATCTTGTTATATTTAAATATTAAAATTAATATATTAAAGCAATGGTCAATTGCATACTGTACCTTATCTAAAAAGTCTTACAGTTGGAAATTTGTTGCAATGGTGAACTAGAAGTGTACAGAACAGGTATATATATAGGTATACTATACATCTCATTCAGGCAAATCATCAAAGCCATCGAGTAGATAAAGTTATGATTAACACCGAGTATGCTTCAGGAAATGAATATGTAAATTTACTAAAACGTTAAATGATTTATGTAAGGAAAGTATTAAATACTTCAAAAGGTTGCTTTGATGTTTACATGTAGGAGAACCAGGCATAGAAAACTGAAAAAAATTCAACTTCACAAAATGAATGTCAGATAAAGATGACTGGAATCAGAGTATGAGGCCAATCAAATACAATTCCACTACTATTCTTAATACCACCACCTAAATGGAGAGGACTTAGATACCCCTGCTTAGATGTAGCCCATAGACAGCTCAGTCTCTGTGTGGGTTCCCTAGTAAGGGAAGAAGAGACAGTCTGACATGAATTCAGTTGCCTGCTCCTTGATCACCTAGCCAGCTCACAGAGGAAGAGGATTCAGGCAGTCCTGATGGGACCTGAAAGGCTAAGGTCAGACAGTAAGGGAGAGGGACTTCCACTATCAGTGGATGAGTCGAGGATAATCACTTATGATTTTAGTCTCTCTACCTAAAAATAATACTCTACAATGCACCCTTTATGTCTATTGACTGTAATTTAATTCAGAAAGCTGTAATAATGATATTAATGTTTTGAAGTGCACTAATAAAACATAAACCTTCATGCACTAATAAAAACATAGTCTTATTTAGACTGTACATTCTGATAGTTTAATGATCGTATCTTTCATTTATATTCATAAAAATACAGACTTTTGATTAATAAATTGCCAGAGAAATTAAAGATTTTTCTATTGAGCTTCCCTTTCCATTTTCCCAGAGTCTCTTTGAGATGTAAGAATTAGCATTATGATGGTGATTATTAGAAACATGAGAAAATCTGTTGCTTCAGCCACACACAGAGCATGCTATGGTCTTGCCACCGTCACTCTTTCTGTATTTATTTTCATACACTTAAACCTTATTAAAAACAAATGAGTTCTTACCTTCCATTTCATCCTAGTTGATTGCCTTTATCTCTGCTCCCCCAGCTGTTTTCACTTCTTACACCTACCTCAGTGATCATGTGTATCCAGGACTAGCTGCTCACATTTACTTCATGTTTATGATACATCATGCATCCTTCTAAATTTTTTTCATTATTCGTTAATTGATACATTTCAATCCTCTTTTTTTTTTTAACATGAGAAAAGTTGTTACTCACCCAACTAGGTAATGGTAAGTTTGGGATTTACATCTAGTTAATTTGCCGTAAGACCTTACCTCATAAGATATTAACACTGTGAAGGTCATTAGTACTTCCATGGGTATTTCACTGTCCATGCCAACTTTTCTCTTTCTCTTTTATCTCTAATTTCTCTGAGGTCATATTCTAACTTCTTACCTTTGTCATTGCTAGTGATGTGCCTCCCTCCTTTTGGTCAGGTGATACCCTCTGAAGACTGTATTCTGACTTATCTCTTATAGCTCCTGTAGTAAATAGTAAAATACCATTCACATATTGAGCTTTCTATAAATCTTGGTTATGGATTTACCAGAGAAGGAATGAAAAGACAGTCCAAAATATATCACAAAAGAATTTGAAACCATTTCAATAATCTACCTGGCCAGTCTATAATTTGAAAACTATGATTATCCTAACTGAGAATTTATTTCTTTACAAATTTATTTTTTATGTTTTTGTATGTTACAGAAGTGAGTAATGATTTGAACATTTTGGTTTCATAATAATTCATTCAGTTGACTGAGTCCTTTGATTTTTATAAAACCATATTACAGTATTCAAAACTATTCTTCCAAGAATCTTGCTGAATTTTACTTACTGTTAAAAGACTAATTAGAAATCATTAAAAAAGAAATCATTGGTTATAGTAATGACTATATTGATATGAATGATTTGTTTTCTCTGATTCAAATTATATTTGCATTTGTGCATATATTAGCTCACTTATATAATATCTTGTTTGGGAGGGAGAAAAGATTAATTATGAAAAGTTAACAAACTAACAGTTACTTAAAATATCCAAAAGAAAAAAATGATTTTAACTATTATTTAGAGACAGTTTATTTTAATTCACACATTTTCTTGTTTTTAAGGAATGCGGTGACACATATATGAGGCATTTCTTTCTTGAGCCAAAAGGAGATTACATTCACCCCCTTTCTTTACATGTTGGTATTACACTTTATTTTGAGAACTGTCCAGTAGAAATTTTAATAATAACCATAACCACAATTCTCAAAATATTTATAACAACACATTAGATGTAGAATTTAAGATGTACCTCTTATTCTTTCAAACTCAAAGTTACTTATCTACACGGGCAACATATCCATAATAAAGAACAAGGTAGTTAATGGGGGTTGGTATAAACTTACAGAATTCAGAAAAAGAATTCTTGGAGAAATTCAATGCTAGAATTACATATTCTTTTCTTTTTCTCTTTTAAGCTCTGCAATCTATAAACATGTATCTCACCTGAAAAAAAGTATAAAAGCTAATTATCTAAGGTACAATTTCATAGTACTCAGAGGGCCAGAGTATTTTTATGAATGGCATTAGAATGTATTTTATTAAATTTTAAACGTTTTTCTCTTAGTATTTTAATGATGAAATCAGGTTTGTTAAATACAATATAGATTGTCAACAACAAAATAGCCTCCTAATGATCTATGCAGAAAGTACAATCAAGTTAGAGACCTAGATGTCCATGCCAGCTATGAGGAAATAGGAGAGAGAGGGGGAGGGAAGGGTGGGACACATACATACACAGAGAGAGAGAGAGAGAGAGAGAGACAGAGACAGAGACAGAGACAGAGAGACACACACACAGAGAGAAAGAGAGAGAGAGAGAGAGAGAGACCTTTTTCATGTTCAGGTAGTTATTTTTATTGATTTTTGGTGGCAGCAAAGGTCTGCTTCCCTGAAATTCATTCTACATGACCAAACAAGATGTTTTTTTTTAGGTCTTTCCCTTACCAGAAAACAAAACAAAACAAAACAAAACAAAACAAAAACCGAGATTGTTTTCTGAGTAGGTAGGCACACTTTAAGGTGAGTTACTACTCAATTAGGATGGCATTATATTTCGTACTGTTGTTTGTGTAACTGATGGCCTAGAACAGAATTTTCAGAGGTGAGTGTGAGAAAGATAACAAGGCAAATTTAAAGTAGTGCTTTCTGGAATGATGCTCATCCCCCCAACCCCCCAGACCCTTCAGAAGCTCAGCTCAGTTTCCTTTCAGTCCTGTATCACTGTGTATCACTGTGGCATTGGCGCACCGTGAGCATGCCGCCCACAGATAAACAGATAAATACCCTTGCTTGCTCTTGGTACAAGAAAATGTTGTAACATTTTTAGTAAAAGACATAAACGACAAGTGAGTTTGCCCTTGGCAGATGTAACCCTGTGACTAACACTGGTGAGTCTTTTTCAGAATCAGCCAGACTGACCCTCTCTTCATTTTTAAATAAAGCCATTCAATTTGATTTTAAGCCCAGTTAAGAGCAAAAAAAGCTTAAAATACATAAAAGGACAATGTAAATCAGCAGAGCTTGCCAACTGGAACCTACATGCAGAGGAGGATTATAATATTGTTTCCCCAGGAGACAGTGACTAAGGCGCGCGCACACCAACTATCCCCAAAAAGAGGTAAAGAGAGTGAAATGGCTCAACGTACACACACCCCGCTCCATACCGGGGACGAGTCTCCAAGCTGCGGCGTGTGCTCTCGGAGAGCCAGGCTGAAGCTGACCGCCCCCACGGCCACGCTGGACACCCCCAGCCCTATCTCCAGCACAGAGAGCACCAAGAGGCTCCCAATGATCTGGCCGCTGGTGCACATCCTCCTTGGGTCTTCATTCCTTCCAGCTCAGAGAAGGAAGCTGATCATCCACCTTCTTTCTTCCAAAGTCCTCCTCAGCTCTTTCTGCCCCCTACCACAGTCCAGATCCTCAAACTTTTCTTTCTTCACCAGCAAAACATTATCCACAAGGTCTGGATTTCCAGGACCAGAAAACCATTTTCCTGGCCAGGTCAGGAAAGAAAGAGCCGCTTCAAACCCTGGCACGTTCACACTGGGACCGCTGGGTGATAGGTTGGAGTCCAGAAGCAAGCACTGGGAAGCTGGGCTCTGGAGAGCCAACCCTGGATCTGAGCCTTGGCAGTGCCCGACGCTCTGCCCAGAGTTCTGTCTTGTCTCTGCTCTGCACTTCTCGGAGCCTCCCGCGCCCCTCTGGCTCCCTTCTCTTTCCTGGCAGAGGAACAGAGCTTGGCTTCCTAGAGATAAAGGGGAGCTGCTCACAACCTCTCTCCGCCTGTCCTCTCGCCTCCCCTCCTTTGTTTTCCTGACAGCGCAAAGTGCTTCTGTGAGTCCCTAGGTCTCTAGGCAGAGGAGGTGGATGGTATTCAGCACCACGTTCCTGGCACTTGCCATGTCGCCAGAAAAGCGACCTTGTCTGATGGTCTCTTTCAGCCTGGGTTTTCTTCTCCGTCCTTGTAGTCCTTTTCCTCTCTCTCTCTCTCTTTCTCCCTCTCTCTTGATCTGATTCTCTCTCATCGCTATGACCTCATTGGGGTTTAGGAGCCTGACGGAGGAGGGAAAATCCTGATGTATTGGCTGACCCCTTATTCGCCCCGCCCCTGGACCCAACCGCAGGATCCCAAATTCCCTACTTCCGCATCTCCTTTACTCAGTTCCTCTTGCTTTTCTATCCAGCCAGGGTTCTATGCCTGGTGCCTATATCAACGTGGGCTCATTCTATGCAAAGCTATCCTCTACACGTACTTTCCTCTGCTTGGGGAGCAGAGAGCAAAGGAAAGCCAAGTGCACCGGAATAGAGAAAAGCTAGAGCTCTTATTATACAAAGATTCTAAGGGACCCTCACCGAAGGACTCATCTGTACCAGTCAGCCCAGGCTGCAGCCTGCTTTTTGAGAGAGAGGAGGGGGTGGGGGGGAGGAGGGGTTGGGAGAGAGGGAGGAAGAAAGAGAAAGAGGGAGAGACAGTGACAGAGGGGGGAAAGGAGGGGGAGGGGAGAGAGGGAGAGGGAGGAAGAAAGTGAAAGAGGGAGAGAGGAAGAAAAGGGGAGAGAGAGAGAGAGAGAGAGAGAGAGAGAGAGAGAGAGAGAGAGAGAGAGAAAGGTCTCTACCATTACTACCTGGTACCTTTCCTATCCCAGGGGGAAGAATCTGTGGGCTGTAGTCATACTTCCCTTGCTACTTGCCCACACATCTTGAGATGCATAGTCAGACCCAGCATGACAGAGACCCTGTGTTATTATCTAATTTTAGTTGAGATACATATACTTAAGTATTACACCAAAGCAAGTATTACATACAAATGGAGAAAAAGTTTGACCTAGTGCAGAACTGACTTTTACCATCTTCAGTTCCTCTGAATCATTATGGCAGGGACTCAAGCATGGCTTGTGTAATTTTGTAGCTTTCTCTAGACATAGGGAAGTAGCTATGCATGGATGCGTTTTATATTTTCCTGATCCCACCCCCCCCTCAGGAAACATCTCAAGGATATCATCCTTGATATTCATGGATGAAACCTTGATATTCAAGGAAGGTGAGGGATAGTTCTAAGGTATGAACCCATCTTCAGTTAGAGATGGGTTGGAGGGAAATATAGACAAAGGGGGTCCACAATTTGAGGGCGTTTTGGCCTCTGCACACATGCAGACAAGTGCAGAGTAAGCACCATTGGGATTACATGACTCATATATTCTTTTTCAGGTTCCAGTGTTGAGGAAAGAGAAGCTGTTTCTAATTCTGCAGCAGGAGTGTCAGTTTTACCTTTAAATATTTTATTCAGGACTTGCTTTATAGCTTAACCTCTACATTTTCATTTATTTTTTGTGATTATTTTACAAGTTTTAAAACTTGAGTCATGTGCCTCAAAATTAACAAAAAAATCAAAGATGGGTTACAAGTTATTAAATGTTAAGGAATCTTCAGCTATTGTGATATTTGGAGCACAGCTTACATATTTATGTTGATTCATGATTAGTGATGTTCCTTTCCACTTCTTAAAACGTTTCCCCTCAGATGGTCAGTTTCCAGAACTTCTCAAGTAGTTTATGGATCTAATGAAGCAATATTTATGATATTTAACTATTGTATATGTCAGACATAAGCAGAAATAATGAGACATCTATGTCATCTCACTTCTGATTTAATTTTAGTCACTTCTTTTTTTTTTTAAATTTTGTTGTCTTTTAGAAGAAGAAAACAAGTTATTATCAAAATACATCAATGCAGTTTTGTGGGGAAAAGGATAACCCTGGGAGAGAATTGTAGCAAACACTCACTGGATGTTAAGCATATAG
The DNA here is from genome assembly GCF_030254825.1 of Meriones unguiculatus. Classification (NCBI taxonomy): domain Eukaryota; kingdom Metazoa; phylum Chordata; class Mammalia; order Rodentia; family Muridae; genus Meriones; species Meriones unguiculatus. Next base: position 122,336,590 of record NC_083355.1, on the reverse strand, counting down.
GACTTGTAAAGAAATCAAGAAACAGGTATTGAGTTTGATTGTTCATTCATAGCAAAGGTGATTATTTGAAGCCAATTATCTTAGTATCTAAAAGCTTAGTCATATGGCCAAATATGACCACCTTTGATTTATTTTGGGTCATTTGTATAAAACATAAAGCGTCTGAAAATCTGAATTTACTCAGAACAGATTAAATCTAGCTTCACTTATGAGTAACCACAGATGAGTTAAAGATCAAACTTTAGATAATACTTTAAGAGTGATATATTAAAAAATCACTATCCACAGAAGAAATTAACTGACCTATTAAAAGCATGACTACCAACATCACAACTACAAGATTTTTTACAGCACCTTTTCTTTGGCACAAAGTATGTTTTGCACACTTTTTCAATCAATGTAAAGAGCTTCCTAAATACTTCTAAAATTTCTTCATAGTCACAGAAATCAAGAACAAAAACGAGTTCAAACTGAAAAACATTTATTTTTATTATCAGTTTCTCTCAAGATTATCTCAGAAAGGGAATTATAGTATTAAGCTATAAATCAAGAGATTAATATAAAATCCATTCTATCCAAACTCCAGTCTTTCACAGTTCAGCATTTAATTTTTCTTATGTCATGGTACAACAAAAGTCTTACTCATGAGATCTATTGAGATGGCTCAACACTTCCTTATATTTAATAAGCTTGCTACCTTTTGACTTGTATATAATATAAATGAAAGTGTGGATAGCCTCAGAATAATTCTAAAGCTCCTAGCTAATTAATCATTCTTTATGGTTTTCTCCTTTAAGGATATTAAAATCACAAATAAGTATTTAAAAGTTATGAGGTCTTTATACACTCATTTTTCCAAATTAGATTTATAGAAATTTTAATGTTTTGTTAAAGAAACAGGCAAGAATTAGTAAACAAATCATTTATGGCATGAATGATGACCTCCAAAATCTCATGCAATCAAAGTTTGCTCCTTAGCCTGTGACTGGAAGCAAAGGGAGTTAGGTCACCAGGAGTACAGTCTTCATGGCATGTTGGGGTTCTGTCATTTCTCTCTTTTTTCTTCCTCTTGTCCTGGCTGCACATGTAATCAGGTCACCCTGCCAGTGTGGTAGCTGTCAAGAGGTTCCATCTCACCACAGGATAAAAACCTGTATGGATGATCAACCATAGACTAGATCCTCTAAAACCATGAGATAAAATAAACCCCTTTCTTTTGTGTTGGAATCACTCAGATAATTTGTTACTATAACAGAAAATTGACCAATATACACTCCCACTTAATGTAGGGATACCCATTGGCAAAATGACAATGGTAGTCATTACTGCAGGGTGAGTTATTGAAAAGTCCTTATGCTGATCAACACAAACCCTGTGTCAACTTAACACAAGCTAGAATCACTAGAGAATTCCTCAGAGGAGGAATTCCCTTCATCATGTTGGCCTGAGGGTATTTTCTTGATTAGTGATTCTTGTAGAAGGACCGGGCAATGCTACTCCTGGGCAAATGGAGAAGAAAGCAGGATGAACAAAACATGGGGAGCAATCCAGTATGCAAGATTTCTTCATGTTCTCCACTTCAGATTCTGCTCTAGGTTCCTTACTTGAGTTCCTGAATTGGCTACCCTTGTGATGGACTGTAACCTATAAGCCAAACAAACCATTTTCTTCAAAGTTTCTTTTGTTCAGTGTTTTATCACAATAACAGAAAAGCAAACTAGAACAGTTCCTGAAAATATAAGTGGTCATTTTTGATAATAATTTGATTTAGAATGTTTGTTATAAATCAAACATTTATAGTGGCACAGGCACTGGACAGAATGGTCAGTGTAGCCTAAACAGTTAAGGAAAGTTAAGAAACATCATATTGTAAACTTGTACAACCACTCTGGAAATCAATCTGCCACTTCCTCAGACAACTAGGAATAGCGCTTCCTCAAGATCCAGCTATACCATTCCTAGGAATATATCCAAAAGAGGCTCAATTGACATTTGCTCAACTATGTTTGTATCAGCCTTAATTATAATAGCCAGAAGCTGGAAACAGCCCAGATGCCACTCAGTGGAGGAATGGATACAGATGTGTGGTACATCTACACAATGGAATATTACTCAGCAATAAAAAACAAGAAAATTATGAAATTTGCAGGTAAATGGTGGGATCTGGAAAAGATTATCTTGAGTGAGCTATACCAGAAGCAGAAAGACGCACATGGTATATACTCAATCATATAGACATATAATATAGAATAAACCTACTAAAATCTGTACACCTAAAGAAAATAATCAAGAGGGAGGACTCTTGCTAAAATGTTCAATTCCTATCCAGAAAGGCAGAGAGGATGGACATCAGAAGAAGGAGAAAAACAGGGAACAAGTCAAGAGCCTGACATAGAGGACCTCTGAAAGGCTCTGCCCTGCAGACTATCAATGCAGATGCTGAGACTTATGGGCGACCTTTGGTCAGAGTGCAGAGAATCTTATGAAAGAAGTGGGAAACAGTAAGAGCTGGAGAGGACAGGAACTCCACAAGAGCAATAGAACCAAAAAATCTGAGCACAGGGGTCTTTCCTGAGACTGATATTCCAACCAAGAACCATGCATGGAGATAACCTAAGACCCCTGCACAGATGTAGCCATGGCAGTTCAGTATCCAAGTGGGTTCCATTGTTATAGGAACAGGGACTGTCTCTGACATGAACTGATTGGCCTGCTCTTTATTTACCTCCCCTCTGAGGGAGAAGCAGCATTACCAGGCCACAGAAGGAGACAATGCAGCTACTCCTGATGAGACCTAATAGACTAGGATCAGAAGGAAGGAAAAGAAGACCTCCCCTATCAGTGGACTTAAGGAGGGGCATGCATGCAGAGGGTGGAGGAAGGGAGGGATTGGGACGGGAGGAGGGTAGGAACCAGAGGGGGGATACAAAGTGAATAAAGTATAATTAATAAAGAATTAAAAAAAGTAAAAAAAATATTTTAAGTCATTTACCAGTTTTGAACTGATAACTTTTGCTTAATATTTTGATACTCATATTAATGCAGTCAGAAAAGATTATAGCTAAAGTGAATTTGCTAAATAGAAAAAAGTTTGATTTTTTTTTTCTGATTTGACAGTAACAAGCAGATGTAATGAAACAAGAACTTATTTTTGCCTTTTATTGTCCTTTAGTGGCAATGCAACTGAGATATTACTTGGAAAAATACACTATATTACTGTGTTGATAACACATTTTCATTTCTAGATAAAGTATCAACTTATTATTGAACCTTAGACATGTGTATATAATATTTAAACTGATTTCTATTTTTTAATAAATAATATGGATTCAGTTACTTTTGCTTATTATGAAGAAATGGAATTGTGTCAAAAATTTCCAGATATAGCACAATAGTTAGCAAAGGACTATCAACCACGAGGAAGATAAACAAGGTTTTTCATCTTAGTTTTATGACATGGGCATTTAACAATCTTACAGGCAGAGGAGTGTCAGACAGAAAAAGGTGGCCTTATAGATTTTAGCAACTAAAATAGCAGCGTTCTTGCAAACAATTGTTGCCCTGGGATTCATGTGGCACAATCTTAACCCCCCAAAGAATGATAAAGGTAGTCCTGGCTTTTCGGGGAACCACTACATTTAGATGGCTCATGAGGGTGGATCCTTTCTGAAGGAATTAATACCTTTTCAAAGGAAAAAGTAGACCATGGCTGTCTTTTGAAGATACAAGAAGACAGCTATCCTCAAATTAGCAAAAGCCCCTACCCCCACAGATTTATTTATTTATTTATTTAATTTACCACAATTAAGTCTGGACTTTTTTTTTTTTAATGAGTGAATTTATTGAATATGTGGCAGGCAAACATGAAGAAAAACTATAAGCATAGAGAAAGGAAAATATCATCAGCAAGATATTACTGTAACCAAAAGAGATGGCAAAAAAGCATTCCAAGCTAAAGTCAGCAAATCCAATACTTATGACATCTGGCAGATATTGACTGGGGAAACCTATTGAATAGATATCCAGGTGAAGCAGGGCAGGCTTTTCCTGGATGAGCTTCCAGCTACTCATTCCCATTCCAAGAGCTATTATGTGGCTGGAGAAGCAGAAATAATCTCTGTTGGAAACAGTGTATTATCTAGCTGTCCTCAAGGGTACAGCCTTTCTTTTTTTTTAATATTAGTTACAGTTTGTTAACTTTGTATCCCTGCTGTATCCAGGTCCCTCTTTCCCTCCCAATCCCACCCTCCCTCCTTCATCTCCTCCCTGCCCCTTTCCAAGTCCACTGACAGGGGAGAACTTTCTCCCCTTTCATCTGGGTTATCAGGTATCTTCAGGACTGGCTGCAAAGTCTTCCTCTGTGGCCTAGCAGGGCTGCTTCTACCTCGGGGGTGGGAGGGAGAGGAGGTCAATGAGCCTGCCATTGAGTTCATGTCAGAAACAGTCCCTGTTCCCCTTATTAGGGTACCCACTTGGACACTGAGCTAGCAAGAGCTACATTTGAGCAGAGGCTCTAGGTTGCATCCATACATGGTCCTTGGTTGGAGAATCAGTCTCAGAAAAAAAAAAACCCTGTGAACTGATATATTTTGTCCTTGTGGAGCTCCTGTCCTCTCTTGGTCATATTAACTACCCCTTTTATCATATGATTCCCTGCACTCTACCGAAAGTTTGGTTATGAGTCTCAGCATCTGCTTTGATACACTGTTAGGTAGTCTTTCAGAGGCCTTCTGTGGTAGGCTCCTGTCCTGTTACTTGTTTGTTCCTACATACAATGTCCATCCATTTGTCTTTCTAAGTGAGGACTGATCATTGTACCCTGGGTCCTCTTTTTTATTTATCTTCTTTATGTGTATAGATTTCAGTATGTTTATCCTATCTTACAGGTCTATATAAGTGAGTATATAACATGTGTGTCTTTCTGCTTTTGGGATACCTCACTCAGGATGATCGTTTCTAGGTCCCACCATTTGCCTGCAAATTTCATGATCTCCTCATTTTTAATTGCTGAGTAGTATTCCATTGTGTAAAAGTACCACAATTTCTGTATCCATTCCTCAACTGAGGGACATCTGGGTTGTTTGCAGCTTCTGGTTATTACGACTAAAGCTGCTACAAACATGGTTGAGCAAATGTCCTTGTTGTGTACTTGAGCATCTTTTGGATATATGCTAAGGAGTGGTGTAGCTGGATCTTGAGGAATCATTATTCCTAATTGTCTGAGAAAGCACCAGATTGATTTCCAAAGTGGTTGTATAAGTTTACATTCCCACCAGCAATGGAGGAGGGTTCCCCTTTCTCCACAACCTCTCCAGCATGTGCTGTCACTTGAGTTTTTGATCTTAGCTATTCTGGTGGGTGTCAAAGCCTGGACTTTTTAGCCTGTAGAATTTTAGGAGTTGTTTAAGTCATGCAATCTATGGAACGTTGTCAGAGCATTATGAGATGACTAATCCATTGAACTAGCCAACATTTTCAGACCTGAGTACTGGAGGGCAGGAGTGTTATTGAGAAAGATAGCTATAAATCTCCATAGGTAATCCTTGAATCTCTTCCTATATTTATGGAGTATAATTGTAGCATATGAATCTACAATGTTACATAAAAGTTATGAAGTAGTAATGGCCAATCTCTTCTCCCCCATGATGGCTATCAGCTCTTAGGTCCAAAGAGCTCAATTATCCATAAGTAGGATAGGGAAAGGTAACTACAAGTAGGATAAACACACCAAGGAGCATGTCAATTAAATTGCTGAAGCCAGTGATAAATATTAAAACTTTAAAAGAACCGTAGAAAAAGGGAAGATTACATGGGAATGAAGGCAAGAACTTCAGATGTTTTATCTAATACTAAAACTATTACAGGAAGAGGGAAAATTGAATGTTCTACATTGATAAAATTTAAAAATAAGCTAAAACTGAGTTTAGAATTCTTTACTCAGAAACATACAGTAAAAAAATAAAAGGAGAACAGATTTTCTAAACAAGTGGTTGAGCATTATAAAAGTGGTTATATAAGTGGAAATAATATCTTTTCTCAGTTACAGTGTTTTTTAACATTTATTTATTATTTATTACAGTTTATTCATTTTATATCCAGGCTGAAATGCCATCCCTTATCTCCTTCCAGTCCCACCCTCCCTCACTCTTCTCCCCCATGCCCCTCCCCTAGTACACTGATAAGGGAGGTCCTCCTTGCCTTCTATCTGACCTTAGCCTATCAGGTCTCATTAGGACTGGCTGCATTGTCTTCCTCTGTGGCCTGGCAAGGCTACCTCCCCCACCCCCCAGAGAGATGTGATCAAAGAGCAGGCCACTGAGTTAATGTCAGAGACAGTTCCTGCTCCCCTTACTAGGGAACCCACAAGGGCAAAAGGCAAAAAGGTATAGCAATGTCTATACATTGGAAGTAGGAGAAGACAGGAAACAGGACAGTAGCCTACCACAGAGGGCCTCTGAAAGACTCTACCCAGCAGAGTAGAGTCTTTCTGAGATATTTCTATCTCAGAAAGTAGAAAAACTAATCATAAGTTTAGAAAATGGTTTTTAATGAGAAATGTTTAAGGATTTAAACAATATACATTGCTTTCCCCTTAAAAAGTCATAAGAAAATATGGTAATATACAGTGTCTACTACTCCACTAATGGGTTCCAACTGTATCAGCTCATATATATGGAGATAAATTTACAAAGCTTTGCAGATTTCAAAGAAAGCTGTTTCTGTCCAGCCAACATACATATTGCAGTTGTTGAGAGTAAAAAGAAACAGCAGACATTCTGTTCAGTTCCTTCTTTCTTTCTTTCTTTCTTTCTGCAAACAAAGGAGTTCATGTCAGAGACTGCCTCTCCTCTCCTTACTAGGGAACCCACATGGAGACTGAGTTGCCTACATCTGATGAGCTGCATCTGAGCAGGGGTCTAGGTCCTCTCCACGCATAGTCCTTGGTTGATGCCTCAGTCTCTGCAGTCCCCCTGGTCCCAGATTTTTTGTCTTTGTTGGTTTCCTACTGGGGCTCCTGTCTCCTTCAGATCTTTCTATCTCCCCCTTCTTCCATAAGACTCCCTGTGCTCTGTCCAAAGTTTGGCTGTGAGTCTCTGCATGTGCTTCAATCCCTGGCTGAATGGTGTCTTTCAGAGGACACCTGTGGTACCCTTCTATCCTATTCCCTCTCTTCTACTGCTTCTGGTTTACCCTTCTGAATGGGAATTAAGCTTCTTCCCTAGGGTCCTCCTTGTTTAGCTTCTTTAGGATTATGGATTTTTAGTAAGTTTATCTTACATTATATGGCTAATATCTGTTTATAAGCGAACATATACAATGCATGTCTTTCTGCTTCCGGGTTACCTGACTACGGATGATCTTTTCTAGTTCCATCCATTTGTCTGAAATTTTCATGGTTTCCTTGTTTTAGTAGGTGAGTAGTATCCCATTGTGTAAATGTACCATAGTTTCTGCATCCATATTTTGGTTGAGGGACGTGTAGATTGTTTCCAGATTCTGGCTATTACAAATAAAGCTGCCATGAACATAGTTGAGCAAATGTCCTTATTGAATAGTGGGGAATCTTTTGGGTATATGCCCAGGAGTAGTATAGCTGGGTCTTGAGGTAGCACTATTCCAATTTTTTGGAGAAAATACCAGATTGATTTCTAAAGTGGTTGTACAAGTTTACATTTCCACCACCAAAGGAGGAGGGTTCCTCTTCCTCCACATCCTCTCCAGCATGTGTTGCCATTTGAGTTTTTTATCTTAACCATTCCGATGAATATAAGATGGAATATCTTTTTTAATTGCTGAGTAGTATTCCATTGTGTAAAAGTACCACAATTGCTGTATCCATTCCTCAACTGAAGGACTTCTGGGTTATTTCCAGGTTCTGGCTATTACAAATAAAACTGCTACAAATATGGTTGAGCAAATGTTCTTTTTGTGTACTTGAGCATCTTTTGGATACATTGGATGTAGGAGCAAACAAGTAACAGGACAGGAGCCTGTTACCACAGAGGGCCTCTGAAAGACTCTACCTAGCAGTGTATCAAATCAGATGTTAAGACTCATAACCAAACCTTCAGCAGAGTGCAGGGAATCATAAAAAGGGGGGGGTTAATATGACCTGGAGAGGACAGGAGCTCCACAAGGACCAAATATATCTGGGCACAGGGGTCTTCTATGAGACTGCTTCTCCAAACAAGGACCATGTATGGATATAACCTAGAACCTCTGCTCGGATGTAGCCCATGGTAGCTCAGTAACCAAGTGGGTACCCTAATAAGGGGAACAGGGACTGTTTCTAACAGGAACTCAATGGCTGGCTCTTTGACTTCTTCCCCCCGCTTCCTGAGGGAGGAGCAGCCCTTCTAGGCCACAGAGGAGGACTTTGCATCCAGTCCTGAAGATACCTGATAAAGGAGTGTTAGATGAAAGGGGAGTGGGTCCTCCCCTATCAGTGGACTTGGAAAGGGGCAGGGAGGAGATGAAGGAGGGAAGGTGGGATTGGGAGGGCAAAAGGGAGCAGGATACAGCAAGGATACAAAACAAACTAACTAATAATAAAAAAAATTGGAAAAAAAAGAATAATAGGAATAGAGGAATGGGAAGAAACCCAGTCAAAGGCACAGAAAATATTTTCAATAAAATCACAGAAGAGAATTTTCATAACTTATAAAGAAGAAGCCTATCAAAGTACAAGTAATACATAAACATTAGACTTGCACAGAAAAGAAAATTCCCTTGGTACATAATCAAAACACTAAGTGTACAGAACAAAGAAAGACTCTTAAATACTTCAATGAAAAAGAACAAATAACATATACCAGCAGACTTATTAGAATTACATTCTACCTCTCAGTGGAGACTTTAAAAGCCAGAAGGGCCTGGAGAGATGTGATAATAACTCTCAAGACACCACAGATGCCATCCAAAACTCTATACCTACTAAAGTAGAACAAAACTAGAAATCACAACAATAAAAAATAGGAAAAAACACATGCAATCAAATACACATTTGAACCAATCCTTAAATTAAACAGGAAGTCAAATAAAAGTTTAAAAACTAGCTCAGTAGAAGAGCAGGTTATATGATATGAACATACAAATTTATATGGGTCAAAAGTTCTGAGAAAAACAACCCAATCAATCCTAAAGTTCTGTAAAAATATAGGAAAGATAAAAACTTTTTTTAAGAAAATGAAGGTTTTGGGAACTTAATAACACTAGATTAACTTTTAAAAATGCTAATAAAAATTTATCCCATTGAAATTAAATAATAACAAGAAATACAGAAAATTGTAGTACTGCAAATAAAGGTAGATATATAGTCAAATTCAAAATACTCTAAGTAAAGAATTTCTGAGTAGGACTTCAGAAAATAAGGCCAACTATCCACAGATTCTGCTTCATGAAAAAAAAAAAAAGAAAAAACTTTGGTTAAGCAAAGAAAATAGTCCAAAAAGTGGAGAAACAGCTCACAGAATGGAAAAATCATCCCAGAAATGCATATAAACTAAACACACACATATACACATCCCATTAGAGACAAAAAAGGCCTTTGAGAAAATCCAATAAACCTTCATAATAAAAGTCCTGGAGAGACTAAGGCTACAAAGAACATATCTCAATATAATAAAAGTAACTAATAAATAATAATAATAATAAATAATAAAGCATGTAGCCAACATGGAGAGAAACTCAAAACATCTCTCGTAAAGGCAAGAACAGAGTAAGACATACATTTTTATACCCTGTTCAATACAGTAGTGAAGACTTGGGTAGAGCACTTAGACAGCTAACCCTGAGACCAATGAGGGCGTAGCAGGGAACAAAAATGTCAAGGTGCCTTATCTGACGATAAAAGTTCATGGAGAGTACATCAATATTTACACTCGGTTAACACCTTCAGCAATGTAGAAGGACACAAAATCAACACACAAAACAAATCGCCTTTTTATACACAAATGACAAACATACTGACAATAAAAATAGTAACTTTTACAATAGCCTCAAAATTATCTTGGTATAATTCTAACCAAGCAAGTGAAAAATTTGTCTAATAAAACTTTAAGACACTGATGAAAGTAATTGAAGAAGTCACCAGGATATGAAAAAATCTCCCGTTCTTGTAGGATAAATATTTTTTAAAATAGCCATCCTACCAAAAGCTGTTTTATAGATTCATTGCAAACCCATCACAATTTCAACACAACTATTCACAGAAAAAATCTTAATCTCATGTAAAAAAAAATGAAAACAAAAATAGGATGGCTAAAACAATCCTGAATAATAAATGAACTGCTGGAGGTAGCACCAATGCAGATTTCAAATTGTATTAGAGAGCTATTGTAATAAAAAGCTGCATGGTATTGGTATAAAAACAAACACATTGATTAATGGAATCAAACTGAAGACTCGTACAATTTTACAGACCTATGAACACCTGATTTTTGACAAAGAACTCAAGAAAACACAATGAAAAAAAAAAAGACAGCATCTTAAAAAACAAAAACTGGTAGTGATGGCTACATATAGAAGAATGAAAATACCTGTCACCTACACATCTCCTAATGGGTCAAAGACCTCAATGTAAAACCTTATACTCTGAAAATAGAAGAGAACGTAAGGACTCAGCTTGAACTCATTGGCACAGAAATGGACTTTCTAACAGGACAGCAATAGCACAGACACTAAGGCCAACATTTAATAAATGGGACCTCATGCAGCTCAAAAGCTTCTGTCTAGTAAAGGATACTATTACTTGAGGAAAATCGTAGCAGACAGAATTGGACACGATCTTTAGCAAGTATAAGTCAGATAGAGGGTTAATATGTAGACTACATTAACAGTTTTTTTTTTTAAATAAACATCAAGAAAACAAATAGTACAGTTGAAAATGGGGCATAGAACTAAACAACAAGTTATCAGAAGATAAAACAAAAATACTGAGAAACAAACAAACAAAAAAGTTCAGCATCCTCAATCATCAGGGAAATGTAAATCGAAACCATATTGAGACTTCATCTAATACCAGTCAGAATCACCAAGATCAATAAAGCAAATGACAGCTCATGCTGGGGGAATTATATGGTGAGGGAAATACTCATCTATTGCTGGTGGGAGTGCAAACTTGTATGACCACTATGGAAATTAAAATGGTGGTTTCTCAGGAAGCTGGAAATAGATAGAACTAAAAAAATCTAGTTATACAACTCTTGGAAATATACCAAAGGACTCTGCATCTTACTGGAGAGACAATTGCTTATCCATCTTCATTGCTGCTTTATTCATAATAGTCAAAAATTGGAAAAATCTTTGAGGTCAATCAACTTATGAATATATAATTAAAATGTGGAATTGTAAATTTGCATGAAATTTTATTTAATATATTATTTGGTTATTAAGAAAAGTTAAGTGTAATTCCCAGGTAAATTCATGGAGCTAGAAACAATCATCCTAAGTGAGATAACCCAGATTCATAAAGAGAAATAGTGTATATGTTTTCTTTTATACATGGATGTTAGCTTTCAAGTTTTAAATATGTGTGTTTCAATTAAAATAACCACTTAGGATAGGTAACTAATAATGGATGAGAGAAAAGATAGGATTGTTCAAGGAATGGGAAGTAGCATATAGTGTTATAAAGAGATAAGAGAAAACTAGAATAGAAGTATTAAATGGAGAGAGAGGAAATGGCAGAAAAAGAAAAGAACATGGAGAGAGACAAATAACACAAAAGCCCCTTTGACAAATCAAATGAAAAATATCACTGTAGAAACTTCCTAAAATATAAACATATATAAAAGGAAGTTAAATAATGTTAAATACAATAGAGGAGAGAATGACCCAACTAGACATGCTAGACATGCTATTCCACTAAGTAAAACCTTTGTTGAGAATTCTGTTTAGCATTTCATTTCTTTTTCTTTCTTTCTTTCTTTCTTTCTTTCTTTCTTTCTTTCTTTCTTTCTTTCTTTCTTCTTTATTTTTTTTACAGTTTGGTAATCATATGAGTTTATTTATTTACTTATTTTTAATTAAATTTTTATTTTTTATATTAATTACAGGTTATTTACTTTGTATCTCAGCTGTAGCTGCCTCCCTCATTCCCTCCCAGTCCCACCCTCGCTCTACCTCCTCCCTGCCCCTCTCTAACTCCACTGATAGGGGAGGTCCTCCTCCCCTTCTATCTGACCCTAGCCTATCAGGTCTCATCAGGACATGCTGCAATGTCCTCCTCTGTGGCCTAGCAAGGCCTAGCAAGGCTGCTCCTCCTTCGGTTAGGGTGGGTGGGCTAGGTCAAAAAGCCAGCCACTGAGTTCATGTCAGAGACAGTCCCTGTTCCCTTAATAGGGAAACCCACTTGGATACTGAGCTGTCATGGGCTACATCTGAGCAGGAGTTCTAGGTTATATCCATGTATGGACCTTGGTTGGGGAATCAGTCTCAGAAAAGACCCCTGTGCCTAGATATTTTGGTCCTTTTGGAGCTCCTTTCCTCTTCAGGTCTTACTAACTCCCCCTACTTTCATATGATTCCCTGCACTCTGCCCAAGGTTTGGTTATGAGTCTCAGCATCTGCTTTGATATACTACTAGGGAGAGTCTTTCAGAGGCCCTCAATGGTAGGCTCCTGTCCTGTTTCTTGTTTTCTCCTACTTCCAATGTCTATCCCATTTGTCTTTCTAAGTGAGGGTTCATCATCTTACCACAAGTCCTCCTTCTCCTAGGCATATATCCAAAATATGCTCAAGTACACAACAAGGACATTTGCTCAACCATGTTCATAGCAGCTTTATTCATAATAGCCAGAACCTGGAAACAACCCAGATGTCACTCAATGGAGGAATGGATACAGAAATTGTGGTACATCCACACAATGAAATATTACTCAGCAATTAAAAACAAGGAAATCATGAAATTTGCAGGCAAATGGTGACATCTAGAAAAGATCATCCTGAGTGAGGTATCCCAGAAGCAGAAAGACAAACACGGTATATACTCACTTATAAGTGGATACTAGATCTAAAAGATAGGATAAACATACTAAAATATGTACATCTAAAGAAGCTAAACAACAAGGAGGACCTGGTGTATTCCAGTTTTTAATTGGATTATTTGTTTTGTTGATATTTAATTTCTTGAGTTCTTTATATATTCTGGATATTAGCTCTCTGTTGGATGTAGGATTGGTAAATATCTTTTCCTAATCTGTAGTCTTCTATTGATAGTATCATTTGCTTTACAGAATCTCTTCAGCTTCAAGGGGTCCTATTTATGAGAACCTGATCTGTTGGTGTTCTGTTCTGGAAATTGTTTCTAGTGTCAATGAGTCCAAGGCTCTTTTTCAGTTTCTCCTGTAGCAGATTTAGTGTATCTGGTTTTATGTTGAAGTCTTTTATCCATTTAGACTTGAGTTTTGTGCAGGGCGATAAATATGGCTCTGTTTACATTTTTCTATCTGTAGACATCCAGTTAGACCAGCACCATTTCTTGAAGATGTCTTTTTTCCACTATATGGTTTGGCTTCTTTGTAAAATATCAGGTATGCATAGGTGTGTGGGTTTATTTCTGGGTCTTTGACTAAAATCTGTTGATCAACTAGCTTATTTCTATGCCAGTATCATGTAGTTTTTATTACTACTGCTCTGTAGTATAGCTTGAGATCAGATATGGAGATACTTCCAGAAGTTCTATTATTGTATAGGTTTGTTTTAGCTATTTTGGGTTTTTTGTTTTTCTGTATGAAGTTTATAATTGTTCTTTCAAGGTCTGTGAAAAATTTTGTTGGCATTTTGATGAGGATTGCATTGAATCTGTAGATTGCCTTTGATAAGGTAGTCATTTTTACTATGTTAATTTTACTGATCCATGAGCATTGGAGATCCTTCCATCTTCTCATATCTTCTTCAGTTTCTTTCCCCAGACACTTGAAGTTCTTGTCATACAGGTCTTTGACTTCAGTGGTTAGAGTTACTCCCATATACTTTGTATTACTTGTGGTTATTGTGAAGGGTGTTGTTTTCCTAATTTCTTTTTCAGCCTGTTTGTCATTCGCATACATGAGGACTACTGATTTTTTAAAATTTATTTATTTATTTATTTATTTATTTATTACATTAGATTCAGTTTGTATTCCAGAGGTAGCCCCCTCTCTCATCCTCTCCAATCCCACCCACCTTCCCTCATCTCCTCCCATGCCCCTCCCCAAGTCCACTGATAGGGGAGGTCCTCTTCCTCTTCCCTCTGACCCTAAGCATTCAGGTCTCATCAGGACTGGATGCATTGTCTTCCTCTGAGGTCTAGCAAGACTGCTTCCCCCTCGGGGGGCTGGTCAAAGAGTCTGCAACTGAGTTCATGTCAGAGACAGTCCCTGTTCCCCTTAATAGTGAACCCACTCGGACACTGAGTTGCCATGGGCAACATCTGAGCAGGAGTTCTAGGTTATCTCCATGAATGGTCCTTGATTGGAGAAACAATCTCAGAAAAGACCCCTGTGCCCAGATATTTTGGTTCTGTTGCTCTCCTTGTGGAGCTCCTGTCTTCTCCAGGTCTCACTATCTCCCCCTTCTTTCATAAGATTCCCTGCACTCTGCCCAAAGTTTGGCTATGAGTCTCAGCATCTGCTTTGATACAATGCTAGGGAGAGTCTTTCAGAGGCCCTTTGTGGTAGGCTCCTGCCCTTTTATTTGTGTTCTCCTACTTCCATTGTCCATCCCGTTTGTTTTTCTAAGTGAGGATCTTACTCAGGGTCCTCCTTCTTGTTTAATTTCTTTAGGTGTACAGATTTCAGTATGTTTATTTTATCTTTTAGGTCTAGTATCCACTTGTAAGTGAGTATATACAGTGTTGTGTCTTTCTGCTTCTGGAATACCTCATTCAGGATGATCTTTTCTAGTTCCCACCATTTGCTTGCAAATTTCATAATTTTCTTGTTTTTAATTGCTAAGAAGCATTCCATTGTGTAAATGTATCACAATTTCTGTATCCATTCCTCTGTTGAGTGACATCTGGGTTGTTTCCATGTTCTGGCTATTATGAATAAAGCTGCTACAAACATCACTGAACAAATATCCTTGTTGTGTACTTGAGCATATTTTGGATATATGCCTAGGTGTGCTATGCTGGATCTTGAGGAAGCACTATTCCCAATTGTCTGAGAAAGCGCCAGATTGACTTCCAATGTGGTTGTACAAGTTTACATTCCCATCAGCAATGGAGTAGGGTTCCTCTTTCTCCACAACCTCTCCAGCATGTGTTTTCACTTGAGTTTTTGATCTTATCCATTCTGATGGGTATAAGGTAAAATCTCAGGATCATTTTGATTTGCATCTTCCTGATAACTAAGGACGTTGAGCATTTCTTTAAGCCATTTGAGATTCCTCTATAGTGAATTTTTTGTTTAGCTCCGTATCCCATTTTTATTGGGTTACTTGATTTGTTGCTTTTTAAACTTCTTTAGTTCTTTATATATTCTGGATATTAGCCCTCTGTCAGATATAGGGTTGGTGAAGATCCTTTCGCAGTATGAATGCTGTCGTTTTGTTCTGATGACAGAGTCCTTTGCTTTACGGAAGCTTTTTAGTTTCATGAGGTCCCATTTATTGGTTGTTGATCTTAGAGCCTGTGCTGTTGGTGTTCTGTTCAGGAAGTTGTCTCTTCTGCCCATGACTTCTAGGCTTTTCCCCACTTTTTCTTCTAACCGATTTAGTGTGTCTGTTTTTTTTTTCTTTTCATTTTTATCTTTATTTTTTATATTAATTACAATTTATTTACTTTGTATCCCACCTGCAGTCTCCTTCCTCATTCCCTCCCAACCCCACCCTCCCTCCCTCATCTCCTCCCAGCCCCTCTCTAAGTCCACTAATAGGGGAGGTTTCCTCCCCTTCCATCTAATCCTAGTTTATCAGGTCTCATCAGGACATGCTGCAATGTCCTCCTCTGGGCCTAGCAAGGCTGATCCTCCCTCAGGGTGGTGGTTGAGGTCAAAGAGCCTGTCACTGAGTTCATGTCAGAGAAAGTCCCTGTTCCCATCTCTAGGGAACCCATTTGGATGCTGGTCTGGTCTGGTTTTATGTTGAAGTCTTTGATCCACTTGGACTTTAGTTTTGTGCAGGTGATAAATATGGATCTCTTTGCATTTTTCTACATGTAGACATCCAGTTAGACCAGCATCATTTGTTGAAAATGCTATCTTTTATCCATTGTATGGTATTGGTTTCTTTGTCAAAAATCAAGTATCTATAGGTGTGTGGATTTATTTCTGGGTCTTCTTTTTGGTTCCATTGATCCACCATTCTGTTTCTATGCAAATACCATGCAGTTTATCTTACTAGTGCTCTGTAGTACAGCTTAAGATGAGGGATGGATGGTACGTTATTAAACAAATTGGAAGTTCAGTTTCAAATTTAGTTAGTATAATCTCTTTTAGTTAGTTACTGACATCTTCAATACTTTCAGCACATTGTCTCAGTATTTTATCTTTTGATGGAGTTACATAATATATTCATAAAAGTTAACTAAAGTGTACAGATTTATGTCATTTTTCAAAGTGAGTACATTAATGTAACTACCGCCCAGACAGATTCTAAACTCCCAAGTATGTTTCTATTCACTATGTGTCCCATCAACCTTCAAGAGTGACCAGAATCCTAAATTATAGTAGCATACATTGTATTTTATATTAGTGTAATAATAGAGAATATTGTTTGTCTTCCTTAACTTGACACTGATTTTTATCCATATTGCTCCATGTGTTTATTGATCACTATTTTCAGTGTGTAATATGTTATAAAATGCTTCTGTACCACAATTATATGCTCAGCTATTGGTAGATAGTAAGTATTTATATTTTGGAAATATTAAAATAGTATGAGCATTCTAATATGTGCACAGTTGTAAAAATATACACTTTGGTAATAATTTTGTATTTCATATGCTAATGTTTTACTGTGGGTTTTAATCTATGTTCATAAGATAATATAATTTTTAGTTTCTCTACTTTCATCAACTTTTTCTGGTTTGGGTACAAGGTTAACATTGGTCTTGTATAACTCATACAGTAGTGTTGTTACTCTGATTTCCTGAATATTGTGATGAATAGGTAACTTTAAAACAAAGTTCTTGATAGGTTTCAGTGAGGACATCTGGGCCCAGCAGCTATTTTGTTGTTGTTGTAGAATGTAGCAAATTATTATGAATTTTATTTAATATATATATATATATATATCTACTAGATAGCTTACTGCATCTTTTGTGAGTTTGCAGCAATTTGTGTTTTCCAAGGAGCTGTTTAATTTCAGCCAAGTTGTGGAATGTTTTTTTGGTTGTTTTTTAGCAGACTTGCTTGCAGAACTGGTATCTATGTTTTTTTTTTAATTTTTTATTTAACTTTTATTAATTACACTTTATTCCTTTTGTATCCCCCCATAAGCTCCTCCCTCCTCCCCTCCCGGTCCCACCCTCCCCCCCTTTCTGCATGCATGCCTCTCCCCAAGTCCACTGATAGGGGAGGTCCTCCTCTCCTTCTTTCTGATCTTTTTTTTTTTTTTTTTTTTTTTTGTTCTTCTCAATGCAGTTTATTCAGGAACCTTGAACAATCTTCTGACCCTGGGGAAAGCCAGCCCACAGCTTAAATAGCCTCTGGGTAGCCAACCCCAGCATGCCTCGTGAGCAATGCAGATAGGTCCACATACATGGAAGCAAGCCAGATCCTCAGCCTTAGCCAAATATGGAGTTGTTTGTGACAGAGAGCACTCACCATCGGGAAGGTGGAAGGCGGAAACCAGCTCCATCTTTAAGGCGCGGAATTACACAGCTCTCTACAGTTCCCCCTTTTTGTTTTAGACGCAAGAATAGAGGTCTGATCTCTGATATTAGAAATAAATTGGGACTTTGTACCAATGTTCATTTAGGTGTCATCCACCCAAAGGCATCAGACCCGTCTGATACCTTTTTCTCAGAGGTGGGACCTGGGGCATCAACCCGCATGCAATCAGACATGCTCTTCTCTGGGTCGAAAGTGGCTGACCCTGAGTGCAGTGCTTGGCCTCACATCCTGAACATAACATTTTAGCTTTTTATGGTAGCCAACCATGCTTGGGGAGACTGTCCTGCTTCAATGGCTATAAAGGCTTGAATGATCATGGCTGCATTACGCTGTTGTGAGACTCTAGTCTTGCATATACACCACAGGCAAACCAAGGAGACCAACACCCGAAAGCCTGCTAACACTCCCATGCCCGCCCATTCCTTCAGATGATTCATGGCTGCAGCAATCTATGATGATAATCCTGTGGCTAGTCCTGCATCCACTCTGGTAGAATTTGCTGTAACAATGGCCACTCTCAGCTGCTCCATCATAGTATCGAATTCTTCAGTCCAACTGTGATAGGCTCCTGTCCTGTTCCCTGTTTTCTCCCTTTTCCAATGTCTGTCTCATTTGCCTTTCTGAATGAAGATTGAGCATCTTACCCAGGGTCCTCCTTCTTGATTAGCTTCCTTAGGTGTATAGATTTTAGTATGACTATCCTATATTATATGTCTAATGTCCCCTTATAAGTGAGTATAGACCGTGTGTGTCTTTCTGCTTTTGGGATACCTCACTCAGGAGGATCTTTTCTAGTTCCCACCATTTTCCTACAAATTTCATGATTTCCTTGTTTTTAATTGCTGAGTAGTATTCCATTATGTAAATGTACCACAATTTTTGTATCCATTCCTCAACTGAAACCAAATTTCTTTAGTTACACAGTTCAACCAACACAGAAGATCTTGACAAACTGTTGTGGCAAAGCATAACAGGAATTTTATTTTTTCCGTCTAAAAATGCACAGCATGAGAGAAAAGGTGTTGGGCTTTTTCAAGCTACCCTTCCTTATGTAATCCAACCATTTTGGTTACCTGGCCTTTATCATCTATCATTTACCCTCTGGGCCTCTTGGTCTGGCTCTCTCCTCTCTTGTCTTCTCTCTCCTTACATGGCTCTGGGTCATGTCCACTCTGTACTCTCCTAGATGTTCCTGTGTCTGGCTGTACTCTCCCTTTTATCTATAGTAAGCTTTCTACTCCACCATATTTAGGAGCAGCCATGCCCTTTCCTTTTTGTTTCTTTCTTTTCTTTTTTTTTTTTCCATTTACCTCCTACCTTGCTTTCACATTTTCCATTTACACCACCTTGCTTTCAAATTCATGGCCACTTTTTGCTTTAATTGTTGTTACTGTTTGTTTGACTGAAGTTTGGCTTCAGGGCTTCCCAGCTATGAGGTAGAGATGGCTGCATTGGACATTGAAGGTATCTATGTTTTTTAAAAAATATTTCATCATCATAGTTGAAACTTTTCTCATCTTCTCTTTACTAATCTGACTAAAATGTTACCTGTTTTGTTGATCCTTTATTTCATTGCTATTCTTCATAGCTATCCTCTTTTAAATTTTCACTGATATTTCTTTCAATAGCAGTTATTTTAAAATGTTGCTTCTTTCCTTGCATTTATTACTTATGGTATTTTTAAAGTGCTGAAACAAAGAAGTAAACACATTTTGAACAGTCTTATAGGGTAAAAAAAGCCCAAACCAGAAATTTAATCTTATAAAAGTAGCAATAATTTTGTATTTCAAAACCTCTGAGAAAGAATAGACATGGACAAATCACTTTCATACTCACAATTAGCTTACCCCTGGAATCTATCTGCTAACTGATTTCTACAAGCTAAGTGCCTATGAAGCTTTGTTGAAAAACAGCTATAAAACTGAGCCAAGTGTCTGGTGTTTGGGATATGTCACAATTTATTTGTTCAGAGGGCCTTTGAAAGTCTCTACCCTGCAGGGTATCGAGGCAGATGTTGAGACTTATAGTTAAACTTTGGGCAGAGTGCAGGGAATCTTATGAAAGAAGGAGGAGATAGTAAGACCTGGAGAGGACAGGAGCTCCACAAGGAGAGCAACAGAACCAAAAAACCTGGGGACAGGGTTTTTTTCTGAGACAAATACTCCAACCAAGGACCATTTGTGGAGATAACCTAGAACCCCTGCTCAGATGTAGCTCATGGCAGTTCAGTGTCCACATGGGTTCCACAGTAATGGGAACAGGGACTATCTCTGACGTGAACTGATTGGCCTGCACTTTGATCAGCTCCCTCTGAGCGGGGAGCAGCCTTATCATGCCACAGAGGAAGACAATGCAGCCACTCCTGAGAGACCCATTAGACTAGGATCAGAAGGTAGGAGAGGAAATTGTCCCCTATCAGTGGATTGAAGGGAGAGGCATAGGTGAAGAAAGGGGAGTAAAGGTGGGATTGAGAGGGGAAAGGGAGGAATCTACAGGGGGGATACAAAGAGAATAAACTAATAAAAATAAAAATAAAAAATCATTTATAGGATTACTTCGTTTGCTGCTTTTCAGCTTCTTTAGTTCTTTATATACACTGGATATTAGCTCTCTGTCAGATAAATGGTTGGTGAAGATTCTTTCCCAATCTGTAGGCAGTCGTTTTATTTTGATGACAGTGTTCTTTGCTTTATAGAAGCTTTTCAGTTTCATGAGGTCCCATTTATTGATTGTTGCTCTTAGAGCCTGTGTTGTTGGTGTTCTGTTCAGGAAGTAGTCTCCTGTACCTATGAGTTCTAGCATATTCCCCACTTTTTTTTTCTAGCTGATTTAATGTGTCTGGCTTTATGTTGAGGTCTTTGATCCACTTGGACTTTAGTTTTCTGCAGGGTGATAAGTATGGATCTATTTGCATTTTTCTACATGCAGACATCCAGTTAAACCAGCACCATTTGTTGAAGATGTTATCTTTTTTCCATTGTATGGTTTTGGCATCTTTGTCAAAGATCAGGTGTCCATAAGTGTGTGGGTTTATTTCTGGGTCTTCTGTTCAGTTCCATTGATCCACCATTCTGTTTCTATGCCAGTACCATGCAGTTTTTATAACTGATGCTCTATAGTACAGTTTAAGATCAGGGATGGAGATACCTCCATAAGATCTTTTATTGTAGAGGATTGTTTTAGCAATTCTGGGTTTCTTGTTATTTCATCTGAAGTTGAGAATTTTTCTTTCAAGGCCTGTAAAGAATTGTGTTGGTAATTTGATGGGAATTGCATTGAATCTGTAGATTGCTTTTGGTAAGATGGCCATTTAAATATCAAATGGCAGAGAAACACTTAAAGAAATGCTCAACCTCATTAGCCCTTAGGGAAATGCAAATGAAAACAACCCCGAGATTTCACCTTACACCGATTAGAATGGCCAAGATCAAAAACTCAAATGACAACACATGCTGCAGAGGTTGTGAAAATGGGGAACCCTCTTCCACTGCTGGTGGGAATGTAAACTTGTACAACCACTTTGGAAGTCAATCTGGCGCTTTCTCAGACAACTAGGAATAGTGCTTCCTCAAGATCCAGCCATACCACATATATCCAAAAGAGGCTCAAGTACACAATAAGGACATTTGGTCAACCATGTTTGTAGCAGCTTTATTTGTAATAGCCAGAAGCTGGAAACAACCCAGATGCCCCTCAACTGAAGAATGCAGGCAGAAATTGTGGTACATCTACACAACAGAGTATTGAAAAATAAGGAAGTCATGAAATTTGCAGACAAATGGTGTGACCTGGAAAGGATCATCCTGAGTGAGCTGTCCCAGAAGCAGAAAGACGCACACGATATATACTCACTCATATAGACATATAACATAGGATAAACCTACTAAAATCTGTAAATCTAAAGAAACTAGTCAAGAGAGAGGACCCTGACTAAAATGCTCAATCCCTATCCTGAAAGGCAAAGAGAATGGCCATCAGAAGAAGAAGAAAACAGGAAACAACCTAGAAACCTGTCACAGAGGGCCTCTGAAAGGCTCTGCCCTGCAGACTATCAAAACAGACGCTGAGACTTATGGCCAGCAGTTGGGCAGAGTACATGGAATCTTATGTAAGAAGTGGGAAATAGTAAGAGCTGGAGAGGACAGGAACCCCACAAGGAGAACAACAGAACCAGAAAATTTGAACACAGGTGTTTTCCCAGAGACTCATACTCCAACCAGTTACCAGGTATGGAAATAACCTAAACCCCTGCACAGATGTACCCCATGGCAGTATAGTAATGGGAAGAGGGACTGCCTCTGACATAATCTGATTGCCTGCTGTTTGATCATCTCCCCCTGAGTGGGGAGCAGCCTTACCAGGCCACAGAAGATGACAATGCAGCCATTCCTGATGTGATCTGATAGACTAAGATCAGAAGGAAGGAGAGGAGGACCTCCTTTATCAGTGTACTTGGGGAGGGGCATGTGTGAAGAAGGCGGAGGGTAGGGTGGGACCAGGAGGGAAGGAGGGAGGGGCTTATGGGGGGATACAAAGTGAATAAAGTGTAATTAATAAAATTTAAAATAATAATAATAAAAAATTTTTTAAAATCATTGATAATAAAACCAAAAACAAATCAAAAAATAATTTATTCCTTTTTATTTTCTGTATCAGTGTTTTACCTGCATGCATGCAAGTGTACTACAATCATGTGGTAACCATGGAAACCAGAATAGAATATTGAATCTTCTGGAACTGAAGCTGCAGATGGTTGTCAGTCACAATGTGGATGCTGGGATCTGAACCTGGGAAGAGCAGTCTGTGCTCTTAACCATTTAATATCTATGTACATACTTTTCTTTTTCTTTTTAATTTTTTAGATTATTTTTATTTTTATTAATTACAGTTTATTCACTTTGTATCCCCCCTGTACCTCCCTCCTTCCTCCCCTCCCAATCCCACCCTCCCTCACCCTCTGTGCCCAGACTTTTAGGATCTGTTGCTCTCCTTGTTGAGCTCCTGTCCTCTCCAGGTCTTACTATCTCCCACTTCTTTCATAAGATTGCCTGTACTCTGCCAAAAGTTTGGCTATGAGTCTCAGCATCTGCCTCGATACCCTTCAGGGTAGAGCCTCTCAGAGGCCCTCTGTAGTAGGCTGCTGTCCTGTTCCCTGTTTTCTCCACACGTCTTCAATTTAGGTATTCTTTCTTTTGGAGAATGGGTGTGAACTAACCTGTCTTTTATTATCATAAATATCATAAATGCAGTCGAGGTAGCCAACAAATCTCAAGGTAGTATTACTTCATATTTAGGGAGTATATACAGATAAATCAGACATACCCTACTAAATAAGTTCATTGAGATAAATAAATACAAATGTTTTCTGAGTGTTACAGATGCTCTTAAGTATAATCAAAATGTACAGAGAAGGAAGAATATATTTTAAAAAGTTCTCATAAAACATGAATTAATGAAAAGAAGTAATACTGCATTATTTGTTGAACTGAGATTCGTGCAGTAAACATTTCCTCAGTCATTTATTCCCTTCACTCTCATTGATATCTTTCAACATCTTTGGCAGCGAGCATACACTGATCATGCCATTTTTATAATACTAGAAAAAGCAATAACCAGGTTACAGAATGTTTTAGAAATCAGTAGTGCTTCTAAGTGCAGTTCACACAATTTATTTTCTCTTAGTGTTATTTATGAACTCAGTGGCTGGCTCTTTGATCATCTCCCTTTGAGGGGGGAGCACCCTTACCAGGCCACAGAGGAAGACAATGCAGCTAGTCCTGATAAGACCTGATAGGCTAGGGTCAGAGGGAAGGGGAGGAGAACCTCCCCTATCAGTGGACATGGAAAGGGGCATGGTAGGAGATGAGGGAGAAAGGGAAGGTGGGACTGGGAGGGAACTTGAAAGGGGTCTACATCTGGGATACAAAGTGAATAAACTGTAATTAATAAAAAATTAAAATTAAAATTAAAGATTTTTAATTGCATGTTGACATTTAATACTTAGAAAGATAATAAAATCCTGTCTGGTTCAAAGAATGGATAAATCATTCATTTATTTCATTAACTATTCTTCCTTAGTGTCAACTATAAGACTTCTGCTTGGGCACATCATCATTCTGTCCTGTTATGTGCATTGACAAGTAGCTTCTTTCTACTGTCCGAGAAGCCTTGTTTCTAGAAGGTCAGTATTATGCTGTTTGCAAAAGCCAAGCATTCTCTCAGCCACTTGATGCTCATGTTGCTATTGAGGAACAAATTAGATACTTCATAATGTAGAGGGTTCGATTTAAGATTTAAATAACAAACAAAAAAGAGAGGGAATATTCTTTGTTTTGTTTTGTTTTTTTTCAAATCACCCAAACTGCTGGTAATTCAAGGTTTACTTCAGCTGATTCTTAGTGAAATACTGATCCATTGAGTCACTGGTGTGTTCTCTTTATGGATTCTTAACAATGCAAAGGGAAATGATTAATAGCTTCCAACTGAAGTGAGAACTTGATACATATATACATACTAGATACATACACGTTTGTATCAAATATGTAGACCTATATTTCTTAAATATATTTCTAAAAGCAGATAATTTATAATATTTGTCACCTCAGCAGTCATTTCTTCTCTTTTTACTAATTAACATCTTTCAACCATAGACTAGTTGGAAGACATTTTGTATAGATGTACAAACTGTAATTAATAAAAAATTAAAATTAAAATTAAAGATTTTTAATTGCATGTTGACATTTAATACTTAAAAAGATAATAAAATCCTGTCTGGTTCAAAGAATGGATAAATCTTTTCACTTATGACATGGAGAAAGAAGACGATAAATATGAATATATTATGAAATGGTGTGCCACACAATTTATAAAATAGTTTTACCTATGTTTCCAGTTGAGTTCTCACAGAAATATCACATAAAGAATACAAAAAATTTAGACATAATCTTCAATCTTTTTCTTCATGAGGTTAGGGACCAAGCTGCCCTTATTTCCCTTTCCATCAGTTAATCATTCATTGAAGATCAAATGAATGAATGTGTATAAACTAATTAACTAATTGAAGATTGCAAAAGATCTGAATATACAAATGGTGAAAGAGAGGGGAAATTCTATATTATTGTGTGATTTTAATGCCAGGATTTGGTGTTGATACTCATCTATGAAAATGAGAAACAGGAGGAAAACTTTGTTAGAATAGTTTGGATGAGGTCATTAGTAGAAAAAAAAAATGTTTCTTAGAAGCACACGCAGTGCAGATAAAAATAGAGAGTGTAGCTAGAAGTTACGCTTCTAGCATATGAATATAAAGCTAAATCCACCGGTACTGATCCCTTAGGGAGCAACAATTTCAAGAGAATAGGGATTTTTAATGGAATTCTATGAAGATTTAATTTTAGAATGCAACTGTGATAGCTTTAGTTATCAACTTGACACAAACTAAGGAAAACCTGGGAAGAGGGACCTTGACTGAAGTAGTCCCTTGATTAGATTGCTCTATAGCTATGTCAGTGAAGCATTTTTTTAATTCGTAGGAGGGCCCAGAAGACTACTGGTGCTGTCCCTAGGCATGTGGCCCTGGACTGTAGAAAAGAGGAAGCTGAGCAAGCCAGAGGGAGTGAGCCAGTAAAGAATGCTCTTCAGTGTTTCCTGCCTCTGCTCCTGCCTGAGTTCCTGCCCTCACTTCCCACACAGATGGCCTATAAATAGGAATAAGCCAGACAAATCTTTTCCTCACTAAGTTGGTTATGGTCATGGTGTTTATCATGATAATAGGAAGGAACTTAGTATAACACTAATTATTGAACCATTATCTAAAACTATTTTATCTATTTTTCTAGAAGTTCAGTTATAATTATGACAAAATATGAGCACCAAATACAATATTCCAAAAAGGAAAGTAGTAGAAAATAAGAGTTGACAAAAAAAAATTAATATATGAAAAACAAAAGGACTGAGAAAGAAATTAGAGAAACAACCTTTACAATAGCCACTAATAACATAAAATACCTTCGTGTGACTCTAACCAATCAAGTGAAAGACCTGTTTGAAAAAAAAAAACTTCAAGTGTCTTATGAAAGAAACTGAGGAAGGTGTGAGAAAATGGAAAGATCTCCCATGCTCAGAGATCTGTAGAATTAACATAGTGAAAATGGCCATCCCACCAAAAGAAATCTACAGAGTGAATGCAATTCCCATCAAAATACAAACACAATTCTTTACAGAACTTGGAAGAACAATTCTCAATTTCATATGGAAAGACAAAAGAACAAAAAACAAAAAACAAAACAAACAAACAAACAAAAACACCCAGAGTTGCTAAAACAATCCTGTACAACAACAGATCATCTGGATGTATCTCCATCCCTGATCTCAAGCTATACTATAGAGCAATAGTAATAAAAACTGCATGGTACTGGCATAGAAACAGAATGGTTGCTCAGTGGAATCAAATAGAAGACCCAGAAGTAGACCCACACACCTATGAACTTGATTTTTGACAAAGAATCCAAAACCCATATGACGGAAAAAAAAAAAAAAGATAGCATCTTCAACAAATAGTGCTGGTCTAACATGTAGAAAAATAAAAATAGATCCATATTTACCACCCTGCACAAAACTAAAGTCCAAGTGGACCAAAGACCTCAACATAAAACTAGACACACTAAACCTGTTAGAAGAAAAAGGGGGAAAGAGCCTTGATTCATTGGCACAAGAGACAACTTCCTGAACAGAACACCAACAACACAGGCTCTAAGATCAACAATCAATAAATGGGACCTCATGAAACTGAAAACTTTTGTAAAGCAAAAGACACTGTGGTCAGAACAAAACGACAGCCTATAGATTGGGAAAGGATCTTCACCCTACATCTGACAGAGGGCTAATATCCAGAATATACAAAGAACTCAAGAATGTAAAAAGCAACAAATCAAGTAATCCAATTAAAAAATGAGGTAACCAGGTACTCTAAATCTGTTAGAAGAAAAAGTGGGGAACAGCCTAGAACTCATTGGCACAGGAGACAACTTCCTGAACAGAACACCAACAGCACAGGCTCTAAGAACAACAATCAATAAATGGGACCTCATGAAACTGAAAAGCTACAGATTGGGAAAGAATCTTCACTAACTCTTTATCTGACAGAGGACTAATATCCAGTATATACAAAGAACTAAAGCTGAGAAGCAGCAAACCAAGTAATCCAATTAAAAAATGGGGAAGAGAGCTAAACAGAGAATTCTCAATAGAGGAATATCGAATGGCAGAGAAACACTTAAAGAAATGCTTAACCTCATTAGCCATCAGGGAAATGCAAATCAAAACAACCCTGAGATTTCACCTTACACCCATCAGAATGGCCAAGATGAAAAACTCAAGTGACAACACATGCTGGAGAGGTTGTGAAGAAAGGGGAACCCTCCTCCACTGCTGGTGGGAATGTAAACTGGTACAACCACTATGGAAATCTATCTGGCGCTTTCTAAGACAATTAGGAATAGTGCTTCCTCAAGACCCAGCTATACCACTGCTAGGTATATACCCAAACTTTGCTCAAGTACACAAAAGGGATACTTGCTCAACCATTTTTATAGCAGCTTTATTTGTAATAGCCAGAACTTGGAAACAACCCAGATGTCCATCAACAGAGGAATGGGTACAGAAATTGTGGTATTTTTACACAATGGAATACTACTCAGCAATCAAAAACGAGGAAATCATGAAATTTGCAGGCAAATGGTGGGATCTAGAAAAGATCATTCTGAGTGAAATATCCCAGAAGGAGAAAGACAAACACAGTATATACACACTTATATAGACCTATAAGATATGATAAACATAATGAAATCTATACACCTAAAAAAGATAATCAAGAGAGCAGACATAGGGTAAGATGACCAATCCTCGTTTAGAAAGACAGATGGGATGTGCATTGAACGTATGAAGGAGTCTACTGAAGGCATCTGAAAGACTCTAACTAGCAGTGTTTTCAAAGCAGATACAAAGACTCATGACCAAACCTTCAGCAGAGTACAAGGAATCATATGAAAGAAGGGGAGTTAGTATGATGGGGAAAGGATAGGAGCTCCACAAGGACCAAATATATCTGGGCACAGGGTCTTTTCTGAGACTGACATTCAATCATGGACCATGTATGGATATAACCTAGAACCTCTGCTCAGATGTAGCCTGTGATAGCTCAGTAACCGATTGGTCTCCCAAAGTGAGGGGAACAAGGACTATTTCTAACAGGAACTCAATGGCTGGCTCTTTGACCTCCCCACCCCCCAAAGGAGGAGCAGTCCTGTTAGGCCACAGAGGAGGGCTTTGCAGCCAGTCCTGAAGATACCTGATAAAACAGGGTCGGATGAATGGGGAGGAGGTCCCCCTCTATCAGTGGACTTGGAAAGGGGCATGGTGGAGATGAGGGAGGGAGGGTGGGATTGGGAGGGAATGAGGGAGCGGGATACGGCTGGGATACAGAGTTAATAAAATGTAACTGATAAGAAAAAATAAAATTAAAAAAAATAAAAAATGGGGTAAAGAGCTAAACAGAGAATTCTCAATAGAGGAATATCAAATGGTAGAGAAACACTTAAAGAAATGCTCAACGTCCTTAGTCGTCAGGGAAATGCAAATCTAAATGACCCAAAGATTTCACCTTACACCCATCAGAATGGCTAAGTTCAAAAACTCAAGTGACAACACATGCTGGAGAGGATGTGGAGAAAGGGGAACCCTCCTCCACTGCTGGTGGGAATGTAAACTTGTACAACCACTTTGGAAATCAATCTGACCCTTTCTCAGACAATTAGGAATAATGCTTCTTCAAGATCCAGCTATACCACTCCTAGGCATATATCCAAAATATGCTCAAGTACACAACAAGGATATTTGTTTAGTGATGTTTGTAGCAGCTTTATTCGTAATAGCCAGAATGTGGGAAGAACCCGGATGTCCCTCAACTGAGGAATAGATACAGAAATTATGGTACATACACAATGGAATACTACCCAGTAATTAATAACAAGGAAATAATGAATTTTGCAAGGAAATGATGGGAAGTGCAGGTAAGCAGATTCCAAAACTAAGAGATCACAGAGACAGTTTAGTACCTGGTCAGTCACCCATTCTCTCTTTATAACATTGGAGCATCATCTTCAGCCTTCTGGCCCAGTATATGTGGCAGACATAATTGTGAAGGAGGAAATATGAAGGACTTGCTTACTCTGTCAAGGCAGAGCTTAGTAGTCAACTTGGCCTGTGCCCAAGTCTTTTCAGTTTTGACAACATATTGTCTACAGAGAGAGCTGAGCATTTTTGCCCAGTGGCTAGCTTGCCATCAATGAAGCTACCTCCAAAAGATTATTTTGAGATGCTTATAATCTTTATTGAGGCAGGCTGGGGGTGTTTCCCAAAGCTGACATATCAAAAAGGCCTTAAATTAATAAAAACATCTTTAAACTCAATTTTCTGTAGGTCTGGGAAGTTTTTCTGAACCATCTATCTATCTATCTATCTATCTATCTATCTATCTATCTATCTATCATCTATCTACATTTATATTTACATAGTGTATAATCATCTCTCTCTCTATATATATATATATATGTATCATAAATGTAAATAAGCAAAGGTTGCTTGTTTCTATATATTTACTTTCTGTTCAACCCAGGATGTATATTTCTGTTATAAACTAAACTAGTATCTGATGTGATCATGAGTCTGATTGATTAACCATTAACTTGTATAAGTTAATTATCCTGAACTTTTAAAAAAATTATTTATTTGTTTGTTTATTATTTATTCACTTAATATCCCAGCTGAAGCCTCCTCCTTCATCTCCTCCCAGTTCCACCCACCCTCCCTCTTCTCCCTCTGTACCCCTTCACAAGCCCACTGTTAGGGAAAATCTCCTCCCTTTCTATCTGACTTTAGTCTATCAAGTCTCATCAGGGCTGGCTGTTTGTAATAGCAGTTTTATAAAGGACTAGAAGTAAACCTTACATTTTTAAATGAGTTATATAGGTCCAATAGCTCATTCCAGAGTAGAAACATACACACATATATTTGAATCAATACATAAAATTCTATACCCATGTATCAAAAATAAACTTATTTTTGTATCAGTATACAGAATTCTAAATCAATGAATTCAAATATTTTAGAATGAGAATGGTTTTATAGTTGAAGAATAGATTCAATAATCTATCTTTTCTCCTAAAAATTCTATATATTTTCTACATGATATTCTTATATTCTTTCCTGTTTTATTATACTGATGTTTTATATTGATATGTTTTTATTTTACATTCCAGTCTTAGGTTCTTCCTCCTCTCTTTCCTGTCCTGCTCTTCCACCCTCTTCCCTCTTTCCTCCCTCCCCTTTTGCTCAGAAAAGGGCCTTCCCCTACCCCCTAACAACCCAGCACATCAAGTCACATCAGGGCTAAGTGAACCTTATTCCACTGAAGCCAGACAAGGCAGTCCAGCCAGGAAAAAGTAATCCAAAAGCAGGCAATAGGTGCAGAGCATGTTTTAAATGAAAAAATAGAAAACTCTCCTTCACATCCAAAAAAAAAGTTTTTTTTAAACCAATTTAGTTACTCTCTAGATTGGTCCTAGAGAGTAACTAAATTGGTTAAAATTTCTTGATTTATTGAAATAAAAAAAAACTAAAATTCATTTGAGACTTAAAGGAAAACAATATGCTGCATATAATTCCAGCTTTAGTTTTTATATGATGCATTTATGATATGATACAATGATTTTTCACTATTTTGAATTCCAAGTGTTATGAGCAACAACTAAGTAGACCACAATTCTGAGTCAACAGGAAAGACTTTGTTATCTTCCTCCAGGACCAATATGCACCAGCTTCTTCATCTATATGATATCTAACTTTAATTTTCCAGAAATTCCTCTTCCCTTGGGTACTTGAAAACATGTGGGGACACAGAAAAAAACAAACAAACAAAAAAAGGAACAAAGAAGATTCAATATTAGTGTCTTTGTCCATAATTCTTTTTATTTTTAAATATTTTGGGATTAATATAATCACATCATTTCACTTTCTCTTTCTTCTCTCCAAAACTCCCCAGATACTCCTTCTTGCTCTTGTTCAAATTTTTTTTCTTTAAGTGTTACACATATGCACACACATACACACTCACACACTCACATACTCATAAATATATAACTACAACCTGTACTGTGTGTGTAATGTTACTTGTCTATATTGTTTTCATAGATGACCAGTTGTTATTAGATAACCAATCTCTTCCCTGAGGGAAGACTTTTTTTTTATTCTCAGCATTTCTTAATTTCTTATAGTTTTTTTTTTTTAATATATACTTGAGACCTCATGAGCTTTTCTCCAATCCATGTTAGCACATCTATTGGTGTCATCCTTGTTCAGGTCATGTATGGAAATGCTTGCTGGTGAGAATTCACAGGAGTAGCTTCTGACATTTCTAGGAGACACAATTTTACAACAAACTCTGTTGCTCTAGCTTTCGCATGCATCCCTTTTGCAATGGATCCCTGATCCTTAGGTGCAAGAGTTGTGTTAGAAGTAAGTCAATTGGAAGCAGGCTCCATAGCTTTGCATTTTAATCTGTTGATTTTCTGAAATGGTTTATGTCTGATGCAAAGAGGCTTCTTGATGAAAGCTACACTTATAAGCTACACTTAGATGTGGGTATAAGGCAAATATTTAGAATGAAATCAGGGATGTAGGTTTTCACCTAAGATCTATGACTTCATTATCCCTGGGTAATTGGATAATTTCTAATATGAGGCATGTTTTGCCTCTTGTTGAGCTGCTATTAGGTCCAATTAAAGAGATGTTAGTTACCACCAAATTATGAGTGCCAGTAATGTCTTTTTTAAATTTTTATTTTTTTGAATTAATCACAGGTTATTTACTTTGCATCCCAGGCATAGCCCCCTCCCTCATTCCCTCCCAATCTTACCCCCTCTCCCTCATCTCTTCCCTGCCCCTTTCCAAGACCACTGCTAGGGGAGGTCCTCCTCCCCTTCCATCTGACCCTAGCTTACCAGCTATCTCTAGGACTGGCTGCCATGTTCTCCTCTGTGGCCTAGCAAGACTGTTCCTCCCTCGGGGGTGGAGGGAGGAGTAAAGAAGCCAGTCTTTGAATTCATGTCAGAAATAGTTCTTGTTCCCCTTACCAGATAACCCACTTGGTTACTGAGCTACCATGGGCTACATCTGAGCAGGGGTTCTAGGTTATATCCATACATGGTCCTTGGTTGGAGTAACAGTCTCATAGAGCACCCCCGTGCCTTGACATATTTTGTTCTTGTGGAGCTCTTGTCCTCTCTAGGTTATACTAACTCCCCTTTCTTTCATATGATTCTCTGCACTCTGCCCAAGGTTTGGTTTTGAGTCTCCGCATCTGCTTTGACACACTGATACACTGCAGAATTTCCAAAATGATCCTGTACAACAACAGAACATCTGGAGGCATCGCCATCCCTGATATCAAGTTGTACTACAGAGAAATAGTAATAAAAACAGCATGGTATTGGCATAGAAGCAGAAAGGTGGATCAATGGAACCGAATAGAAGACCCAGAAATAAACCCAAACACCTATGAATACTTGATTTTCGACAAAGAAGCCAAAACCATTCAATGGAAAAAAGACAGCATCTTCAACAAATGGTGCTGCTCCAACTGGATGTCTACATGCAGAAAAAAATGAAAATAGATCCATATTTATCACCCTGCACAAAACTAAAGTCCAAGTGGACAAAGATCTCAACATAAAACCAGATACACTAGATCGGTTAGAAGAAAAAGTGGGGAAGAGTCTGGACTCATTAGCACAGGAGACAACTTCCTGAACAGAATCCCATTAATGCCTTCTTAGAGTTATAATTCCATGTTGATCATTGTTGGTATTCATAGGCATCAAAGCGACGTAAGACTGTTGGTTGATTCTTTGGTTCTTTGCTCCTTTGGACATTTGTATTGTGTTTTCTAGTACCATGAAAGCTAGTCCTCAGGAAGGAGGCTTTCAAGTCAAAACCAGCCTAGGGGCTTCTGGTCCCTATGTTTGAAGTGCATGATGTCTTCAGCAGTAGAAACTTATTTTATATCTTGGGGGGAAACCTAGGATAATATTAATAACTTGTAATGTTTGGGAAGTCTCTTGACAATTTTGACCAACAACTCAAAAGAGGACTTGTCATGCTTGGTGTTAGATGGTCTTGGCTCTTGGGGTAACACTGTTGCTAAAGATGGAAGATTTTCATTTCAACTATATATACATATTTATATACCACCTTATTTTATTATAGGTATTTTTAGGCAGTTAGTAATATGATTCCTTATGACTTTCAGACATCCCTACTGTTGTTTTAACCTTCTTCTATTTATTCCCTTTACTCCATTTTTGTCTTCAGAGCACATACACCCTGCTTATTCTTCTCTCTGTTGCTCCTCCCTCCTTCTCATCACAATGGTCCATTTTTACTATCTCAGTCTTTGCAGTTACTCTGGGCTATGTACTCACATCTTAAGATTGGGAGTTAGTAATGTTTTATTATTCATTAATCAGTTGAATGTTTATTTTGTTTCAATCTCTTAGCTATGATGAATAGAGAAGCAAGGAATAAGTATTTGTAGACATCAAATCCATTGGTCATATGCTCAAAAATGGTATATATGTGGCCCATCATTCTTATTATTGAAAAAACTATCTATAAAATTTGTTATTGTCAATGCGTCTCTTAAAAATCACAATACTGTTGTTGTATATTATTTTAAATCTGAAAACTGGGAAGTTAGACATTATGCATGTGTGCTTAATATTCTAGTGTAATAAAGACATTAAACAGCATATACTCTAATATTTACAAGTAATAAGAAATTCAAGCTAAAGTATATTAATAACTTTTAAGGCTAAACAGTAAGTAGACAGCAGAATTAGAGATTGGGCAAGAGATATAAAGGGACATTTCACCAAAGGAGATACACTTATGGCAAGTAAATATTTAAAATTTAGCACATCATTTGCATACATAGAAAACAAATTTTAAAAGTACATTGAAATGACTTAAGACCAACAGAGAAGTATCCTGTGATCTGCTACTGCCAGGTTCCAGGCTGGAGAGAGCTGGCTAGAGTTGGAATCTAGAAATGAGTGATATCTCAGGTCAAAGCAGACAGATAGGACTTTTTTCTTACTGATGACAGGGTTAGGCTTTCACATCTGTCTAGAGCTTCAACTACTGCATGAGAAGTACCTATATC
This sequence comes from Meriones unguiculatus, assembly GCF_030254825.1. Classification (NCBI taxonomy): domain Eukaryota; kingdom Metazoa; phylum Chordata; class Mammalia; order Rodentia; family Muridae; genus Meriones; species Meriones unguiculatus. The sequence continues at coordinate 122,302,498 of NC_083355.1, read as the reverse complement.
TGAGGAGAAATCTTCTTTACTTAATCTATTTATTCAGTCATTAATATTTCCATCAAATACTTTCATAGGCCTATCCAGAATAAGTTTACATAAATTATCTTGGCATCCTAAAGCCCAGCCAATTCAATTAACTCCTACAGTTGGTGAGGTATAAAATGATGTAGGTGACTCTTTAGATATCTCAATTGAAAGAAGCCAGTCAGAAAAATCTATATACTATATGATTCTAAATTGTGACATCCTGAAAAAAAAAATAAACCACAGAGACTAGAAACAATAGCCAGAGCCAGGAGTTTATGGGGTGATATAAGAAACATGGATTTAATAAATAAAATTCAGTGGCCCACAGAAATGTCTGAAACATACTATAGTTGTTGAGAAATGGTGAGTTTGTTGAAATTCATAAAACTTTGTAGTCATAAAATTGTGTTTTAATATCTATTACCTTAAAATAATGATAATTTGGGAGTTCTGGAGATTCTACGGCAGAATTTGGCCTATGATAAGCTAAAATCATAAATAATGCTATAGCATAACCTTGTTGAAAGTTTAGGCAAGTATATACTAACTAAAATAACTTCAAAATTAAGGAAGGGCTATCTGATTTCATACCACAAAAGCACTGTGTTTTGGTGGAGTAAATTGTTCCCCATATAGAGTATTGATTAACAAATTCTGAATGAACTTAGAAACAACCAGTTCCCAAATACTTGAATCTCCATTATTTTGTTTTCAACACTGAATGAAGTTTTATTGAAACACAGCCATACCCACTGGTTATGCACATAATTGTGACTGGTTAGATGAGTGGGTTTCAACCTCCCTAATATTGCAACCCTTTAGTACAGTTCCTCATGTTGTGGTAACCACCAACCATAAAATTATTGTTATTGCTACTTTGTAGCTATAATTTTGATACTGTTTTGAACCAATGGACCCACATGTTAAGAACTACTGGGCAAGATGATCCACAAAGCCTACAACTTAGTGAGACTTTAAATTTACAGTTTAAACATTGGCCAGGTACCATTCTTGGTAAAAATACAGACAGAAAGTTTCTAAAATGAGATTCACTGTATTTCATAACACTTTATTAAGAAGAAACCAATGTCAGCACTTCTATGTAAACAATGACGAAGAATCAAAGGAAACATCAAGGATCAGAGAGTATCTTACATTATCTTTTATATAGTCAATATATAATATTTAAGCAAAGTCAAATCCTTATTAACCAAACATTTTTTTTTTGTGTGTGTACATTGCCTTCTATTTATCTTTCTGTGCCTTTATCATTTGTTTGACTTTAAGCATTTCTACCTGGATAGCTTTGTCTCTTGAGGCTATCTCTTAACCGTCTTAAGATCGGCCAATGCTTGATCATATTCTTTTAATCCTTGCCATCCTTGTGCTTTGCAATATTTGATGAGTCCATTTCAAGAATCTTCAAACAACTGTCAATTGCTCCCTGCCAATCTGACATCTTCAATTTACAAGCACCAATATTCAGAACACAACTTAAGGCTATCATAGGTAGAAATTTGGATGTATCTGCTTCTTCACTAATAGCCTTTGGACTATCCACATACATAAAAATTCGTCACATATTTTTTAAATAGCCATTTCCCAGTTCTGAGACTTGAAAAAATATTTTCAATGTTTTTTATGTCTTCAACTATTAATAAATTTTATCTACATCTTTTAAATCTATATCTGTATCTTCAGGGAAATCTGGATTATCACCAGAGCCATTTCAGGGAATAGTCCCCAATCATTCCCTACTTTCAATTCTCTATATTCTGTAATAACACACAGTTTGGCAGGTTTTTCATCACTCACTTTTACATTTTCAAATATCCTTGATACCCCTAGTCCTTTAATTACTTGACCAAATACCACATGTTTCCAATCCAGATGAGGAGTTGAAACTGTTGTGAAAACAAAACAAAATGAAACCTAAACAAAACTGAGAACCATTTGTATTGGTGCCTTCATTTGCCATGCTCAGTAAACCTTCCCAATCATGCTTATAATGATAATTTTCATCTTCAAAATTTTCACCATAAATACTTTCTCCATCTGTCCCATTCTGATTTGAGACGTTTTCACTCAAATCATAAATGTCTTAGTAATTTGGAGGAAAGGGCACCTTTTAAAATGGAGAGGTTTCCCAGTTGTGGATCCAGTGCCTTTTTCTCCTGTACACAGTGCATGAAAATTTTCTGCGGTTTTGGGAACAATATCTGCAAACAATTTAAAACAATTTGACCAACTCAGTTCCCCACCAATATCCACATCAAAGAAGACCAGCTGTTTCCTGGTGTTGGAGAGCTTGGCTGCCTGGGATGGATATAGCATCTTCACTGCAGGTGCTGGGAAGTAGGACACCAGGATGGAGGATCTTCATGTTCGAGAGGGATTCAAACTCTACCTTGAGCTTTCACTATACCTTCATTTCTCAGTACACTCACATTTCTCCAAGATAACACATATAATAAACTGAATGATCTACTCATTTATTCATTGTTTCTTTCTATTATAATGTGAAGTCTACAGGGTCAGTCATTTTGGGCCTGGATCATGGACAGTCTCTCCATAAATTTTAAGCAGTTTGGTTCTAGTTGAACATGTTCTGTTAAATAGAAACACAACGACCACTGGAGACCCTGAGGAAAAAAAATATTTAATATGGAAACCTTAGAACCAACCAATCTAGCAATGATCCCAATCAAACACAATATTGGTTTATAATCTTGGGGAAATCATTTAAAATACACAAGATAAAATCATCAAAGTATATGGTTAAAAGGTCCATATTACTTATATTGCCTTTTTCACTTTTTTAAATTACCTTTCTTTAGAATCTAAGAAATAATTTTACCTCCATTATTAATTTTATTGATACTGAAGCCAATAATGGCTCAGTTAGGGAAAATCCATCACTGGTTTTAAAACATGTATCTTCAAGACTTTTAAAAAATATGTTTAATATACAGAAAAAAATTAAGGAACCTGGACTGGAATCCTAAACAATAAAAAAGTGCTGCTTTAGTTAACTTTCCTATATCTGGGGTCAACAATAGAAATTTGCCTGTAAGAGCAGAAATTAGACCAGAATAGATAATGTAGAGTTGTACATTGAATACATTTCCAAATTGAAAATTTTGGTTTTCTGAATTAGCATACACAGTGAACCCAAACAGTTCTTTGAAAGTAATGAGTTGTTTTCAAAATTGGACTCATTGGTTGTGATTATCACATATTAGAATAAATGAAATCAAATACTAATTCTAATTAATAAAGTATTAGCAGAAAACAATTGATTTCCCACTAACCACCAAATGCTGAATATGAATGCCAATGATTTATCTGATGTTCTTTAAACAGTTTTGAAACCCTAAAAAATGAGTATGTGAAGGGCACCATTGCTATTGCAAAACATTAAGGAACCTTTTTTAAATATTTTCTAAACATTTTAGCATGCTACCAAAGTAAGTACTGAATAGCTAAACTTGCTAAATTCAGAAATGAAATATAGTTTTCTGGACTTATATACTATAAGAATCATTAAAACATTGAAAATAATGAACTTGTGAACAAGACTGGCTATATATTCTCTGTTAAGAAACACAAAAGAGCCGGGTGAGGTCGTGCATGCCTGTAATCCCAGCACTATGGGAGGTAGAGGCAGGCAGATCTCTGTGAGTATGAAGCCAGCCTGGTCTTCAAAGTGAGCTCAGGATAACCAAGACTACACAAAGAAACCCTGTCTCGAAAAATCAACCAACCAACCAACCAACCAACCAACATGAAAGAGAACTCTATCTAATCTTCATTTCTAATCAGAAGGTTCTGCCTTCCTGAAGAAGCAAGTCAGTGCTGATGGCTGTCACTCAGTGTCTGAGTGCTCATTCATTTTCTTCTGGATTTCCAAGAATTCTGGATTTGCTCTCTCTAGACATCCAGCCACAGAACTAGCATGTTGCTAGATAATTCCTAAAATCATCTAAGATAAAATATTATACTCTTGAATTACTTTGCCTCCCATTAAGATGACTCAAGAGGCCATTATCCCTCAACTATTTGTTGACTAACAGCTTCCATAGAGGATCTGCATGACAGTCCAAAGTCGTCAAATATTTCTGAGTGCCTCTTTTGACAATTCCCTGAGCAATTGAAACAGGAACTAGAGGTATAAAAATGATTAAGATGCATTTATGTATCTTTATGCTATTCATGATCTAAAAGAGAAATAAGTATTTAATGAATGATAATGATATTATGTAATACACACTGGAATTATATTTATTATTGTTGAAGTGGATAGTGTATCTCAAAGGTTCATCATTAAACTTCAAGGAGAAACTTTTTTAAATTGCTGTCAAAAAGTTGTATGGTCAACAATCTTAGATGAGGTAGTTGAGAGAAGAAATAACACTGAGGCATTCATTATTCATTTAAGAAATTATAAAGTTATTGATTTAAATAAAATAAGGCTGGAAACAAGGATAATGTTTAAGTTCTTATATTTCCACCTGAAAAACAAGAACACAAATACTTGTCAGTCAAAGTAACAACTTGTGTGGAAAAATAAGAGATTGTGATTAGATAATTGTCTCAAAGAGAATGCTCTGGCAGCAGGGTGGATGGCATTGCCAAGGGACATAAGATGAGAGTTAGAGCTGTCTGTGACAGTGCAGTGACAGATGACAACTGTTTGATCTAAAGCAATGGGATGGAGAGAGAAAGAGAGTGAGAAAGACAGAGAGAGAGGTTTGAAATCAACTTGAGAAACTAAAATGATAGAGCTTACTGATTAATTGGCTATTTGGGTGGGTTGCAAAGAAGGCAGTCTAGACACTAGAGAGACTTGGGGAGATTTATTCATGCACATTAATAAGGAACTGCCTTTGCTGCTGGTATTAGGAGCCAGAAATAACTGTGACCACATTAAGTGGCACTGATTTTCCCTTTGGTGATCTAGTTATGAAGGTGGATACCATGGGTCTAGATAATAGCAGCACAGTGTTGAAAGACTCTTATTCACTCTGCTGCACTAATGGTTCCTAGTTTTAAAGTTACTTTCCAAGATGGATGGTGTCGTTCAACTATTATATCAGTATTCCTCCCAGTTTCTCCTGAACCCTACCAAAACCCTTTTGTTTTTTGAAGTTTTGGGAATTGAAACGTAGGACCTTATGTGAGCAAGGCAAATGTTCTATCATTGAGTTCAATCTCTAGCTCTTCTCTTCTCTAAAAGGTACACTGAATTCCTGAAGAGTTGTTTTAATTGGATCTGAAGTGTTATAAACAGTAACAGGATATTTTCAAATTCCAGCCAGTTGAGCTCAGTAATATTAGTGCCCTAGGAAGGAGTTATGGCCATGAGTAGGGTGGGACAGGAGGCCAATCGCTTATTTTGGATTGTGCTTTTGCCCTTCACTAATAAGAACAAGGTACTAAGTGTTTGCATATTAGTTTATTTTATTTTATTTTTATTAATTACAGTTTATATGCTTTTTATTCCAGCTGTAGCCCCCTCCCCTCACCCCTCTGAATCCCACCAATGATAGGGGAGGCCCTCCTCCCCTTCCATCTGACCCTAGTCTATCAGGTCTCATCAGGACTGGCTTCATTGTCTTTTTCTGTGGCCTGGTAAGGCTTCTCTGCCCTCAGGTGGAGGTGATCAAAGAGCCAGCCCATGAATTCATGTCAGAGGCAGTCCCTGTTCCTATAACTGGGGAACCCTCTTGGACACTGAACTGCCATGAGCTACATCTGTGCAGGGGTTCTAGGTTATTTCCAAGAATGGTCCTGGTTGTAGTATCAGTCTCAGAAAAGACCTCTTTGCCCAGAATTTTTAGTTCTGTTGCTCTCTTTGTGGAGCTCCTGCCCCTTCCCAGTCATTCTATCTCCCCCTTCTTTTATAAGATTCCCTGCACTCTATCCAGACTTTGGCTATCAGTCTCAACATCTGCTTTGATACCCTGCTGGGTTGAGTCTTTCAGAGGCCCTCTGTGGTAGGCTCCTGTCCTGTTCCCTGTTTTCTCTCTTTTCCAATGTCCGTCCATTTGCCTTTCTGAATGAAGATTGAGCATCTTATCCAGGGTCCTCCTTTTTGATTAGCTTCCTCAGGTGTACAGATTTTTATGATTATCCAATATTGTATGTCTAATATCCATTTATAAGTGAGTATATTAGTTTCATATTATTTTCCAGCAAATTATTAAATTCCAGCACTGAAGATAAGCTCACAGCAACTGATCAATTAGCATGGAAATGAAAACAAGTAGCATGTTTTCTGGTACCTGTGTTTCAGTAAGACTCTTGTTTTAGGCCTGTGACAAGAAGATATTTCTCTGTATGTGTGGGGAGTGCAGGCTTGTTTGGAATATTCTCTTTGTTTAAAATCAGTATTCTTTTTTTTTCTAAATTACATGTCAGTGATAGGTGAAAATTTATTATACAGTTAAAAATGTCTCATTAATCATCAGACTTGAACTCATAGGGATGATTTTTCAATGGAGACAATAAGGGAGAATTCAGATAAGATTGGCAACCTGTTGTTCTCCTTGTAGAGATCCTGTCCTCTCCAGGTCTTACTATTTCTCCCTTCTTTCATAGGATTCCCTGCACTCTGCTCAAAGTTTGGTTATGAGTCTCAGCATCTGCTTTGGTACACTGCTGGGTAGAGTCTTTCAGAGGTCCTCTGTAGTAGGCTTTTGTCTTATTTCTTGTTTTCTCCCTCTTCCAATGATATCTGTGCACAGGGATCTTTTCTGAGACTGATACTCCAACCAAGGACCATTCATGGAGATAACCTAGAACCCCTGCACAGATGTATCCCATGGCAGCTCAGTATCCAAGTGGCTTCCCTAGAAAGGGGAACAGGGACTGTCTCTGACATGAACTGAGTGGCTGGCTCTTTGATTCCTCCATCCCATGCCCCTGAGGAGGACCAGCCTTGACAGACCACAGAGGAGGACATTGCAAGTCTTCATGAAACCTGATAAACTAGGGTCAGATGGAAAAGGAGGAGGACCTCCCTTATCAGTGGACTTGGAGAAGAGCATGGGAGGAGATGACAGAGGGAGGGTGGGACTAGGAGGGAATGAGGGAGGGGGCTACAGCTGGGATACAAAGTGAATAAACTGTAATTAATATAAAAAATAAAAAATTAATTAAAAAGATTGGATACTTGGATTGCTTCTACAGTATTGAACTGTATTATTTGAAAGTCTCAGAACAATAACTTTCAGGTATTACATGATAAGTTATTTTTATAACTCACTCATTTAGGCTACATATATTTTTTAACAATTAACTATTTTAACAGGTGGTACAATAATTTTAAAATACATTTTAAAGGAGTATATTTTTCTCTATGCTGAATTATTGGAGCACCTACATTCCATTTTATTGGCCAAACAGACTTTGGATTATGAGCACCATTAATTAAATTTTTTTTTATGTAACATTTTTGTCTCCATGCTAAGATGAAAGTTCTCAAGCTCTGAGTTACTGACACTACAGGTAGTGTATAGGCATCATTTAACCAGTCTAGGTGAATATGTGTGGGTGTATACATTAACACGATATTTTTTAATTCTTTATTAATTACACTTTATTCACTTTGTATCCCCCTGTGGTTCCCTCCCTCCTCCAGTCCCAATCCCTTCCTTCCTCCCCACTCTGCATGCATGCCCCTCCCCAAGTCTACTGATAGGGGAGGTCTTCTTTTTCTTCCTTCTGATCCTAGTCAATTAGGTCTCATCAGGAGTGGCTGCATTATCTTCTTCTGTGGCCTGGTAATGCTGCTTCCCCCTCAGGAGGAGGTAATTAAAGAGCAGGCCAATCAGTTCATGTCAGAGACAGTTCCTGTTCCTATTACAATGGAACCCACTTGGATACTGAACTGCCATGGGCTACATCTGTGCAGGGGTCTTAGATTATCTCCATGCATAGTCCTTGGTTGGAGTATCAGTCTCAGGAAAGATCCCTGTGCTCAAATTTTTTGTTCTGTTGGTCTCCTTGTGGAGTTCCTGTCCTCTCCAGATCTTACTGTTTCCCACTTCTTTCATAAGATTCCCTGCACTCTGACCAAAGGTTGCCCATAAGTCTCAGCATCTGCATTGATAGTCTGCAGGGCAGAGCCTTTCAGAGGTCCTCTGTGTCAGGCTCCTGTCCTGTTCCCTGTTTTTCTCCTTCTTCTGATGTCCATCCTCTCTGCCTTTCTGGATAGGAATTGAGCATTTTAGCAAGAGTCCTCCCTCTTGATTATTTTATTTAGGTGTACAAATTTTAGTAGGTTTATCCTATATTATATGTCTATATGAGTGAGTATATACCATGTGGTCTTTCTGCTTCTGGGATACTTCACTCAGGATGACCTTTTCCAAATCCCACTATTTACCTGCAAATTTCATGATTTCTTTGTTTTTTATTGCTGAGTAATATCCCATTGTGTAGATATACCACAATTTGTGCATCCATTCCTCTACTGAGGGGCATCGGGGCTGTTTCCAGGTTCTGGCTATTACAAATAAGGCTGCTACAAACATGGTTGAGCAAATGCCCTTATTGTGTACTTGAGAATCTTTTGGATATATGCTTAGGAGTGGTATAGCTGGATGTTGAGGAAGCGCTATTCCTAGTTGTCTGAGAAAGCGCAAGATTGCTTTCCAGAGTGGTTGTACAAGTTTACATTCCCACCAGCAGTGGAGGAGGGTTCCCCTTTCTCCACATCCTCTCCAGCATGTGTTGTCACTTGAGTTTTTCATTTTGGCCATTCTAATGGGTGTAAGGTGAAATCTCAGGGTTGTTTTGATTTGCATTTCCCAAATGGCTAATGAGGTTGAGTATTTCTTTAAGTGTTTCTCTGCCATTTGATATTCCTCTATTGAGAATTCTCTGTTTAGCTTTGTACTCCATTTTTTAATAGGATTACTTGATTTGTTGCTGTTTAACCTCTTGTGTTCTTTATATATACTGGATATTAGCCCTCTGTCAGATATAGGGTTGGTGAAGATTCTTTCTCAATCTGTAGGCAGGTGTTTTGTGTTGATTACAGTGTCCTTTGCTTGACAGAAGCTTTTTGGTTTCATGAGGTCCCATTTATTGATTGTTGCTCTTAGAGCCTGTGCTGTTAGTGTTCTGTTCAGGAAGTTGTCTCCTGTTTCAATGAGTTCAAGGTTCTTCCCCACTTTTTCTTCTAAGCGGTTTAGTGTGTCTGGTTTTATGTTGAGGTCTTTGATCCACTTGGACTTTAGTTTTGTGCAGGGTGATAAGTATGGATCTATTTGCATTTTTATATATGTAGATATCCAATTAGACCAGCACCATTTGTTGAAGATGCTGTCTTTTTTCCATTGAATGGTTTTGGCATCTTTGTCAAAAATCAGGTGTCCATAAGTGTGTGCATTTATTTCAGGGTCTTTTATTTGATTCCATTGATCACCATTCTGTTTCTATGCCAGTACCATGCCATTTTTAGTATTGTTGCTCTATAGTACAGCTTGAAATCAAGAATGGAGATACCTCCTGAAGATCTTTTACTGTAGAGGATTGCTATAGCGTGACTTATTTTCTCTCTGAAAGCCACAAACCATTTGGCTGCATCTTCCTGTATTTCTTTACGGATGGTCATAATCTGTTTTATTATATCTTCCCTTAATTCTTTATGCATTTCATTTGCTTCCTCCATTAACCTCTTCATAAGCATAGATGTAAGGTTATCTTCTTGAATTTTCACTTATGTTAAGGTGTCCAGGTCTACTTGCCCCTGGATAACTGGGTTCTGGGTATGCCATATTGCTTTTCCTTTTGTTGGTTGTGCTTTTTCCCTGGCCTCTACCCATCTCTCTGTCTAAGGTGTTTTCTGTTAATATCTAGTGCCTGCTGGGTCCTGGGGTGGGGAGAATCCACTTGGCAGGGTTCTGAAGGAATTCTCAGCTTTTTGGGTACAGGCAACTGAATGGTGGTGTCACAGGAATTGTCACAGTTCACTTCAGGCATATGGACCTGTGTTAACTCTTTTGTTCAGGAAGGCTCTCTTCTCATCAAGAGAGGTCCTTGTGATGGCTGCCCTGCTGCTCAGTTTCTTTCTCTGAATTCAGTGAGCTGCAGCTGTTGCTCTTAAGGTGTAATTGTTGGGTACAGCCCTCTTGAAGAACCAGGTATTCCCACAGTTTTGTCAGTCTAGCTAGGAATAACTGGTTGAACCTTGGAGCAGTATCTGAGGGCTGCTGCAATGGTGCTCCAGCTTTTGTAGGTCTGAGGATGCAGCTGTGTGCCCCAGTGCCCTAGTGGTACTCAACAATGGCAGTTGAGCATGGTGCTCATGCCTGCAGTAGAGGGCTAGAGCCTAGAGTCTGCATGAATCCAGAAAGTCTTCTGGAGCTGGGTGTCCTGAGCATTGAATGTGATGATCCCCCTGCTATGGGGTTTCCTCCTGACAGGGACACCCAGACTTTGCTTTGGGTACTGCCATTCAGTCTGGGATGGTGAGTAGAACCCGCAGGCACAGACCAAGACAATATTTTTATCTAACAATAAATCTATATTTTGCTTGATTTCTATTCTATTTACCATTGGTTTTTAATAAAAACCAATGAGTAACTGAGCTAGCTTTACAATAGCAATGTAATCTTCTGTACTGGTAACTAGATTGTAACAATCTTTTAAATAGTGTAATCTCTTTGGTAACATCATACTCTAAGCTTTAACAATGCAGTATTAAAGGAATTAAATAGGCTTCATGAATAAAACCTTGGATATGATTTGTAACAGTACTATGCATTAATCACTATATAATTCCCCCTGAGTGAACTCTCTGTAATCCTCAGGACTATATTTTAAAGCCTTAGGATGGTGATTTTTAGAAAGGATATATTTTTCTCCTTATTAAATAGCATCTCAAGAGCTGCTTCGCAAAGAGATGATGAGGCTAGACACAAGAAGAAAAGATAATGAAATACGTTTCATTTCACTTAACTGCTATGAATGAATAGTTTTATACTTCTTAAGATTTTGGTTGGAAATCTACTGACATTCTCAAGTACATAGTTGAATTTATGTTATTTAACAAAATCATCATCATTGGTACCAAATAAACTCCAAAGCCCAGTATAATTTTATGTTCAACTGGGTTGAATGCTTAGTTTAATTTTATCTATTAATATGACGCTAATAATCTCAATTTAAAATTATGATTAAAATTATATACAGTAGCTATTTTAATATGCTGTTTTCGTTACAAGAAAAATAAACATAAAACATATTTCACTTTTTTGCCTTTTAAAGGTGTGGCAGTGTTGCTGTACTCTAACTCTGTACAGTAATTTAGACTGTGAAATTCTCAGCATACATTAAAGACAGTAGTTGAAAGCTATAATTCATTCATGTAAGCCTATAGTCCAATGTTTTTATTTTGTTTTTAATTAATAGATAATAATTATGTATTACATTAATATACGTTATAGATAATATATAATATCTCTCTATGTAGTACAATGTGACGATTTTTAGTAAAATCCTTGGTCATTGTGTCTAGTACATTAGTTCATTTGTCTATAAGATAAATGATAATTATGAAGAGGTAGAGTATGAAATCACTATGCTTGACTTAAAATGAAAGCATATATTCATCTCCTGCAACTTTCATCTAGAATGTTTTTCATTTATGATAAGGGATATTAATAAGACTATAGGAACTATTTTTGCATTGTTTTTATGTCTATCAAAGGCTCACCAGCAATCCAATTTCTCTAATTTCAATATTTCCAGCTTGTGATGAGGTTGTTATTGTAAACACCCAATTTTAATGCTTGCTGTTCTTCTTGCTTGTACAAAAGAGACTGAAGTAGAACTTTGATGATCACAAATAACAGCACACTATGCTAAGGATCAGGAAAAATCCATATGCTATCCATGAAGACTTTAACATGATACCTAGATCCTTGGAGAAATTTCATCTTCTGAGAAAAGAAAAAAGAACAAAGGAAGGAAACTGTCAGCAGAAGACAGCTTCTGAATTCCATGTAGCACTTTTATATGGTATTGTTTGCTATAATTGGAAGAGAAAATGACTGGGTTGCAGTTTCTCTCCTGACAAGTGCTTATTTGCTATTCACCTCCATAATACCCAAACTACATGATTTATTTCAAATGACACAATATTAAATTGCTTTTAAAGAATTTTTGTATTAGGGTTCACATATAATGCATTAAATTATTTTGAACAAAAAATACTTTGGTTGTAAAATGTTGAAATAACATAAACCATCATATTTGGAATTATTCCTTCCAGGATGTTTTGTATGGGTTCAGAAACTTGATGTTCTATTTGAACTATTCAGTCATTCAATCTATTCATAAGCTCATGGAGAGCTGACTAGAAAATCATATAACAATCCATATACTCCAAAATAGGTATCTTCTTACAAAAATAAAAGGTTGTACATAAGGTTATTTTTATGCACAAGGAGTGTACATTATTTTTTTCTTAACTGCAGACATGAAAAGATGAAATGAATTTCCTTCATGGGTTGTGTCTTTTGTAGATCATGTAATCAAGAAGTTATCATATTATTATAATGCGTGCTTGAAACAAATACAGCTATGACTTTAAATACTGGGCACTGAGCATTTAATGAACCATTCTCTGATTATTGAAAGAGCACAAAGTACCAAGAACACAATGGGAAAGCAACAAGTTGTTTAAGGATGTCATGAAAACTGTATATTCACATGCAGCAGAGCTAATGAAGCTGGATTCTTACATCACATCTGGTATAAAATTAAAATAAACGTGGCCTTGTATCCCTGATCTCTCCAAGACTTTAAACATGAATAGGTGTTGGACTTTGTCAAATGCTTTTTCGGCATCTAAGGAGATGATCATGTGGTTTTTCTCCTTCAGTTTGTTTATGTAGTGGATTACATTGATGGATTTCCGTATGTTGAACCACCCTTGCATGCCTGGGATGAAGCCTACTTGGTCATGGTGGATGATATCTTTGATATGTTCTTGGATTCGGTTTGCAAGTATTTTTTTTCTGCTCTCTCAACGTGCCTTGCAGAAGGTTTTATTATTTTTTAACATTTATTTATTTTTTATTTTTTATTTTTTTTATCAGTTACATTTTATTAACTCTGTATCCCAGCCGTGTCCCGATCCCTCATTCCCTCCCAGTCCCTCCCTCCCTCCTTCATCTCCACCGTGCCCCTTTCCAAGTCCACTGATAGGGAGGACCTCCTCCCCATTCATCTGATCCTGTTTTATCAGGTATCTTCAGGACTGGCTGCAAAGCCCTCCTCTGTGGCCTAACAGGACTGCTCCTCCCTTCGGGGGTGGGGAGACCAAAGAGCCAGTCATTGAGTTCCTGTTAGAAATAGTCCCTGTTCCCCTCACTTTGGGAAACCAATTGGTTACTGAGCTACCACAGGCTACATCTGAGTGGAGGTTCTAGGTTATATCCATACATGGTCCTTGGTTGAATGTTAGTCTCAGAAAAGACCCTGTGCCCAGATATATTTGGTCCTTGTGGAGCTCCTATCCTTTCCCCATCAGACTAACTCCCCTTCTTTCTTATGATTCCCTGTACTCTGCCAAAGGTTTGGTCATGAGTCTTATCATCCACCATGACCAAGTAGGCTTCATCCCAGGCATGCAAGGGTGGTACAACATACGGAAATCCATCAATGTAATCCACTACATAAACAAACTGAAGGAGAAAAACCACATGATCATCTCCTTAGATGCCGAAAAAGCATTTGACAAAGTCCAACTCCCATTTATGTTTAAAGTCTTGGAGAGACCAGGGATACAAGGCACATACCTAAACATAGTAAAGGCAATATATAGCAAGCCTATAGCTAACATCAAACTCAATGGAAACTTAAAACAATCCCACTGAAATCAGGGACAAGACAAGGCTGTCCATTGTCCCCATATCTCTTCAACATAGTACTTGAAGTCCTAGCCAGAGCAATAAGACAACTAAGGGAGATCAAGGGGATACAAATTGGAAAGGAAGAGGTCAAAGTGTCACTATTTGCAGATGATATGATAGTATACATGAGCGACCCCAAAAATTCAACCAGAGAACTCCTTCAGCTGATAAACACCTTCAGCAAAGTGGCAGGATACAAAATCAACTCAAAAAATCAGAAGCCCTCCTATATACCAAAGACAAAAAGGCTGAGAAAGAAATTAGGGAAACAACACCCTTCACAATAGCCACTAATAACATAAAGTACCTTGGTGTGACTCTAACCAAGCAAGTGAAAGACCTGTTTGAGAAAAACTTCAAGTCTCTGAAGAAAGAAATCGAAGAAAATATCAGAAGATGGAAAGATCTCCCGTGCTCATGGATTGGTAGGATTAACATTGTGAAAATGGCCATACTGCCAAAAGCAATCTACAGATTCAATGCAATTCCCATCAAAATACCAACTCAATTCTTTACAGACCTTGAAAAAAAGATTCTCAGCTTCATATGGAGAAACAAAAAACCCAGAATCTCCAAAACGATCCTGTACGACAACAGATCATCTGGAGGTATCTCCATTCCTGATCTCAAGCTGTACTACAGGGCAACAGTAATAAAAACTGCATGGTATTGGCATAGAAACAGAAAGGAGGATCAATGGAACCGCATAGAAGACCCAGAAATAAATCCACACACCTATGAATACTCGATATTCAACAAAGAAGCCAATTCCATTCAATGGAAAAAAGACAGCATCTTCAACAAATGGTGCTGGACCAACTGGATGTCTACATGCAGAAAAATGAAAATAGATCCATATTTGTCACCCTGCACAAAACTAAAGTCAAAGTGGATCAAGGACCTCAACATAAAACCAGATACCCTAAATCAATTGGAAAAAAAGTGGGGAACAGCCTAGAACTCATTGGCACAGGAGACAACTTCCTGAACAGAACACCAACAGCACAGGCTCTAAGAACAACAATCAATAAATGGGACCTCATGAAACTGAAAAGTTTCTGTAAAGCAAAGGATACCGTCATCAAAACAAAACGACTGCCTACAGATTGGGAAAGAATCATCACTAACCCTTTATCTGACAGAGGACTAATATCCAGTATATACAAAGAACTAAAGGAGCTGAAAAGCAGCAATCCAAGTAATCCAATTAAAAAAATGGGGAACAGAGCTAAACAGAGAATTCTCGACAGAGGAATATCGAATGGCAGAAAAACACTGAAAGAAATGCTCATCCTCATTAGCCATCAGGGAAATGCAAATCAAAATGACCCTGAGATATCACCTTACACCCAACAGAATGGCCAAGATGAAAAACTCAAGTGATAACACATGCTGGAAAGGTTGTGGAGAAAGGGGAACCCTCCTCCACTGCTGGTGGGAATGTAAACTAGTACAACCACTCTGGAAAGCTATCTGGCGCTTTCTAAGACAATTAGGAATAGTGCTTCCTAAACACCCAGCTATACCACTGCTAGGTATATACCCAAAGTTCGTTCAAGTACACAAAAAGGACACTTGCTCAACCATGTTTATAGCAGCTCTATTTGTAATAGCAAGAACCTGGAAACAACCGAGATGTCCATCAATGGTGGAATGGGTACAGAAATTGTGGTATTTTTATACAATGGAATACTACTCAGCAATCAAAAAGGAGGAAATCATGAAATTTGCAGGCAAATGGTGGAATCTAGAAAAGATCATTCTGAGTGAAATATCCCAGAAGGAGAAAGACAAACATGGGATATACTCACTTATATAGACCTATAAGATATGATAAACATAATGAAATCTATACACCTAAAAAAGATAATCAATTGAGCGGACATGGGGTAAGATGATCAATCCTCATTTAGAAAGACAGATGGGATGTGCATTGAACGTATGACAGGAGTCTACTGAGCGCATCTGAAAGACTCTAACTAGCAGTGTTTTCAAAGCAAAGACTCATGACCAAAGGTTTGCAAGTATTTTATTGAGTATTTTTGCGTCAATGTTTATAAGAGAGATAGGCCTGAAGTTTTCTTTTTTTGTTGGGTCTTTGTGTGGTTTAGGTATTAAGGTGACTGTGGCTTCATAGAATGAGTTTGGTAGTGTTCCTTCTGTTTCTATTTTATGGAATAGCTTGAGGAGAATTGGAGTTAGCACTTCTTTGAAGGTCTTGTAGAATTCTGCGCTGAAGCCATCTGGTCCAGGGCTTTTTTTGGAGGGGAGACTGTTAATGACTGCTTCAATTTCCTTGGGAGATATAGGGCTATTCAGTCTTTCTACCTGATCTTGACTTAGTTTTGGTAGATGGAATCTTTCAAGAAAATTATCCATTTCATTTAGATTTTCAAATTTTGTGGCATATAGGCTTTTGTAGTATGACCTAATAATTGTTTGGATTTCCTCAGTGTCTGTGGTTATGTCCCCATGTTCATTTCTGATTTTGCTGATCTGGATAGTTTCTCTTTGCTTTTTAGTTAGTTTGGCTAAGGGTTTGTCTATCTTGTTGATCTTTCTCAAAGAACCAGCTTTTTGTTTCATTGATTCTTTGGATAGTTTTATTTGTTTCTAATTGATTGATTTCAGCCCTTAGTTTGATTATTTCCAGCCGTCTGCTCTGGAAAGCTATATGGCGCTTTCTAAGACAATTAGGAATAGTGCTTCCTTAAGACCCACCTATACCACTGCTAGGTATATACCCAAAGTTCGGTCAAGTACACAAAAGGGATACTTGCTCAACCATGTTTATAGCAGCTTTATTTGTAATAGCCAGAACCTGGAAACAACCCAGACGTCCATCAATGGAGGAATGGGTACAGAAATTGTGGTATTTTCACACAATGGAATACTACTCAGCAATCAAAAAGGAGGAAATCATGAAATTTGCAGGCAAATGGTGGATCTAGTAAAGATCATTTTGAGTGAAATATCCCAGAAGGAGAAAGACAAACATGGGATATACTCACTTATATAGACCTATAAGATATGATAAACATAATGAAATCTATACACCTAAAAAAGATAATAAAATAGAGCGGACATGGGGTAAGATGATCAATCCTAGTTTAGAAAGACAGATGGGATGTGCATTGAACGTATAACAGGAGTCTACTGAACGCATCTGAAAGACTCTAACTAGCTGTGTTTTCAAAGCAAAGACTCATGACCAAACTACATCAAAATAAAGAAAACTCTACCGAAGAAGACCCTAAAACCTCCCCTCAAAATCCCCCCCCCCCAAATCCTAAGGGTCATTGTTAAATTTAATTCTCCCTGCTTTGACAGGCTCTCAAATGGAGCTGTCTAGGTTGAACAATGGCTGCTATCAAGAGAGAAATTTGAAGCCCTCACACAACTGGTAGAAGAGCAACATCTACTAGAACACATTCGTCCCTCCCATAGTCCATGAAACACCCCTGAGCTCGCATAAGAGAACTCAGGGGGATGGAGACTAGTACAGGACAATTAATAAAACCATGTGATTCTGGAGTGCCCCCCAAGGGTGTACTCCATGTCTCAACCATCCCTGACAATGTCTTTTTATTAGGAATAGCTATTAAAGACTGCTTTTTTTCTATCCCTCTCCACCCTCAACACTGTGAAGGCTTTGCATTTTCAGTGCCCCTGATAATAATATTGGGCTAGTCTCATGAAATGCATGGATTGTTCTGCTTCAGAGTATGGCTAATAGCCCAATCCTTTGCCAGGAGGCTATGGCCACTGCATTAAAGCCTTACTTAGGGAAACAAACAAACAAACAAACAAAAACCACACCTCATTATATATCATTACATGGATGACATCCTGATATGAGAAGATTCTTTCACTTCCCGTTCCCTACTTAAAGATGAACTAACACCTTCCCTATCTTCTCCACGATTTAAAATAGCCCCTCACAAAATAGAGCTTATTCCATTTTTAGGAATAGAAATTTCCCTCACCTCACATGTCCTCTTAAATCCACCCTTGTCTTCCCTTAAAACCTAACTCTCACCTCCCTCTGAAGCTTTTTAGGTAAAATTAACTTGCTTCTACCTTGGCTCCTCCTTCCCACAAGCACCCTTCAGCCCTTCTTTGGTCTTTTAAAAGGAAATAAAAACCCCTACACCTCATGAAGACTCTCCCCTGAGGCAGTCTAAACTCGAAATTCTGTCAATATTGCCCTAAAAGACATGGCACTTGCTAGATATGAGCCAACAATGTCCAGACAGCTCCTTATCTTTAATTCCCTCCTATGATTTATAAGAGCTCTATTAGACCCAGGGAGTACAAGAATACAAGAATGGCTCCACACCCAGTGAGCAGTGGCCACTCGAATTCTAATGAAAGTGGATGCATTCACCATTGTGATTTAAAAATGGCAGGGATAGAGTCCTACCAACTTTAGGAATAGAACTTGATAGTCTTGTCACCCCCTTCCCTCTCAGATAGTTAATAAATCACTTCCTATTAGCTTAATAGGATTCCCAGAACATATTGCTAATCACTATCCTATTGAAAAAATGGGCTTCTGCCCTTCTCCTGTTGCTATGGCTACCCCACTCCCTAGATCTTTACAAAGAATCAACATCACTGAGATCTCCTCAGTATTTACTGATGGAGGAAATCAGGGAGTGGCAGCAATAACTACTACTCTCTTGGAGATGACCCTCCCCATATACAATTCAAAGAGTTACCTCCTCACTCCCCGCAATATAAATAATTATATATGTTATCTATTTAGCCTTAAAAGAAGTCAATAGGCCCCTTAACTTCTTTTTAGATAGTGTATATCTTGTTAATTTGCTCCCCTGGTTATCAAGATCTTTTATCAAATTAGATGCTAGTCTACTTTCCCCTCTGTTCATACAGGTTCCCATCCCTTTACAGAAAAGAGCCTCTCCCGTTTATATCCAGCATGTCAGATCTCACAGTCCCCTGCCAGGTCCAACATCTGAGGGAAATGCCAATGCTGACCAACCTGCTTCTATAAGGACGTTCATAGCCTCCATCAAGCAAGCAGACCAATTCCATCCATATGCACACACATATGCACACACGCGCACACAAATATAAAGAGGCTTCATGCCTGCTTCCCTCACATCCCTCTTGATCAACTCCAAAGAATAATAAAAAACATACTTTTTCTGTGCTTCCCTTATTACCACCCCAGCTTTAAAAACTGTGGGCACTAATCCCCTAGATCTCAAATCCAATGCCCCCTGGCAATTGATGTCACTCACATTCCCCAGTTCAGCAGACAAAAATATGTCCTTGTTACTGCAGATACCCACTGGAATTTTATCTGGACTACAGCCCAAACAAGAGAAAAATCAAAAAGGTTAATTCAGCATATGCTCTCCACCTTTGCCATCATGGACATTTCTCAGCAGATAAAAACTGACAATGGCCTTGCCTTTACTAGCTCCTAATTCAAAACCTGCTGCTCACAATGGGAGATTGCTCATCACACAATGTTGTGCTCTATAAAGATATGGTGCAACTCAACAAGTATAAGATTTATTGTAGAAATGGGGAAGGGATAAGGGGAGGAAGGAGAAGGGGACACCCCTAGGGAGACAGAGAGAATTAGAGGAAAGATGAGGAAAAACCAGAGAGAGAGCCACTGAGATAGACAGAGAGGGAGAGACAGAGGGAGAGAGAGCAAAAGAGAGAGAGAGAAGGGTGGCAGGCAGGTTATATCCCTCGCACCTGGTGCAGGTGGTGGCACAGGACATTGTCAAGACCCTAAAGGCTCCTGTGGGCAGGCCAATTGAATTGTATGCATGGCAACATAACACACAGGGATTCTCTAGAACCCTCAGGGCCAGGGCATAATAGAACAAACACATTAAACCCTAAAAGTCCAATTTTTAAAACAAAAGACAAATGCCTACCTCCCTAACATTCAATTAATGATAGCCCTGACTATTCTGAATGTATTTAACATTTACCAGAGTGCTAAATACCCTCTTATCTTCCCCTATTGGCATACACCAGGATTAGCCCCTCCTATCCTAATATGATGAAAAGATTCCTTAGATGGAATTTGGAAGGGACCAGACCCCCTCATTACAACCAGAAGGGGTTTTGCTTGTGTTTTTCCACAGGACCAGCTTAGTCCTATTTGAGTCCCTGCCAGAAATATCTGACTCTACCCCACTGTCCACGAAAGTGGCCCTCCTGGCTCTGATGAATCAGAAATAGAGGAGGCAGAGCAGACACCACCCCCAAGGGAACAACAAAATTTCCTGGAAGAGCATCCTTGACTCGGTGGCTGTACCCCAGGTCATGTGCCCTCTTCCCTTTCTTCTATTCTTATGGCTGTTTTCATAATTCTTCATTATAACCCTGCTGCTGTGCAGTGTCTCCTTAGCCCTCCTAACACCTACCACCAGAGACTCTTTGCTAGGGAGACCTACAACAGATACAACAAAGTCATAGAAATTTGAGATACCCCTACACCCCAATTCCATCTCCAGAGCTCTTTCCTCTGTTTTCCTTAACAAAATATAGGTGACTGCCTCTAGGAAGCCTCCATAGATGGAGGTTGCAGATATTGAACATGCAGAGTGGAGTCCACTAGTCATGGCGGCATCCTGCTCACTAACCTTAACACTCATTTTCAGCTTTACATCAATGATCTCTGGGATGAATATTGCCAAAGGGAATTATAGGTAAGCTCTACTCCAAATGGCTATACCAAATACTCTGTAGCTGACCTACATGTCTTTCACCAGTTTGTCTCTGCCTCCAAATCGGTCTTTACTCACGTTAATATTCAACAGGAGGCTCAAACTCAGAAAGAGTTTAGAGCCACCCTTTCCTGTTTGTAATACATACAATATGCAGCTGACCTCCTTCCCTTAACCATCCACCCCAACATCTCCCAATGCCATTGAAGTCCTGCTCCTCCTGGCCCCTGCCTTATCCAATTTCTAAAACAGCAGATGAGCAATGTTGCTAAGATCACTGCCAGTCGGGTTCTGGTTCAATACCAAATTGTTCCCAACATAGGAGGCAATGACTGTGATGACAACTTTCCCCTATAAAATAGGAAGGTGGAATTGTAGGGCTCATGAACCATGCCTCCAGGGGAATTGGCATGAGACGGAGATAGAGCGTGTTTAAATTCTGAAAATCTTAAGTTTGAGACTTAAATCTCATCCTGAGAACAGAAGGCATGGGACAAAGCTCTCTCCCTGTTTCAGTGCCTCAGGAGCATGTGACACAGCCCCCAGGTGGTTACAGGTGGTCAAGCATGTAAGCTGACACCTGTTATCTTTCTCCATGTAAATTCAACATTGGCAATGTCCTAGCCCCAGTCAATCAAATGTGTTTACCCTCAAAGTCCCTCTCTACTGCCAAAGATTTATAAGCCCCCTGTTTCACATGAACTAAATCGTCGAGCACCGTCTACTGGCTGTTTATTCTGAGCTGTAACACTAGGGGAAAAGAAAAGCTCTCTTTCTCCCTAAAGAATTCATTGCTGGACCCCCGGACTTGACTTTCTGCTGGGCAGTTGCTACAGAACCAGCAGAACTGCTGACGTCACGACTAGAGCTCTCCTGGCTGTGGCTTCTGCTGCTGTTCATGCCACTCTCCCCACCACAGTGCTCTTCTGCAGGAGCAAGTGGCCAGCTGTTGCTGAAGCAGCCATTCTGTCTGCCCAAACTAAACCCGTTCCTGTTGTGTTGCCACTTACCTTGGCTTCAGAACTCCGAGTTTCCGCTGCTGTCTGATACGGGCAATCTCATTAAAAGAGCTCTGGTGAGATTGGAATTCCTGTGTCCTGTTGCATGGACCTCATTCCAAAAGCTCCAGCCAGCTGTTCTTTAGGGAAGATGCCTGGAAGTGAACATTGCTGGGACCTTCCTGCCGAGAACTTCTGGTTCAGTGCCCGTTCTGGAAGGATCGAAACTACAGTGTTCCTGGAGCAGAATTAGAGTATCGCAGGGAGGCAAGGAACCACGTTTGTGGACTGGATGGCTTAAAAGTATAAGAATGTCTCACAGTTCTGGATATGAGCTGTAGAAATGCAGGGTGTCATCAGGGTTGATTATCTCTGAAGGCTGAGGTGATATTTCCTTCTAGCTGCTGAGAACAATGATCCTCTCTGACATTCCTTACACTGTCAGTGCAGCAACCAATCTCTGTCTATTTTCACATTGTATACTTATTTGAACCTCTGTGTCTATGTCTATTTTTTCAAGGACACCATATTAATGTTGTTCTAATGCTGACATCACAAATTGATTACATCTGTAAAGGCCTTTTTATATAATGTCATAGTAATAAGAATCAGGCTTAGATATTAAAGATCTCTCTGTTTGGAACACAACTCAAGGCAAAAACGTAACATTAAATATAAGTACTTGCATTTTAATTAAAATATATAAACATAAAGAGCAAAGATTTCATAGTTAGTGAAGGAAAGAGGATGCTCCATTTACTGTCCTCCTGCTTCTAGAATGGTTGCAGAACAGTAGCGTAGGAGTCCCCAAGTTAGAATGCTGGATTGTCCTCAGCCATTTTCCAGCCTATCTCCATTACCTGGTGATCTTGCTGACCTCAGACCAGCTCTCTTCCACACAGCTACCACAATTGGTAGGGACCCATTTAGGCTATCTGGGCATTCCTTCTCCTCTTCCATTCTGGTCTTCTGGTATCCCTCGTTGTGCCACCACTGTCTTCCTTAGCCCCTCCTTCCAAGCTACCTCCATGCATACCCAGAGTTCTGCCTCTACTCCTTTGATGGAGGAAGATCCTAAATCCTACTTTATATATCTCCAGAATCAGTCCCCACCTACTAGCTTATCAGCCATCCCACCCACAGCACTGATATTGGACTACCTGGAATCTGAATACAGCATTCCAACTGGAATTCCAGAACTGGGACAAGTCATGTCTGAACTCAGAAACCCAGAATATCCCTTAGACTGAAACCAAGCATCATTTTGCTGGTCCACAGAGAGGTATTACAAAAACCAAATAACTGACACCCACCTAAAAAAAGCAGAGGCCTCAACCGTTCACAAGAAACTATAGGCAATTAAGGAATGTTGAGACTGGGAGAAATAGTTCCCACTTGAAAATGTAGTGATTCTTTGCTAATATATAAGGTGTGAAAATGTTTTTTTTTTTCTTCTTCCTTCTAGGCTAGGAATTTGGAATAAATTCCAAATAAATAAATTCCAAATTCATTTCAAATAATTTGGAAGATTCCACCTATTACTTATCTAATACCAAATGCTCAGTCCTGAAAACATATATATAAGTAACATTATACAGACTAAAAGGCTGTATTTAGGAATATATACATATATACATAAACTTATATGAATATGCTGACAATTAAAGAAAAAAGAAGCCATGAATTTAAAAGAGGGTTATATGGGAGGGTTTAAAGAGAGCAAAGAGAAGGGGAAAATGATGCAATTATATCATAATATTAAAAAAATTAAAAAGTGGTGACACCAGGTATGTAAGTCAAGAAACAAGAAAATATCTTAACTCCAGATGTCTTAATCCCATCATAAAAATATAAACATAAACAATAAGACAATATGTCTCAACCTAAAACTAACCTCTGTTACAATACAATCTGAGAAATGTACTGTATCTAAAACATAAGACAAGAACTTCAAAATAGTACTTATGAATATGTTCAAGGACCTTAAAGATGGCTTAATAAAAAATGTAAACACACAAACATACACACACAAATACACACACACACACACAAGCTGAATGAAACAATGAAAATGATTCAAGATATGAAAATAGAATTTAACAAAGAAATAGAATTGCTAGAGAAAAGCCAAACTGAAATAAAACTCAAAATGAAAATTCCAGTGAATCAAACAAAAGTCTAATGAAAAGCCCCACCAACAAATTGAGTTAAGTGGAAGGGAAATTTTCAGGTCTTGAAGACAAGGTAGAAGAAATACAAAGCTCAATCAAAGGAAATGTTAAATCTTTAAAAAAATCTAGTAACAAAACATTCAGAAAATCTGGGACATTATGAAAAGACAAAACCTATGAATAATAGATTTAGAGAAAAGAGGAGAAACCAATGTCAAAGGTACAGAAAATATTTTTAACAAAATCATAGGAGAATTTTTTTCCAATCTGAAGAAAGAAATACCTATTAAGTCACAAACAGCATATACAGCACCAGATAGACAGGGCAAGAAAAATCACCTCTCCATGATACATAGTAATAAAAATACCAGGTGTACAGAGAAAGAATATTGAAAGTTGAGTTAAAATGATATTGAACACAATTCAAATTCTCACGTTTGATAGGAAAAACATTGTCCTAGCGCCCATGACATATAGCGTTACTAAACAATGCTATCATCTGCAGTCTAGGATATGACTCATAATTTTTCTTGTTTATTTATAGATTCAAAATGAAACTTGAAGTAAAATAGTATCCTCTGCCAACAATAACAGCACAATCAGATAAAACATGTAATCTGATAGAGACAATTTACCAAAACAATATCCCAATTAATAATGCATAACCATTAAAAAAAAAACTCAGTGCTTCACAACAGAGGTCACTCACACAGAGTTAAAAGCAGCTACTACTGAAGAGAAGAGGTTTGTCCAAAGTGATGATTTAGAAGCTTCTGGTCCTTCTGTTGAGCTTTAGGAGCTTCGTAACATGTTCTATTAACCTTGTTCATCTACTCTAAGCCAATGAGCCAGGCAGGAGCAATAGTAGCTATGAGTGAGATTTATGGCTGCAATGGTACCCATCACTCAACCTCCATCCATTGACGAGACCCCTGTCACATGCATGTTTTCCTGCAAGGAAAAACAATAAATGTCAGAGAGTTGTGTACTGAAGAAGAATGTGGAAATAACTTGTCATTTCACAAAACAACTCTGCCTTATTATCTGTGTATGAGGCAGTAGATAACATCTGACTAATTTGGAAGATCTTATACCACAACTTTTCAGTCTTGTGATTTTAACTGACCATTTTCTAAAGGATATATAAGGAATTGCATAGTTGGAAATTCAATCTGCCATAGACACTAAACCTCTAACTTGTAGTACTTAAGAAACCATAGTATAGTATCAAAGAAATAAAAAAAAATCTATCAATGTCTACTTTTCCTATCATTTATTGTTTCCTCTAATTAACATTTTAGTTGCCTAGATTGTGGGAAACACTAAGAAAATCAAAATAAGGACACGGATTCTGAACTCAGGCAGCCTCAAAGTCTATAAAAAGTGTGATTCTCAACATAGCTCTAAATTTTATAATGGCTAGCTTGCACTCTAAAATAATTAAATCAGGACTTCTCAGAGGAGAGGGACAGAGAGATACCAATGGAGGAAGAGACAGAAAACAAATTGGTAGTTTAAAAATGACTCCCAAGTAGGTCTATATAATATTGAAATTATTTCTTTGGAACTTACAGTCAATTATTTCACAGATTTTTGCCTGTGAGATATGAATGTGCTGAAGAAATCTGTAACATTTTTATTGTCTCTACTACTTGGATGCATAGCTGGTGAGAAAATACAAATGATCTGCAACAAATAACTATAGATTAATCCCACCAAATTCAACCACCTACCAGCTACATGGTATGCTGTGTAGTACTTGATCATAACACATAGCCTACTTGAAATGTTTTCAAAAGAGAACAATTCGGTGCAAGGATGTGAAAAGTCTGATTAGCTGAAAGCAAGGCAAGCTTCGGTTATGACTGAAAAATGAGAAAATAGGTCAAGTATTGGAAACTACGATAAAAGAGCCCAGTGTTCATCAATGCTCAAGTAAGTAATCTGCAGAAAGGATTGGAAATTTGTGCACTAATACACAAGGGAGTCACTGCAGTTACTCAAGGCTGCAGTTACAGCCCTGGTGACTGTTTTAATTCTCCAACTCTAAATCTTACACAAATGTTCTCACTGGTACATCATTGTCCAGTAATTGTGAGGGATATGATGCTCAGGATTACATACATGTATTATAGCAGAGATCACAATAAAGAAGGAATGTTGCTGGGATGCTGACAGAGCCTACACAACACCCATTTTCCCTCTGGTTATGATAGCTCAGGATTGACAGAGACCAGCTCTAGCACATAGGGTGACATGAACAAGGTGGGTGTCAGCATTCGTCGCGACCGCCTCGACCAGCAAGGAGGACGCAACCACCAGCTCTTCCTCAAGCAGTTTATTCAGGCTTTTGCAAGCTTCTTCTCCCCCCGTACCCCAGGCACTTCCCAATTGTATAGGCAACCGCATCAGCCAATCACAGCCAACCACGCTCACTCATCAGACCTGCAGCAGGCAGCCAATGGGCCAGTGCCACGCTCGCCTTGACCAAACATGGACTTGTTTATCAGCAGTCAGTACATCCGGCAGGCGCCATCTTTTAGGCTCGGCAACTTAATAGCCTAATAGCTACGGCTTGCCACAGTTCTCCCTTCTTTATTAAAGCAAGCAAAGAACAGAACACAACGGGTAGAGGTAGAGGTTTGATCCCTGGTGTGCAAGACATGTGGGGCGATGTACTGAGGTCAGCCACAGGCCCATCACCAGTAACTGACCCAGACCTGTCCCGTACCTTTTTTCCCAGGGGGAGGGGCCTAGGGTACAAACCTCCATGCAATCAAACATGCCTCTCAGAGAGCTGCCTAACCGCTCACAGGCTAACTCTCCATGCAGTGCTTAGCCTCGCACCCCGAGTGTGATAAGCTTACTTTATGGCAGCGAACCATACTTGAGGGGACTGTCCAGCTTCTACTGCTGTAAAGGCTTGTGTAATCATGGCTTTGGCATGATGTTGGCATTGCTGCATACGGCACATAAACCACACACACAACACTCAAGCACAACACATCATTGTTGCCAAGACCCTTAATCCCGCCCCTTCCTTCAGGTGGCTAAACGTTGCAGAAATCCAGGACGTCAGGCTCTCAGCAATAGAAGGATCTACATGAGTGGAATTCACCGTCACAATGGCCAGTCTCAAATCTCTAAGGAGGCGTTCAAAATCCTGAGACCAATTGCTGAGTAACTATTGAGATAAGATCTTAGACAGGTTAGCAGCTCTGGTGAAATTATAAAATTGAACTGAGGTTACACATAACCCTGGGTACTTCCATTCACAACCTAATTGAGCAAACTGCCAGAGAGCTTGCATCTACTCACCTGCTGTGCCTACCACATGTGACTTGTGATGGGCTCTCCACCAGGAACCTTGAGGGTGTAGGCAATCTGGAAACCCTCTCTGCATGCCCACACCTGTGAGCACTTGAACTGCAGCTGCTAAGCCAGCATTAGTCAGAGGCCCTCCGAGTTCTCTGCAGACCTTCATCCATGCCTCCAATCCTTTACCTTTGTAAGGTGTTATGGCAGCTCTACATTCCTTGGTACATTGCTCATAGACAAGTTGTTTAATCAAAGGCATGGCACATCTGGGTCCCCAAAAATTCTGCCTGCAGCTTCAACCATACAAGCAACAAAGTCCGAAAACAGATCCATGGGGCCCTGTAAGATCTTAGTAAGGTTGCCACTCACTTACCCTCTATTAGGCAGGGATTTCCACACCTTTATCCCAATCTTATTGATTTGTTCATAAACTTTATTGGGTATCCTGTCTGCTGATTGGCAAAACGACCCTGCCTGAGCAGCATATCTCTATCCCATGCCGGATTCTCTCCCGCTTGATTAGCTGCAGCTTGTTCAGTGGCGTACTCAATTAGAAAAGCTCTTCAATCTAAGTACTGGCCTGGGCTTAGGCAAGCCCGAGCTAATCCGCCCCAATCACTAGGAGTCAGACAGAACCTGTTTAAACTTTCCACCTGTGCTAATGTAAAGGAGGCTGTTATGCCATAAGCTCTTACGGAGTCAGCTAAGGACTTGATCACCTTAAAGTCTAGAAGTTCTTCATATCTATTTCCTTGTGGGTCTTGAAACACTGGGAAAGCCAACCTTAATTCTGTCCTCACTGCCCTCCAGGTTCCTGGACAAAAGGAGCGCCCCGAGCTGCCATTCTTTCCTTCTGCGTAAGGAGGGGGTGCGGACGGCACTACTTGACAAGAAGGAGGCTCGCAACACATCTCCCTCTCGGGATTTCCCTTCTTCTTTTTCTCCCTCTTTCGTAACTTTGTTCTCTCCATCTGCTCTATGAGAGCCTGTAGTTCTTCCTCTGAGTCTGTAGACTCCGAGTCGTCCAATTCTGTGAGACTGGGATATACTGTATTCTTATTCTTACTTCCCTTCTCACTGGCCGCCTGTTCTGATCTCTCCTCCTGTAACATCTCTAAAGCGGCCTGTCCATTTTCTACTGCCTCACTACACCGCTGGTCTTCAAGACAGCCCCTCACCAGTTTCCAGATAGGTCTTACGCCACCTTTAAGGGTTCCCTGTTCAAAAGCAAAGTCTAAATCTTTTCCTAGTTTCTCCCACGAAGAGACTGTAAGATTCCCTGAGACTGCGAACCACGGTGCAACGGTATCACACTCCTTTAGAAATCTTTCTAAGGTGTTTTTCTTAATCTTTAAATTCTTAGAACGAAGCAGCTCGTTAAGAGCCAAAAAAATTGGGTGCGACTAGAACTCGCCCATGGTTTCACTTTTGAGCCAGATTTGGCTCCGCTAATGCCTGCTTCCTGGCAACCTAAAGTTTGAACCAGAATCGGCTCGATTAGTGCCTACTTCCTGGCTACCTTAAATAGCCTCTATGTACCGAGGACCTTCCCCAATTTCCTGGGGTTGTAAGTCCTTTGTAGACTTACCCCGTCGACGTTCCCTGACTACTTGAGGTTCTGAGCCATTCCGGTGGGGGAAATAGCGGAGGTTCCCCAAATGGGCCATCACTTGTAGCAACCGCCTCGACCAGCAAGGAAGACGCAACCACCAGCTCTTCCTCAAGCAGTTTATTCAGGCCTTTGTAAGCTTCTTCTCCCCCCGGTACCCCGGGGCACTTCCCAATTATATAGGCAACCGCATCAGCCAATCACAGCCAACCACGCTCACTCATCAAACCTGCAGCAGGCAGCCAATGGGCCAGTGCCACTCTCGCCTTGACCAAATATGGACTTGTTTATCAGCAGTCAGTACATCTGGCAGGCGCCATCTTTTAGGCTCGGCAACTTAATAGCCTAATAGCCACGGCTTGCCACAAGCATTGGTGATGACGTGCTGGTGGCTGGTGTTTCTCTATATACTTTAACTCTAGGCCTTGCTACTTGGGACTCTAGGTGTATACTTTAACTCTACATTTAGTTTGTTGTCAACCCTGCTGGTTGAGGTTGCAGTTCTTGCTGGACCTGATAGCCATTAAGAGCTCAATATATGGATACAACGTAGAAACCCTGCCTCCAGATGTAGCCCATGGCAGTTCAGTATCCAAGTGGGTTCCCTAATTATGGAAACAGGGACTGTCTCTGACATGAACTCAAAGGCTGGCTCTTTGACCTTCTCCCTACCCTCCTCTCCACCCTGAGGGAGGAGCAGCCTTACAAGGCCACAGAGGAGGACATTGCAGCCAGTCCTGATAAGCTAGAATCAGATGGAAGGGGAGGAGAACCTCCCCTATCAGTGGACTTAGAGAGGGGCAGGGAGTAGATGAGGGAGGGAAGGTGGAATTGGGAAGGAATGAGGGAGGGGACTACAGCTGGGATACAAAGTGAATAAACTGTAACTAATAATAATAAAAAAAAGATGAATAGATGTTGGAAGAAAAAAAAAGAGCTCAGCACTAAAGGCAGAACTCTCAGGGTCTCCTGCTGTCTGCCTTACTTTACCTGGAGAATGCCTTTAGCTAGATTCCCCTAACCACACTTGACATATAGCCTCTGACACAGAGCTGCCTGCTAGCTCTCCCCTCTCCGAGATTATCTATATGTTAATGAAGCACTGACATTCTACTCTTATAATTGAGTGTGCTGTATAATGTGAACCAGGCATCCTTGAAGTGCCTGGTTTCAGCCAATTATGTTACTTATTCTTGGAGACCCCTAACCACTCCCCTAGGGGTATATAGTCTTTGTTTTCTGGAAGTAAGGTTGAACTAGCCACCAGCTGCTCCTGGAGTGCATGATCCTTGTACTGTTCTTGCTGGCCATTCCAGGCACACTTCTCATCTTGTATCCAGCCCCTTCTGACTTCATAGGCTGCTGCAAGGCAACCCACAGCCAGGAGGAGAACTACAACAGTTCAACTATATATACAGTTTAGCCCCTGCAGGCCACTGTCATGAGAGCCTCTAAAGGAAAAAAGAGGTAGCAGGAAATTGAACCCTGAACTTTCAGATTCAGGATCTGAAGCTTTATCAATTGAACTATCCAGGCCTTTTGGTTTCTCTGCCACCAAAACAGCTCTCTGGCTAAAAACTTTTATTGCTTAACAGCAGAGGGTCTTAATCATTTAAGCCAGATGGCTCTTTTAACTCAAGAGTACAAGCAGTTGCAGCCCTGATAGTTTCTTGCTGTAAATACAAGGGGTTATAAAAGGAAAAACCTTAGTTCCTTTTAATTTAATGGCTCAGCAGTGAACAGTGGCTTGCTGGAAGCTAGAGTCCTAATAACACTCTGGACTGCTTATCACTTACTAAACTTAGAAGCATGCAAACAAACACACATATTTGGCAGACAAAGCAAGCAGATCTTTATGAAACTCATACACACATGCATACATACAAACAATAGACAAAACAAGGGAGCTCCCAAAGACAGAATTCATCAACATATATGTAAACATACAGATATAAATAAATATATATATACATACATACATATAGACAATATATACAGACAATTAGACATATAAGCAGACAGACACATTTTTGGATGAAGCGGGAGGCCTCAACAACTGTTTAATTCTGTCTTGGGTTTTTATACTATCTAATACAAAGGTTTCTATGCATGGAAAAATCACATCATTCAAAAATAGATACAATGGTTACATAAAAGGGGTTACAGTAGGACTGTTGATCCTAATATCTAACTAGGTACTTTGTTTACTGTAAGTTTAAAACAGTGGTTTTATCTCTATGCTCATTATGAGTTCAAAGCAGAAGTTTTATATTTTTCTTATTTCAAATGTACATTATGTGTTTAAAGCAAGCTTTTTTTCTTAATCAAGGTTTTTCTAAGAAAAAGGTGTCTGTCTTGTCTTGTATAGCTAACAATTTATTCTTTGTTTCTATATTCATATGGTATTTCTTAACATGGTGTACACCTGGGCCTTATCCTTGGTCTATGAATGAATGTATCTCCTTGATTATTAATTTTTTTTGATCTTCCCTTCATGGTGTAAATTAGGTGTTTGACATAGGGCAGTCCACAGAGCTCCTAGCAGTTTTGGCTATACTGCCGAAGGATTTTTAAATTACTTGAATCAAGTCAGAAATTCTTTAAAATCATCATCAAATAGATGATGATGAAATCATCAGTTTGTTTAAACAGCACTACCTTATGATTCAAACTAATCTTCAGGGAATCTGGCCAACAGAGTGAAACAATAAGCAGTGATGGTCTCTGCCATGCCATATATATGAAACAAGCATGTAAAGGCAGTATAGCAGCAATAAGCAGTCTTGAGGCAAAATTATTGGGGCCTTGCCTACATCAGGGATACATCCATTCGTCAGCAGTGCAAAAACAAGTAGGCTGCCTCCTGGAAGCTCACTTCCTTGATCTGCCAATCTCTGAAATTTCTCCCAGCATAGAATCTATAAATAAATAATCTGTTACTAGCTAACCCAGTTTCTCTACCGAAATATAAATCTTCAGTAATTCTCTCATCTTTCTCCTCTTTGATTAAATTATCCCCCTCTAGAATCTCCAAACAATCCAGGCTATTGCCAGAGTTATTAGCTGCTTTTCATAAACTGACGGTGAAACCTTATTGCTAAAGACAACACCTGCAACACTTCACTGAGCCTGGAGAAGAGCTGGTGCCTAAATAGAGCGTTTACTCCTATGATACAGGATCTTTAGTTCAGGAAGCTATTCTGCAAGCTAAGAGAGAAGAAAAGTAAACATCAATCCAGCTACAAACACTTCAATCTATAATGGTGACCTGCTTGCAAGATATGCCACTGCCAACAGTGGCTGAGAGCTTGTGGAA